>NC_089787.1:42824681-42974681 GCF_040412425.1 Macrobrachium rosenbergii
GAAAACTATGGATTAGACACTAATATCTGTCATTTTTGGTTATTTTTACATGTCACCCCCTTCCCAGCCCCACATCCTTTGGTGCCAGTGATGTCTTACACCCATAGTATTCTTTTCCAGATAGTAAGTCATAAGTATACCGAAATGAAGTATGATAAATTCGTGGAGTTTATTCAGTTACTAAGTCTATGGGCAAAATCAGCCCATTTTCAGGGAAGCCCTTCCCACCCACACCCACTTTGGTGCCCTTTGGTGCTAGTGATGTCTTATCCCCGCAATATTCTTTTGCAGGGAGAAAGTCATATGTATACCAAGTTTGGTTGAAATTGCTCAATGTGTTTCAGAGCTATGCTGGAACACACACACACAAAGACATACATCCATCCATATTTATATATATATATATATATATATATATATATATATATATATATATATATATATATATATATATATTATATTATAATATTCACAAAATTCTAGCCAAAAGGCCTATAACTTTTTTTCAGCAAGCTTCAAATACACAGGATGTAAAAGGAAATAAAATGTAGTGAAGATGAAAAGAATAAGAAGATAAAACAAAGATGAAAATAAATAAGCTCAGATTAAAAAATCCACTTGAAAAAAAAAGGAAATGAAAAATGACAAATGTTTCCCACGGAAGAAAATTTGAATCATGTCAAACAAAGATAAATACTTCTTACTCTCATTATCTATTCTCCATTCCTTGTTCTCAAAATGGTCTTAACATTAATCTTTCACGAATTCCTGAATTGGGAATAGTGCACCATACCCGTTTTGTTTTGTAATTCTTTGAAACAGAACACCATGCTCTCTTATGGATATATAAAACATCCATGCATGTTCACCTGCATAAATGCAAATAAATAATCATATATGGAAATGCATGTTCATATTTGCTGCGCGCTGGCAACTACATCCGCATATATTGCGTCTGTATCTTTAGCTTACTTTCCTTTGTACTCATGATAGGAATGAATGTGCACACGCTAGGGCGAAACTGTCTGTGTGATTCGGAAAATTTTATCGCCCTTAAGATGGCACTCAATGTACCTGTAGAAAATGCTTTCTTCATTTTATGAGTTTTTATTTGATCATGGCTTGAGACTACACACATGACGTCTTATTTCCTTTCTGTTCCTCAGGAAGGTGGAAATATACGAAGACTTCATTAAAATGAACAATTTACTATCAGGCCCAACTAAATTTGGCTATTATCCATTTTCTTTTACTATAGCAATTGCATGCTTTAGTTCAATTAAGTGAATTAAACTATCGGTGGTTAAGTTACCTTGTTAGCTTAACCATATATATATATATATATATGCGTGTCCGTGTGTATGTGTGTACAGAAGGATCCACAGTGATATACTTGTTTAGCAAGATGGAATGTATTTGTAAAAATATATACAAAGCACATACCTTTCATCCATCCTTCCGTGGATTTGGTTACAGAAGGATGGACGAAAGCTATAGGCTTTGCATACATTTTTACAAATACATTTCATCATGCCAAACAAATATATTAATGTGAATCTTAACTGAGAAGCATGATACGGGCGTTTTTATATTTCGTGTATGTATGTATATAATATATATATATATATATATATATAATGTATGTGTGTATACACACACACATATATATATATATATATATATATATATATATATATATAATATATATATATATACATATATATATATACATATACACATATATATATTTATATATATAAGCAGAAGCGCCAACCGATATGCGTAAGCAATAGCACACTCGTAAATATGTATATATACCACTTTACCATCAATCTTACTCCCTGAGGGTGAACATTAACATTTCCATTAAGACATTCAATTACAGAACTTTCAACGGTACTCTATATGTACTTACAGTACACTATAACCTCCAGAAAACTCATATGCTTATACAGTATCACGTTTCTCGTAGAGAGAAAAATAATGGAAACGAAGAATTTATTATTATTATTATTATTATTATTATTATTATTATTATTATTATTGTTGTTGTTGTTGTTGTTGTTGTTGTTGTTGTTGTTGTTTGAATGTAGTCATATTTATACTGAAAAGGCCAGAAAGGCAAATCATATTTCACTGAACAAAACAGAAAGGCAAATCTTTACTAGACATGATTCGAATTTTCTTCAGTGGGGAACATTTTTCATTTTTCATTTGTTCTTTTAAGCGGATTTTTTAATCTAAACTCGCCGTTTGTTTTCATCTATACGCTGCAGACTGTGCATTCGTGGGAAAAAGATAAAGGAAAGTGACATGAGAATAAAAACTGAGGAGAGAAAAAACAACAAACGAGCAAAACTACGCAGAAGTCGAGAGCTGTTGAACGAGACAAACAGATGATCATTATGTAGCTTGAGAAATATTTACGAAAATCAACGTACATAAAAATCTAGAGTGTAGTGCTTTCTTGTTATCAGCAACATGGATGACGTCGGTTTGTAAAACGAATAGCACGCACCTACTCTTGAGGAACTTTAACTCAAGGCAAAATATGAAGTTCCTTGTCGAAATCAAGCTTATTAAAGACGACTTAGTTGGATTTCTTCCAAAGATTATTAAATGACTAAGAATCATCTGGCGTCACAACTGTAAAGGTCACTGTTATCGATTCCCCCTGATGGGAAGAAGGAAACCACCACAATCACCTCTGTATACACAGACTGACAACAAATAATAATAAAAGCTTGGAGTAAGTCACTATTGTTGCGCATTTAGAATCATTAATTTATACAGATAATAATGGCGCGGGAACATGGGACTATAGCGGCCAATGATAAAAAAAAAAAATTTTTTTTCAGAACTCGGTTTCATATCCCAAAAACTAAGAGATAATCTGCTGACATTCTTGGGAATGGAATATGAGATTAAGGCCAAAGGCCAAGCACTGGGACCAATGAGGTCACTTTCAGCACTGTGATGAATGAACACAATTTTAAAACAAACAAATAAGAAACATAGCATTTATGCTGGAAACACACACACACACATTAAATACTTTTACTTTGGGTTCACACGTACAATAAAAAAAATATATAAATAATGACATAAAACAGAACCTATTTAAAATTTTATAAATTTATATCTTTTAAAAACTTCATGATAATAACGTAAATAATGATATACAGTAGATCAGAAAGACTTATATAAAATTGTACAAATTTGTATTTTGGGTGAAAATATAATTTCCTTCCAACTCTGTTGGTGGAAGTAATGACACCAAAGATACACAGACGCACATTTGCACTGTTATGATAAACTGCCCGTCCCTTTACCTAAACCTTTCAGATTTTTTGAAGACGCCGCCATGTTTTGCGATTTCCACCCCTATAGCTGACACTAATGTTGTGTTCGTCCCGGTATTGAGCTTTTGCAGTGTCCTAGAGAGCGAGCAATTGATCAGGGCTCAATCGTCTCTGTTAGTTGGTTGGGTTGGAGTCCAGAGGTCCACATCTTACCTCTTTCAACACCTTACCACACTTATGGCTTTATAGAAAGGGCCCGCGTCGGCATATAGCGAATTAATCTAAAACAGCCAACCACCAAGCAGTGCGTAAGTCCCTCCCCGCCCATATTTGGAACTAAAGAAACCAGGCAGAGGGCTGCTCACGCAGCAGGTAGACCTTGCTTCCCCCACCCACTCAGACCACACTGACAGAAAGGCTGTGTGTCAGTGAAAATCTGTCAAGGCCTTGGCAGGACTTGAACTCAAGACCAACGAGGTGGGAAGCCCAAGCGATACTACTCATAATTGGTAGAGAGAATCCATCCTACTCCATGCTGTCAGTTTCCAAAACAATGCTTCTCATTCCAACGTATTTTTATGAAATCTCAAGACCAGTTTCCTGTACAGGAAAAACATTTCGAAGTTGTTATTCACAATAAAAACGCACATAAAACTCCTATCAAATCTGCATATTACGCCGGATGTTATAAAAACATAATACGACTTAAGTGTTGTAATATCCTTTCATTTTTAGTGCTTTGACTAAAATCTAGAAGTATCAAGTACTTTCAGAGTTTAATTAAAAGTCCATAACATCCCCAGAGCCACCGTATATAATCCAGACGTCACTAAATATTCATTTCACTCTCCATCGCTATGTATGTACTACATTCTTCTCAGGAAGATATGAAATTCTCGTCTGGAATAATAGATGGCGTCCTTAGCATCTGTTTATAAGCCTACCCTTGTTTAATCTCTGACCCCTTTTATCCTTCGTCGCTATTCATTATTCGTTAGAGGATATTTGCTTTTTTCCCTCACTCACTCTCTCTCTTCTCTCTCCTCTGAGTCCCCCTCATTTTTTTTAATTTTCTTCTGAGAGGGAGACACACTCTCCACTTCCCTCTTTTATGTTACAACACAATTAAGAAACTTTCTCTTCTGAATTTCTGGATCCTTGCCACTGTGCATAATCCTTGGCAGCGTTTTACATACTTTTATCAAACATGCAACTGAGCGGAACTTACAAGACTTCATAAATTATAATAAACATACTCATTATCATTGTAATTCACTTCAATTGTATACTCCAAATATAATGTTTTTTATTACAGTTATACGACTGTTTTCTATGGTATTCCATTTAATCGGCTCTTTTCCCTTTTGAAAATGTAACATACGTTTCTTGTTGATAAGAATAATTGTTTTTTTTTATTTGATAATTCTTATTCTATTTTTGTCCTTTTGTTGATTTTTATGTCTTTTTATTGGTGGTCTTTTATGCTCTCCTCATCCTGTTTCCCCTTCCCTCTTCATTCTACCTGAACATCAGTTTCTCATCTTTCTCCTTACGACGTTTTCTCCCACCCCCTTCTTTCTCCTTCTCCCGATTCCATTCCTCCTGCTACCGCCTTCTCCTCCTTCAGAGTGCAAATATTCCTGTAATTCATCTCAGGATCAAGGCCCCGGGTCATCATTACTGCAGTCAGCCGTGGACAAAGCCAAGTTCATTGTTGATGTTTTCACAGTATCCAGATTAGGTGGGCTGGTCTGTTCGCAGCCAGAGGGCCCCGGGGGCCTAAACCCAAGATTTTCTGCGTCTGTTCCTTGCTGCTCTCACGGAGGAGGGGCACGGGGAGGGGGAGGAGAAGCTTAGACTTGCCCCGCCTGATTTTTGGAGCCTTGGCCCCACAGCTGCCTTTTCTCTACAGTTCCTTTCCGAATGCTTAGCCCCTCCCCCTCCCAAAACATGAAGATCCTTCAAAACTGAGCTTTTCAGTGCTTGGGACGTCTTTTGTTATCCGTGAGGATAATTAGAATACATCATGATGTCAGTTTGGGCATATTGCTAAATATATCTCGTCTTTCTTTTTACCTTTTTTTGTATGCATTTGGACGAGAGACATTAAGCTTCCACCCTTCTGCACTGGCAATTCTGTCAACTCGAACTTTCACATTAGGACTCGTCCGTTTGCAGACAATATTCATTTCTGGAAATCCTTAATACTCCAACATGATCTTAGCATGTGAACAAATATTTTCTCATCCCGGCTAAATTACTTCTAAGGACCATGATTAAAATTTCGGCCAAAGCAATAAGAAAGATAAACACAAATCATAAAAATGACAAAATTCAACATGAAGTTCCCCTGTCTAAGGACTGTTGACGCATATGAAACTAACCACAAAACATTAATTGATTTCCGTGAGAAACTCTTTTCGGGAATTAGAGAAAGAAAGAAGTCGCACGTGAAGAGAAGAGAAAAAAAAATCTGGATTCATTTTGAGAAAAGAACGAAGCAATATGAAAAGCCGCTTACCTGATGTACTGGGCGCCCGAGGATAGGTTTGTAATTTTACGAATTATTCCATTTTTTTAAACTCTCGTCTCTCTCTCTCTCTCTCTCTCTCACTCCATAAAAAAGAAGGTATATTTTCCCGGGGTTTCTTGTGCCTTCTCTATGCTAATTTGCGAATATGGAAGTTCACTCAAGTGGAGGGTCAACAGAGAAGCACAATGCAGGGAATTACACCAAAGGCCTCTAAGCCAACTTTGATAAATGCATACTTATGGAGAATGACAAAAATGATCGAAGGCAAAAATCACAACAGGCAAAAACTATTCGACGGTAAATATCTCGTCATTGTGATGGCAGGAGCCGGCCAGCTTTACACTGGACTTGGGTGTGCTTGACCGCTGCCCACTCCACGAAGAAGGACAGGAACGAGAAGACGAGGAGGATGGGCACTCGAATAAGGAGAGTCACGATTAGGATGTGAAATCGGTGAGGATTCGTCAAGCTCAATTGAAAATGAACTAAATAATTCAACGTCAAGCAATGCCCCTAGCATACATGCTAATAGAAGCTGCAACGGTGGATTAAATTTAATATCTATACAGATATGGCGCACCACACGGGTGAAGCAGCCATGAAAACTTATATGGAAAATCCAGGAAAATGTAACTAAGTTCCGTATTAAGAAAAAATAAGTGTTTAGCAAAAATCAACACCTGTGTCGTGTGCACACGAAGAAATATCCCCTGCCACATTCTCTCTCTCGCTCCCTCTCTCTCTCTCATAGGGGAGGGACTCCGACGAGGTAATCTCCCACCCCAAAGGAAGATATCGTTCTCTCTCTCTCTTTCTCTCTCTCTCATAGGGGAGGGACTCCGACGAGGTAATCTCCCACCCCAAAGGAAGATATCGCTCTCTCTCTCTCTCTCTCTCTCTCTCTCTCTCTCTCTCTCTCTCTCTCTCAAAAGTCTACGGAATGTCATATTCATTTTTCAATTACTTTGATACGTTAGGTCTTGCAGAAATAATATGAAGCTGGAATTTATAACGCAATTAACGAGAACACAGGCTAAAATGATCAGATCTCACACGTAAGAAGACAGCCTTGTTCTTTAATGAGAAAAGTTTTATTTACCTAATTAATAATTATTAGGACTGAACTATCGCAAGTTTTTTCTAGTTTCTTCGCATACCGTCTCTGATTAGTGGAAAATGTATACACCATATTTGTATTTCCATAAAATGCATGTTGATTACCGACTACAGCTATATTATGTTGTAACTCAACACTAACATTTCCATCAACTAACTAGGCAATGTATAAAGATTCGAGGAAATATGGTATTACAATTGTCTTCAGGACCACAGTTAGGCTTAACTGTTTATAATTAAGATTTTGATATCGAGACCTGGTTTATCCTAAGTTAAATGGCAAAGGATTAACGATAGTGCATATCAATGGAAATGCACGAAAGCAAAATTAAGATTAACAATAAAACCTTTATTTCAACGACCGAACAACCTCATACTGTCTCAGACATTTTAGTCGGCTATCAAGGTTCTTTACACACAACTTCGGCAGTTAGTAGACTTAGAAGTTTTTTCTAGCTATATATTGCTTCAGTGTTGCCTATTAACCTTTGAAGTGGCTGACCATGCGTAATTTGGAGTATTACAACTCACTCTTGATTGATGTCATAGTTAGTCTTGTACAGTTAGGTCAGAGATACCCAGTACTCTCTTGCAATTCAGTTGCTCAGAATCGATGTGCCTCTTTAGTTCTAAAATTACTACTGAATTTGTCCACTCCTGTTGAATGCCTCTGGATGGTGTTTACCTCGAAATGATGGTTGAATCAAATTTGAAAAAAACAGTCTCATCATGCTGCTGGTGTTTATCCGCTTGGTGCAGTCGCTATTGCACTGGTTCTCCTGACGATTGCAGCGACGGCTCTTCTTGGCAAGTGTTCGCCGCATCCACCTCGGTTTCAGTCCGGAGGCTGTGTTTGTGCCCCCTTACTTGAATAGCCTAGGCTTCTACGGTTCAAAGAAATATGTTCGATATAATCCAGTTCCCATCAAAGCTCCAGGTTATTCTTGCTAGTCGCTCTTTCTGTTCTCCTAGAGACCAGTTATGACCCACTGCCGCTTACATTAGTTTCTCCTGGCCTGATACACGTTTACCAGCAATGACGGACGGCCCCAAAGATTAATATTTTTGGCACATGAAGAATTGATGTGTTTACTAAGAATCCAGCAGTACTAAATACACAAACCAACAATCTTTTCCGTTTATGGAGAGAAGAGCGAGTATTAACGTTCTTCTGGGCCATGTTTATTTTATGATCAACCTATTGTCAATTCAGCTCACCTAGAAATTGAAAAAAAATCGAAAAAGAAACAGATACAATAAAAAGTTCCGACAAACAGGTTTCTCCTCCACTGTACCTCTTAGAAAACCATTAATTTCCTATCATTGAAAACCAGTAGCTGGCTGCAACGCGTCACCTAAAAGACAGAATGAGGTCATCTAATATTGCTAATACCCCCAGGTCATAGTTGCCCAAACGTATACAACCTGTCAACCTATTTTGTTAAGGGTAAGGGATGTCCAACCGGAAAGAAAAGGTTAAGTTGTGGACGTGTTTGATGGGCAAGTAAGGATTCTAAATCTACCCCGACAGAAGGTACAATGCCCCAACTCTTTGGCTGTCCTGGACTCCTGGCGTGTCTTCCCATTAACGGAGGCAGTTCTAGCCGAAGGGGAAGAGGGTGGCGCTTGGCCACTGCTGGTTCGCATGGATCTGGCCTATGTCCGCACGTTTGAGGCCTGAAACGTGATGGTCGTTGGTCTGGCGAATAATAATCATTCGATCCAGCTGAGGCGACCAAGTTGGGTGCACATCATGAACAGTAACCTCGATGGAGACGTTAGCTTTTCCTACTTACATTACCTATTTTTTACTAGTTTCTCAACCATCTTCTTTTATATTTATATTTTATCTGTACAAAGTATTACATCCCCTTCCAAGTAACTTTCAATTTACGGCGACTTTGCCAGAAGAATTTCGAGCAATGACGGAATTTCGGGTGTAGTGATAGTATTTACAACAAGAAACTCGTCTTCTTTTCTTGAGGCTCAAATATACAAATAAGGCATAAAACATTAATGCAAAAATACTTAACTGTTTCCATTATTTGGAATTAAGTTGACAATCATATAAAAAAAGGAAGGTTGTCATTACAAAAAGGAACAAGTAAAAAATGCGCAATCGAGTTTTATGTACAGCCGCTACAGCGTATAATCAAGGCCACCGAAAATAGATCTATCTTTCGGTGGTGTCGGTATAATGCTGTATGAAACCACGGCTCGGTGGTGGCCTATCCTTAGATATCGTTGCCTGAAGCAGGGTTATGGCTAACTTTAACCTTAAATAAAATAAAAACTACTGAGGCTAGAGGGCTGCAATTTGGCACGTTTGATGATTGAGGGCGGACAGAAAAAGGGCAGACAGAAAAAGTGCGGACAGAATAAAGTGCGGACGGACAGACAAAGCCGGCACAATAGTTTTCTTTTACATAAAACTCAAACTCGTTTGAAGTACTGCTACAAACCAACGTAATAATTTTCAGTCTAGCAAAAATGAACCTTGCAATACCCTGACAAAATTATGCACAAAAATATGAAATAAATAACACTTTACATTTACTTCTATAATAATCTGCATCAATTTCAGAATAGAGAAATTTTTTTCATGCCGGTATTTGATGTCAGTTCTTAATCCCTATGTCTTTTCGGTCTGCGTATTTTATATTTGGTTTGACAAAAATCAAAATAAATTCCCTCTTTTTATCAACGATTTTATCACTTTCTCTTCAGTCCATTCAAAGCACTTTCAACATCATTCTCCAGTTCCCCTGTCGCTAATCCTCTTTTGAAAAACTGTTTCTTCTCCTCTTTAGTTATTCCTCGCTTTCCCATCTCGGCTCACTTTCGTCGTTCATCTACACCCAACAGATGCCCTCATCATCAAAAGCCCCTTTTTGGCCCTCCCCCTCCCCCTCCCCATCTTTCCCTCCACATACTTCAATTTCCATTGTTGGTGCTCGGGAGGGAGTGCGGTGTCACACTGCGGGGTGGAGGGGTGGGGGGTCGGCATCGCTAAAACCACGATCAAACCGCGTCGCCAGGAGCGTGTGATCAGAGGTCGAGACAGCGCTCGACATTTTGTAAACAAGGGCAGTTGTAATTATGTGTCTTTGGTGTTACCCGGGGGCATTATTTTCTCATATTGGCCACCCCGTTCGTCCGGACGACTCATTTGCAGCTAGTGAACACCGCCAGTACCATGCAGTATAAAGCGATCGTTCACGTAACCAAAGGCCAATCTCCGAACTTCCATTCTACCTTAGCCGTTGCAGTAGAAAAGACTCGATTTGGTGAGCACGACCACGCTAGGACAACAGACGGCTGAAGCCATTAACTCGAAGGCTTCTGAAAACATTCCACATAAAGGGGTCGATCTCCTCGCTCATTTGCAGGAAAAGGTTGAGATTGTGGGAATCTGTTTACATCTTTCAGATGACAGTTTAGACCCGGCGGTCATTATCATTTATGTGGGCGATTGGTTCGTTTTTCCCCTTGTCACTAAAATGCTACGCATCAGCGATTCCATCTCCAATATTTTGATATCAACTAATTTCCCATATGTTAATATCGATAAAGACACAGCAGGGGCGTTTCGTGTCTGTACACAGACTTTTTTTCTTATGAGTATCTACAGGAAAAGGCACGACTTTTCGAAAAAAAACATGAGTGTTACTTTTGATTGGATCAAGAGTGCAACAGAAGAAATTATTACATGGTAATAAGAAATTTAGGATAATAATAACGATGGTACTGGCGATTACAAGTCATGACACTGGAAAGACTGATGTTATAAAAGACATGTTTATGTTATACGATTGATAAAGTGACAAGCCGTCTAGCAACAATTATTCTTTAACTTGGAAGTGTTATACAGATTATTATTATTATTATTATTATTATTATTATTATTATTATTATTAAACGTAAAATGGAAATGATTTAAACAGTTATTTAATCAAATGATGAAGAAAAAGGAAGGCGATTCATTATGCGTTAGCATCATATGTCAGCGTTCAAACCGGCGAAAGAAATTACCTTTGCATCTCACCTGAATCCATATAACACAACTGCATGGAAACGGTTGTATTGACATGCTTTTTTTTTTTTTTATCAAGAACCTCAGCAACAGTAGATCTTATCTACCAATTGTATGGAATATGGAATATGGAATTTAGGTCTAAGGTCTAACGCTGGAACCTACGCAGTCATCCAGCGCTGAAAGGGAAAATGAGAGTAGAAAGGTTTGAAAGGTGTAACAGGAGGAAAACCTAGCAATTCCACTATAACACAATTGTCAGGAGAGGGTGGATAGCAAGATGGAAGAAAGAGTATGAACGGAGGTACAGTAAAAGGAATGAAAAGGATTACAGCTAGGGGACGAAGGGATGCCGCAAAGAACCTAAATAATGCCTACAGTGCACCGCGTGAGGTAAACTGACGGCACTACCCATCCTACGGGGTCTACCAAGTGTAAATATGAGGTGCCTTACGTTGATTTCCTTTGCTATGTAAAAACATACCAATACGGACAATAACTGTACGAACAACAAAAATTATCACCATATTAGCACAAACTACCTGTAGCGATCGTGTTTAAAAAACATAAAGATTTAACTCCTAATGTATCAAATTCACCCATTTTATCTCAAAAAGTAAGATCACTGCCCATAAAAAACAGATAATGCAATAATATAACAAGGAATTATAAGAAAAGCCTGAGATCTTTCCAATAACCTACAAACCTCCAGTGAGCAGAAGCCTCGGTTCAAAGAAGAAAAAGACGATCAATGACCCGAGAAAGTTGATATCGGCAACTTAAGTCTTTAACAGAAGATATACTTGCTTTTTGGATATACTTCAGGAAGTACGGTTATTTAGTAAATAGCTTTAGTACTACTCATACATGCGGAGATACATATGGGAATACATCTGTGAACAAATTGATACAGTCTACAGTTTGCCTCTTTTTTTCAGGTTCCACTCCAACGAAGGCGCTCCCTGAGACCCGCAAGTTCATTTGTCACATTCAAGAGATTTATACGGCGTACTCCATATTGACAGTCAGGTCAAAACTGTCAAATCACTTGGAGAATAATAAAGTTCTCAATTTTTTCTCGGATAACTTGATATTTCCAGTTCATCTGGAGTTTACTGTACGGTCTCGGGGCTGCAAATTTGAAGTCCCTAGAGCCAACTTTCGACGCGCATCTTGTATCAGATAACCTTAAACAATCTCTACCTAATCTAGTCTTGACTTCATCCGTTGGTTGTATAATTTATTAATTTATTTTTTCTTTTTTAATAAGTGGGATCTCTTCTTTATGTATTTCCCTTTACCTCCTCTTACTTCTTCCTAATGAACACCATATTCTTTAGAGGACTGAATTTCAAGTCAATGGCCCCTGAGGGCTTGTTCCATATGAATAGGTTTCATCTTCTGAATAATAATATGAATAATTATGCGCATCAAGTCTTTCAAATATTTTGGACATCACGTCTCGTCAGCATGATGAGTCATTCCAAATATTTTAAACATCATTCTAGTTTTGATAGGGAGCCAGTGCAACTCATACAATACAGAGGTAATCCTGTCCCCAGGTGCAACACCCTTTATTAATCTTGCAGCTCCACTGAATATATTTTACAACTTCCTAAGTTATATCTTCAGTATATCCATTTTATACATGGCAATTAATAAAAAAATTAATAGAACTTTCACGAAGAAATTTTTTAGCAGGGACAATATTTCTAAATTAATGACCAGTAACCCTTACAACATTGTTGATTTTAATACTGCAAGACAAACTACGGTCAAGAAGCACACCTAAGTCACGGACTTTGTCAGCAATCAGAACTGGACTACTATTTATATTCAGCTTCTTAACTTATCACTCTTTCACACCAACATGAATTCAGTTTTGTCACTTAGTTTTTCGTGCTTAAATGTTAACCGTTCCCCAATAACGGAAAGATCATTAAATTTGCCAATTGTATCCCCGATGTCGTTTATGGCGAAATAAAATTAGGTGTCATCCGCATGTCTTTGTAATATATTCACAATTCCATCGTTTATATGCAAACCTTACTTTAGCCTATACACTTCGTATTATCCGAACAAACGCATAAATACAGAAAAAAATATGATTTCAGAGAAAAAACTCATAAGACTAAAAGAATACACTTGTCAATCAACGACTGTCCGTTCATATATTTCCACCTCGGACACTCACTCTTAGAGGCGTGGATCCCCTGAAGCAATCACACTGCACGAGATGTCACACAAACCCTTTTTCTTTTAATCTCTTCACAACTTGCCGCCATGCTATGCGCAAACTAGCCAAAGGCCAAGCGCTGGGACCTATGAGGTCATTCACAGCTGAAAGGGAAATTGAGAATGTGTATGTATGTATATATATATATATATATATATATATATATATATATATATATATATATATATATATATATATATATATATATATATATATATATATATACATACATACATACATATATATATATATATATATATATATATATATATATATATATATATATATATATATACATACATACATACATATATATATATATATATATATATATATATATATATATATATATATATATATATGTATATATATATATATGAAATAAAGGCCAAAGGCCAAGCGCTGGGATCTAAGAGGTCATTCAGGGCTGAAAGGGAAATCTAAGAGGTCATTCAGGGCTGAAAGGGAAATCTAAGAGGTCATTCAGGGCTGAAAGGGAAATCTAAGAGGTCATTCAGGGCTGAAAGGGAAATCTAAGAGGTCATTCAGGGCTGAAAGTAGAAAAGTTTGTAAGGTGTAACAGGAGGAAAACCTTGCAGTTGCGCTATGAAACAATAAATTGTTAGAAGGTGGATAGCAAGATGGAAGAAAGAGAATATGAATGGAGGTACAGTAAAAAGAATGAAAAAATTTGCAGCTAGGAGCCGAAGAGACGCTGCAAAGAACCTTAAGTAATGCCTACAGCGCACCCGTAGGGTGCAATGACGGCGCTACCCCCCTACGGGAAAAGCTGGGAGACTACATGTTCCAAAACGCCACGATATGACCTCGTGTGCTACGCCTTCACGACTATTATCAACTGGTTGGTCTCACGATGAGAGTTCGAAGTCATCTCCCCCTAATCGAATTTATTTCTAATTTAGAATATAAAACTACCTTTTGTAGGGGAGTTTTATATTCTAAAATACTTTATGCGTTTCCTAAAATTTTAAAACTATGCTCTTGACATCTTAAAATTTTCTTTATTTTCACTCAAGTAATGTTAGTGTAAATGTACTTAATTTCTACTCAGATCTCCTCCTGTTCGTTTCTGTTTTGATTCACCTTCAGCTACCAGCTCTCTGAGAAATTTCCGAAGTAAAATTAAAATTTCACTTGTTACTAAATCAGTTCTGTGTCCTTGTTAGGTGACCGTTGGTTGGATGATTATTCTGAGACCAACGGCGGAAGTCGGGATCAACAGCAGTTATCGTATGGTGATTTTCTTCCATATAACTTGCGGTGAATATCACAAACCGCATCCAGAGACTGAAGGTGGTGCCTTTCGTTTTGTGTATTTACATGTAGTCTTGCTGGTTACGGTAAGTGTTAATTTCAAGAGTAAGATAGTGGCATATAGTATGTGTTGGTAAGATAAAATTATAATCGTTGGTAAGATAAAATTATAATAAAGTCTTGAGTATGAGATTATACGGCTACGATCTCCCGTTATTTCTAATATTCTTGTAATATTTAGTATACCGACAATCTGTAAAGGGTTTCAAATGCATTAGGGCGGCAAGAGCGTTTATATGGATAGGTTATTTATTTAATGTTGTAACCAGCGACTCTTGAATTATAGTAACTAAAATATCATTTTTATCTTTTTATACATATCAAGTAAGTCTTGTAATCAAACAAACAACTTGGTCTTATTGTTGAAGGTATGTAAAAGTCTGTTAATAGCGTAGGACAAAATTGGTGACTAAAGAGGTTTAGGGACCAAATTAAAAATATTCTATAAAATGGGACCAGAAAGTTGGCAAAGATATGTGAAGCAATTATTAGCCGGCGGTTTAATGCAAAAGATGGGGTTATTACTGGAAATCTGAACTGACTTTGTTAGGTTATTATACAAAATAAGTAAGTTAAAGGTTGACTGAGCCTTCAGCAAAGAAACCGGAGGGGATTTCCAGATTAGATTGGATGTTATTAGATAAGTACCGTACTCCGTACAAGGAATCAATGAAACAGACGGGAAAACTGATATTATAGTTAGAGTAGTGAGATTAATTAACAATGGAATGATTACCAGTGATGAAAGAACAAAAATAATGAGAGTAGCCGTGACGAATAAAAACTGAGCAAATGAACGCGTGAATTCACAGAAGAACAATAAAAAATGGACGAATGTTACACCCCATGGGCCACAACTCCTGTTAAAATATCAGGCATACATTAACTCTGAATACGGAAAGGACGAAATCATCATCATATACTTCAACCTGTCAACCCCGACCAGACAATATATCTTCTCCTAATATAAACGTCAAGCCCCTCGATGAGAAATAATCCAGCCCCGTCCACGCACGACGCCCTAAGGAAGACAAAATTGGTTTAACAGTTCCGATGCTCAGTCCGACGATGCCCCGGCAATTTTTCTAGGATGACCTCTATGCGTCTCGCCCAAAAGATCGCTTGCCACGTCCAAATAGGCACCATCAAGAAGCACTATGAGGAGAGGCATAAGACCACGAAAAACTCATAAATGCCACAGGCTTAACTGACGGTGTTAAAGACGATCACCGACTACGCAACGTTGAGGCGCTACTTATTTTGAAAAATAGACCTCTGAACGTCGCTATGGTCGTCCCTACTGCCTACGAGCACTAGAGTCCTCTTCTACCCAAGTAGGTGTAATTCTAGAGGGCGACAATATCTATCCAGACCACACCCTTCCAACAAGACTCCCCATGGAAATACGCCTCCCGAGCTACCCACTAGTAAGACGGTCGGCGAGAATACAAAGTGGCTCTTGACCATCATAATCACATACGCTCGAGTGAGTTTGGCGCCACCCAATCGACAACGAAAGCTCCAGGTCATCTGCAGAAAGCTTCGGCACCAACACATTATCTTTCGCTGGCCCCATCATCTCTGTTGTAACTCACAAAGCTTCAACCCTCCTTGAGATGATGGTGTTAACGCAACATTGCATATTTCCCTTGTATATAAAATTAAATGTATAATTTCATTAGTTTAGTGAAAACCCACTTGAATCTGAACATATACTAACTGTAATAAATGAAATAAACATAGTTCGGCTATTATGTGACCTTCCCGCTACAGAAAAGGCCATCATCATAAAAACTGAAAAATTGTATTATAATTTAACTTATGCTGAAATAGCAATTACCTGTCATGAAAAATGATTATTATTATCACTAATACAAGCCAACCTGCAACCCTAACTGTTAAACCCCTTGGGGGTTGGGGGGTGGGGGGTTGGTGGGTTTGTGCTGTCTATGCATTTCACGTGGTGTACTGGACGCTTTACTAAATTTGCACCCACTATTTAGCCTCTTTACCTTCATTCACCCATCGCTTTTTCATTCTTGTTGTCCAACTTCTCCAACCATTACATCTTAGTGCAACTGTGGGGGTTTATCCCACTTCTACCTTGAGATCCCTGTACTTCATATCCTTTATTTTTTGGGATCTCATTATCCTCTTTCCAACTACTGTACTCCAATTTCCCCTTTGTCTTAAGGGCTGAATGACCAAAAGGGCCCCAGTGCTCGACTTGACATCCTAAATTCCATTAAAATAATAAATCTAACTGGAAAAGCAAGGCTACAAGCCCAAGGGACCTAGCAAAGAACACAAAAAAGATCTGAAAAAAAGACTGATAAGTAAAGATAAATAAAAAAAAATACACAAGATATATAACAACAAATAGAATACATACCACAGTGAAATTAGAAGAAAATGCAAGACTATATGCTGCATATATAATAAAGGTACCAGTGATCCTAATCAGATGATAGAGAAGTGGATCTAAAAAGTTTATTGAAAGAAGGTGGGAGACATCAGACGAAGCTCCCACATCCAACAACTCGTTAAACGCTGTTTAGGCAGTAATTATTTACTTTGAACGCACATGAAGGCAAAGATAATTATAAGGACCGCACTTGTTATAGGTGTTGCAAGATAGACCATATATGAAGACTATGAGAGGCAAACTTTCGTGAACACGTTAACCAAGTAATTAGTAAAGAAGGAAAAGGTAAAGGTGCTGAAGAGAAGCAAAAATGCTGTTACTGCAACTCTTCTTGCCAGATAGTTCCGGAAATGAGTGATTCCCCCAACTGAAGGCGGGGGGGGGAGGCAAAGTAATTGGTAATCAAGGCAAGATATTAATAGAACTTGAAGAGATTGGAAAGCTGCATAGTCCTTTTAGAGGAATGTGTAATGTAATAGTAAAGGATAAGAAGGTGAAATCGTCAAGAGATACAGGAGCAGTGCAAACTGTAGTTTTACGTGAACTGATTTCTGATAAGGACTAAGCACCATTATTAAAATGTGAACATTCTAAATTATTTCAAATCATTAAAATTTTGTTTTGAATTATTAAAATGGTTGGTACAAAGTTTGCTGCTCGGCTGACTGAAGCGAGTTTTAATACTCCACTGCACGTTTGTTCATATCAAGTGGCGGTTGGACAAGAATCAGTGTCAAACGACCACAAATCCAAGTAGAGGAAATAACTCAAGATGAAGATTTAGACATTTTTCCAGAATGTGGAGGAACACGAAGTAAAAGTCAAAAGCTGACAGCTGAAGAAGATGACCAAGGTTTGCATAACTTATTAAAGGAGAATGATCATATTCGAAGTTTAGAACGGGTAAAACTCGATAAAGCTATTATGCGGTCAAATGAAAGATGAATTAAGAGAATTCAGAATTAGGAGAATTCTGAAAATCAGCTTTGAAATATCATACCGACACAGAGAAAGAATAACTTGTTATTTTATCAAAGATAACTTCTTGTTGAGAAAGTTTGGAAGTGATAAATGTAAAGACAAACAGGTGTGCCTGAAAATATCTGGACTTATTTTTATAAATGGCTAATTTAAATTAATTAAGCTAATTTGATTTTATGGTAAAAATGCCACCACCATGGAACTAGATTTAGAAGTCCCACAAACTTCTGGGTCTAACAAGGATATGGACAGTAATGCGATCCCATTTACACAAAAGAACCAAGATGTTGCATCCATCAAACAGAATGAGTATTCCACATCATCAAAGGAACAACCAAATATGAAACAGCCTCTGAGTTTTACCTAACACACTTATCTGTACCATACTATTGATTCTTGAAGAGTGGATGGAAATACCTTTCCTGTCTTTAAAGTGTACCTTTGACCAAATAACATAGGGAAGTTGGATTTACTTTTAACCGTGCAAGAAATTTTCTTAGAAGAAATATAACTTTTAATTTTACAGACAAAGTGACAAGAAGATACACAGTGAGAGACAGACAACTTGGGGTGCTTGTGCATGAGAACTGAAGACATTAGTCAGAGGGAGGGCGTTCAGTGGGTGTCACTTCTGGCATCAGAAGTGAGACTTCTCTTTAATCGCCTCCATACAAGATTTGTATGCACGTGTAGTGTGACTGCTGCAGATTGAAGGTGTGAAGATTGCTGGTTCTTTTACGAAAATTCTTCTCGATGGCGATGGTGAGGTGTGCGAGAGGCAGTAGTAAGATCATGTTTATGTGAGGTTAAACTCTGTGCGCTTGAAAACAATTTACTTAATGACAGGGGTGGTTACCGTTCTATTTACTGGATATAGAGTACTGAAGTACTCTATATTTGAGGCTACTCAATAATAAAAGAGCAAAATGTCAATTAACTGCTAGTGTATATATATATATATATATATATATATATATATATATATATATATATATATATATATATATATATATATATATATATATAATAATAACGATGTAAAATGTACAATATTTTCATACAGCGTCAATAACATGACTGCCGTATCTACAAAAGAGACTATGAAATTGTGGCAAAAATCCAACCGATTCCAGCAAAATTAAATACGTTTATTTGAAACCTCTTTTCCTTTTAGATTTGCTTTCATTCTTGAGTGCAAAAATATTCAGAAAATTTTAATTTAACGTTTCCAGTGTCTTTTCCAGTCTCAGTTTACAATCAACATCGGACACTCTGACATTTGATCTCTGAAGAATATGCAAGCATAATGCTTTTATTTATTCGCGACAGAGAGATTTTCCGTATTATATCTGTACTCAACAGAGCATTATCATCAGTAATCAGAGACTAGAAAACAACATTTATCTAATATATTCTATTCTAATAGTTTTGCTTCTTACGTAGAATAGAAAGCATTTGGAAATTTAAGAGAATGGAAAACAACATATTTTTGAAAATAATCTTTATCAGATTCAGATTTTACATGCGAATATCTTTTTGCAAATCTATCATCAAGCACAGCTGGTCAGCAACCGATTTACGGATAATATAGTTTCTTGCAACACTAAAGGATAAAGTGCAAAAAAAAAAAAAAAAAAAAAAACACACACACAGCAAACAAACCCCCTTTACCAACATAGCTCTGGCATTACCTTCTATTCTTCCGAGCTTACTTTCAACAATTCCTTTTTAGTGATTAAAAACACGAGGACAACTTTGATGTTACCGTGTGCCTCCCCTTGTTCAATACTGTGAAGGCATTATTTGTCCGAGCACCTGCGCCATAATCCAATCTTGAAAATATGAATCTATTGAAAGAAAAAATATGTTACGAATTTATGGTCTTCAATAGGAGTGAAATGTCTTAAAAATCCACTAATGTTGTATATCTCCCGTATTCACGGTTTTCTCCTAAACGCTTTACCTGACTAAATGTTCAATCAAACACTATCGCAATAAATAGCTTTGCCATGTTATTTCAAACATCGTAATAGCATTAGTGAAAATTATAATCCTTTGCTCGAGTGTCCAGACTGATAATCATTATTATATTTACCCAGAGGAATTGAACTCTGCCTTCACGCTTCGTATTTTCATTAGAAATCCTTCAGTGATTCGACCTGCACCTTCTTCGCAAATGGAATCACTGCTGATAAGATGCTCTTTCCATTAATTAACTACAAAAACTATTAACTCATGCACTGGAGGCAAAATTATTATCCTATTCTGCTGAGTCTTACAGGGAACTGAAAGAAATAATATCTGGGGTCCACAAAAGATACTCAGGTTTTGAAGATCTTTATAAATATTTATTAAAGAGACCAAGTTAATAAAAATTTTCAGTTTTTACTGCAGATCACCTTCCGTCAAAATACATCCCTCGTCTAAAAAAGACTTTGCAACACCAACAAAACCATAATTTAAATGAGATTAAAAAAGACAAAAGCTAAAAGCCCACCAAAGAGAATTTTAAACAAAAACTTGCACTTGACAATTTCCCTAACAAATACCTGTCTCTTGACGAAAGCCCAACCTTGAAAGCTAGATTGATAAGATTCTATACAAAACGTACGTTACCAAAAATGTTATCAGCTAACATTTCCCAAGCCTCAGTGGACAGTACGTATCTTTATGTCTTTTCGTGTTTGACCGGACTATATAGGGGTTGGGGGATGGGTGGGCATATACCCTATTCTCGAAGGTTAAAATACTTAGAATTTTATTTCCACCAAAACATTCCATTTCCATTTTCGGCTTTCAAAGCCTAGAGGGCAAAATATATGAGGGTCTGTACCCTACATACACACATAACATCTTTCTTCATTCTGGTTGACACTGAAGGGAGGGGGAGGGAAAAGTAAGAGGGGGAGGGAGGGGGACAGTAGAGAAGCCTCCGAATTTGGTTTTATTTCGACCAAGTTTTGTTTTTATTTATCATACGTTAATGAAAGTACCGCATATTTTTAAATAGTTTTTCAAAGTGTTTCAAGCGCCAAGGTCAAAGAATCTTAATATTTTGCAAAATCTCATAAGTGTAAATAATAATAATAAACACCTCGTCGGCCTTGTCTGCATATTTGAGTATATATATATATATATATATATATATATATATATATATATATATATATAATAATGAACACTGTTGGACTTGTATATATTTGAGAACGCATAATAATAAATGTAACTTAAATACATATTTTATATATATAAATATATATATATATATATATATATATATATATATATATATATATATATATATATATATATATATATAATTATATATGCTGTATATATATACATGTATACATACAAGGTCACACAAGAAACATTCAACTGAAAAATACTTGAGCATTTTAGGCCCAGTAACCGATTAAACAGTAGTGTCATGATATAAAATATATTTGCTCGTTTGCTTCCTGATTTGTAGCATTTTTGGGAAAGCTTAACAAAGGGCAACTGTTCAGACATATAGTTAGACCACACTGCACCATGCAGAGCATCTAAAACCATCCTTAACTTTGGGACTGCTGCCGAAATAGTATTCTACGCTTTCCCAGATGATGAGCAGTGAAAGGATAATACTTGCAGTGGCAGAGGTACGTCTTTGGATTCATTTACCAGTTTTCGATATTGCTTCCTCCCTGCCTATTTTCTCTAACACTTCTTCCTACGCTTCAATTTCTGCCAGGCCTATCGTATCCCATCCCCACCACTTCAGCTATTCAGCGTTCTAGCTAGTGAGAAGGAGATTCAGCCTGAGTATCCCAGCGCCTCTGGTAACTCAACCCCTCTTCCAGATACCTTCAGTCGAGATTCACTGTTGATAACTTTTTTCTGTAACTAGTTTATTCAAAAGGCTATAACGTAGCAGGCACTGAATTACATTTATTACCTTTCGTCTGCAAACTTTAGGGCATCAGTAGGATGCATCATCCGGGTTCCTCAAGGAAAACGACCCTGATGACACAAGACCAGTTCATTCTAACAACAATACCAACGGAAAAGAGCGCCATATTTGAAAAATACAAATAATTTTAGACAATGAAGTGACAGAGAAGTGTATACATGAAGCAATCTACAAAATTCTCTCTAAACCCTATGGTTTAAGAACAGGACGTTTTAATGCTACATCATTTATTTTCCTTACTTCGAAAAATAAGTGCCTTTCAAAAGTTGCTACACTGACGCATGAAGATAAGACTCGTGAGTAGTTAGGATACTTGAGTGTGGTTTTTACTCAAATCTAAATATATATATATATATATATATATATATATATATATATATATATATATATATATATATATATATATATATATATATATGATAACGTAGTAAGTTGTGGATGAAGAATGGATTGCATTTGAAAGTGCAGAGGAAACATGGCAGAAAGAGATCATGAAAGGTTTTGGAGGTAGGATCTTTTAAAAACTGGTGGGTGAAACTGAAATAAGGATGTGCTGGAGAATAAGTGAGAGCATTCTGTATTTCAATTGTAAGGTAAGAGAGAAAATTAAATGACTGAGCATAAGCTACTGTACATGAGTCTGGGTAAAGCAACAGTGAAAATTACACAGCTTAAGAAGGCATTTTAAAATTCTGTACCCAAGTAGAGATAGGGTGATAAGAAGACACTTTATATCCTGTATGAGGGGGAAAAATGTAAACTAAAATTAATAGTTCATATATAAACTGTAACGAAAACTTTGGTCTTTACCTTTAATTATTTTTTTTTAAAGATTCTTTTATCCACTCTAAAGTGGCCGGAACCTCAATGAATAAATTAATACTCAAAGGGTTGAACCACCTGTGAAGCAATCCCAACACACAGTATACAAAAGGGGGTAAGAATACAGTTTCAATATAAATCTTATACAGTAAACGTTCCCCGACAAGTTAATTTCGGTCAAAAAAATCTTTAGGTACACCTAAACGCCTAACCCTACACACTTGAACCTAATACAAAACACAATGATTTATACACTTAACACTCGAAGAATATTGTGTGCAAAATCTGTCACCCGTAACATACAGCAAAAATAACAATTTCAAGTACAGCAGGCTGTCCAGCAGCAGCACGGGATTATTGGTCGTCACTAAGACTGCTAGATGCGCTGGTCTACTCCAAGAGCTGACACGCGCCAGCCAAGTCCAAGGAAGATAAACAAGTCAGTGATTAGGTCCCTATCAGCAGTAAGATAATAAGTAAGCAGAATGACGACTCTTGAAGACAGCACGCCTGGTGTATGCAGAAGACTGCAGAGAGGCGGGGAAGGGCGTACCTCAACAAGGCACCAATAGGTATAGAAGACGGACGAGTGATGGCGCACCACACACAAAGCCCAGAACTGCAGATGTAGAACAAGGAGTGCCTCCCATATGGCACCGACGACGTAGTCGAGTCAGGAGACCAATGGGGACCACCAACGATGTCTCCAACTGCGGAGGGGGCAAGGGGGAGAGTGCCTACCACAAGGCACAAACAGGTGTAACAGGAGATGAGTCCCCATGAATGAGTCCTCCAGGTAAAGGCCCCCACAAACGGAAGAAAACACTATGACGTAGCCCAGGCTCCACAGGTGCTTACTGTACTCCTTCACAAGGAACTGAATGCCTCCATAATGTAGGTATATTCGCCATGGAAGCGGTGGAGAAAGCTGTCTTCGTGGTACAGAAGAGCCGAATACAAAACTGAGGAGTCAAATCCCGGCAAACCCAAATACAGCAATGGGAGCCAGGCGACAAATGACACAAACAGGCGAAGACTTGCAAACGACCATTTACAAAACATGAAAAATTAAAAGAAACAAAACTCATGGTTGCGGTACCATTCCAAATACAAAAAGAGCCAGTGGTGGAGAAAAATAAACCAAAATGAACTTTTCGTGCCCAAAGCAAACAAACAAAAATTCACTCTGCTTTAAAAGTCACGAAATAAATTATAGGTAACTATAACAACACATATAACAAAATATGTACTCCGTTATAAATACACATATACGTACCCCTACATACATACACATATTACAAAAAAGGTACTTCTTTATAGAGGCGATTTGCTGATTGTAAAACGTCGAGGGAGACTTAATGGGCACATGGTTCCTTCATCCGAGTGAGGAGCAATTCCCGATTTATAGTAAGCAGTCCTCTAAATCTCTTATTATGTAAATTTGAAATTACAGCATTTGCCTCTGCAATCTCCAGGTATTATCAAGTATGAATAATATTGAGAATTACAAAAATACTTAGATTTTTTTATCGATGATAAAAGGATAAGAGAAGATTTCAAAAAAGCATTACGTACACTGCTGTGTCCGTAGCAGCATATATGTTTACGAGAGAGAGAGAGAGAGAGAGAGAGAGAGAGAGAGAGAGAGAGAGAGAGATTTGATATCAAGGGGATAAAACTAACTAGGATTAAGAGTCCGTACTTGTCTCAGAGCTGTTATTACAGTAAATAAAATTAAGTAGGGTTCTCTTCAAAGCGTCCAATATCAGAGTCTGTGATCAAGGCTACGAGGGTCCCTCAATGGATGCGGTTATGAATGACGTAAGACTTTCGCCCCAATGGAAAGCTATCGTTGAGATCAAATTGCAGTAACAAATTACGAAATTGGCGGCGTAATAGAGTTTGCATATAGTTTAATACATTCAATTCATTCTTTACGGGAGAATATATATCCGAAAACCGAAAAGCTTCAGTTTAACGGGGAATTCACGATGCAACTTCTACCATAAATACGAATACCATTTCATGAAGTGAGCGCGCCAAAGCATTTGCCAGCACCTCCACGAGCCCCCTTATGATATATCTTATCTTAAGCGGCGATCAAAGATGCTATCGACGGCGGGGCACATGTGCGACTATTATTTCGTAATGAACTTTACTCCCTACAACCTCTGTCAATGTGCGTTTAAAGACCCTGGAGAATTGAGACACGAATGAATGGGGAGGGGAGGGGGCAGGGGAGACCAGGATAAAGGGCAGGCTCTGTGGATATTGTGTGGTGTTTTGTGTGTGTGTTTTACACAGAATATTGTTCAAACACTGCCAAGTACTCGAGTGAGAGTGTGAGAGGAAGGGGGAACAGTTCTCTTTCCTTGCACATGCTACTACTGGGCAAATATTCCTAGTAGAGGTGTCTTTATTATTTAAAAGAACTGAAGTGAACTGGTGTGTCGTACAATATCATTTCTCTCTCTCTCTCTCTCTCTCTCTCTCTCTCAGACTGTTTCGACCGACATAATATTCAAGGTAATATTTTTATATCATTAGGAATTAATCATAAAAATACTGATGAGTAATGAATAAAAATGTTCCTAATTTTTATCTTTTTACATATATAAACTTGGGAACTTTGAGAGGAGTCCCCTCCTCAAGTCTAATTCAAATATTAAATTCCAAAAGGATGAAAACACGTTTCATGTTTCAGTCAGGATGAGAAACTTCCATATTCCATTTCACCATAAGTTTCTACATAACATAAAAGGATAGTTCTTAGGAAATAATTCAAATTAAAAAATCCACAAGAAAAATTTTACTATGACTTTGAGAAGTTAAATCTGCAATCAATGTAATACATAAGTAATCATCTATTTTGCCCCGAAAGTCGGGCGGGCCGTTCGCTAAATGAAATCTCTCTTATGGCCTCTTCACTGACTGAGTCTCTCATATGGCCTCTTCACTGACTGAAATCTATTTCTTTTATGGGCTCTCCGCTGACTGAAATCTCTCTTATGGGCTCTTTGCATAAAGGATATTTCATATTGACCATTTCCCGACTGAAATCTCTTTTAAGGTCTGTTCTCTGACTGAGACCTCTCATATGGGATCTTTGCTGACTGAATCTCTCGAAGGGGGCTGTTTGCTGATTTTCCCTGACGAAAGCTTTCGTATGGATTGTTCTCTGACTGAAATCTCTGTCACGGGCTGTTCACTGAATCTTTCATACGGAATGTTTGCTGACTGAAATCTCTCTTGGGGGCTGTTTACTGGCTGAAATCTCTCTCAGAGGCTGTTTGCTTACTGCTGTTCACTGTCTGAACCTTTCATATGGGCTGTTTGCTGACTGAAATCTCTCATATGAGCTCTTCACTAACTGAAGTCTCTCACAGGGGCTCTTTCCTGACTGAAGTCTCTCATAAGGGCTATTTGCTGACTGAAATTTCTCTTATGGGCTCATTGCTGACTGTACTCTGTTTTCTGCGCTGATGCCTGACTGAAATCTGTCTCTTGGGCTGTTCGCTGACTGAAATTCATCATCTGAGTTGTTTGTTAACTGAAATCTCTATTTTGGGCTGTTCACAGACTGAAATCTCTCTTCTGAGTTGTTTGCTAACTGAAATCTCTCTTCTGGGCTGTTTGCTGACTGAAGTCCTCTGGGCTGTTCACTGCCTGAAAAGTCTCTTCTGGATTGTTTGCCGATTGAACTGTCTCCTGGGCTGTGTGCTCAGTGAAATCTATCTTCTGGGCTGTTCACAGACTGAAATCTCTCTTCTGGATTGTTTGCTGACTGATATCTCTCTTCTGGGCTGTTCACTGACTGAAAAATATCTTCTCGGTTGCTTGCTGACTGAAATCTGTCTTCTGGACTGTTTTGCTGACTGAAATCTGTCTTCTGGGCTGTTCCCTGGCTGAAATCTGTCTTCTGGGTTGTTCGCCGAATGAGATCTGTCTTCTGGGTTGTTCTCTGACTGAAATCTATCTTTTGGACGTTTACCTGACTGAAATCTCTCTTCTGGGCTGTTCCCTGACTGAAATCTGTCTTTTGAATTGTTTGCCGATTGAAATCTCTCCACTCTTGCTTGTTCACTGACTGAAATAAATCTTCTTAGCTTTTCACTGACTGGTATCTCTCTTCTGGGGTGTTTACTGACTGAAATGTCTCTTCGGGTCTGCTCTCTAAATGAAATCAGTCTTCTGGGCTGTCTGTTGACTGAAATCCATCTTCTTGATTGTTCTCTAAACGAAATCTATCTTCTTGATTGTTTCTTGACTGAAACCTCTCTCCTGGGCTGTTTGCTGACTGAACTCTCTCTTCTTGTTGTTTCCTGACTGCAATCTGTCTTCTGAGTTCTTTGCTGACTGAAATCCCTCTTCTGGGCTGTTCTCTAACTGAAATCTGTCTTCTGGTCTGTTCACTGACTGAAATCTCTCTTCTGGGCTGTTTGCTGACTGAAATATCTCTCCTGGGCTGCTAGCTGACTGATATCTCTCTCCTGGGCTGTTCTCTAACTGGATATCTCTTCCGGGCTGTTCTCTAACTGGATATCTCTTTCGAGCTGTTTGCTAACTGAAATCTCTCTTCTGGGCTGTTTGCTGACTGAAATCTCTCTCTTGGGCTGTTCGCTGGCTGAAATCTCTCTTCTGGACTGTTCTCTGACTGAAATCTCTCTTCTGGACTATTCACTGACTGAAATGTCTCTTCTGGGCTGTTTGCTGATTACATACACAGAAGGAATAAATGAACAATAACATATCACAGAAACTCAACATTACAGGTCTGGTGATCTCCTCAAGGACCCAACCTTTAGTCTAATAAGTTGACCTCCTTTCCTAAATTTGTCCACATCCTGCTTACGAATCTTGCCCACCATCATGTGGAAACCACATTTAGGGGTGAATCCTCCGCGCTCTGTCTCGAAAGAGATGAATAGTAACCCTTCGTCTTATTAATATCGCTACTCTTGAAACCGTGACCTACTTCTCTCTTGAAAGGAGGCTTTCTCTGGGACTTCGGTCATTTTTCTCAAGAGCTGGTGGACTAAACTTATCCAAACTCTTCTTTGTCGTCTACATACTGCATTTGTGAATTTCTTGGGTATATACTGTACGGGAATAATATTTGCATCCAGGCATTCTGATCAACATTTTCCTCATCTATTTATGAGCTTTGGAATCCTTTTCCTTCCTCTATATTTCCATCCGCTGTATTAACAAAAATGAAAGTATATGTCACCACACGTCATGGCGTGAGAGATGATGTTAGCTCTTAACCAATATAATATCAGTCAGTCTAGAAAAATAATCAATAAAACTATGAGCGCCTATGGAAAGAAGAGCAGTTACATACGGTCATTTTTTCGATGAATTCTTTCAATAGAGTGACTGAGCAGCACAAACCCTTTTCTGCCTCCTAGCTTTTTTTCCCTCTCCCACACTCCCCATTTCCCCTCTTCCATACGTAGCTGGGTCTGGAAATACGGTCACAGGAATTGAAGTTTTAAATTTTGATCACCTACGATATTGGGACCCATTGACATGTCAGATTGGACTTCGATGGCCAACATCGATGCTCATTGTTGCCTTTCAATGGTTCGGCTGAGGAGGGCTTCTCGCTGTCTCGATGCTTCGTTTGTTTCCATCGCTGTGATTTCGCTCTTCTGTTGCAGGTCTCCACGGGGCCAGGGGAAGAGCAATGGGGAAGGACGACCCCTCCCCTTCCAAAGTCCCATTCTCCTTTCCCTTCCACAGTCTTATTCACTAATTCATGATTATTTCAGGGAAAAGGCAACATTTTCTGTAGACTAGCTTTTGCAGCGTATCTAACAGCAAATGGCGTTAGCAATAACCTGGCGATCTTCAACTAGACACAGATTAAGCTTTCAATAATTGTCCTCCCTGTCTGCTTAGGACCCTCAGTATGTTACTTCCCTGACTATGCACGAAACAGATTCTTTACATCATCAGATATCTCTCTTCTACAAACATAGAGTTAAGGTCGAACAGCCACACAAAAGCGACGATTGATTTATCAACATAAGATTTTGGAATGGAATGGAATGGAATGGAATGGAATGGAATATACATAGAGTTTAGGCCAACGGCCAAGCACTGGGACCTCAGAGATCATTCAGCGCTGGAGAGGAAGTTGAAAGTAGGTAGGTTTGAAAGGTGTAACAGGAGAAAAACCTCGCAGTTGAACTATGAAATAACTGTTAGGAGAGGGTGGATAGCAAGATGGAAGAAAGATAATATGAATGGAGGTACAGTAAAAGGAATGAAAGGGGTTGCAGCTAGGGGCCGAAGGGACGCTGCAAAGAACCTTTAGTAATGACTATAGCGCACCCCGTGAGGTGCACTGACGGCATTAACCCCCCTACTGGGCAAACGTAAGATTTTAACATGACATAACCCAGCCATCCATATGTCAGAGAAAACAGAACATGATACGTAAATCCACAAGAGCCAAAATCAAATTCTTATAATGGAAGCCTAACACAAAATAACCGCAAATCTTTCTTCATCCTGACCGTGAGATTTTCTTGAACATTCTAGGGCACTGTATCTCCTCGAAGTCATACTATTGAAGATACTGGGAAACATTCCCCCAAGCTCTTGGTATTTATGGTGCGCTTTGAAAGATACCGAACTGACGCCATCCTCTCTCTCAGCATTTACATCT
Source organism: Macrobrachium rosenbergii (assembly GCF_040412425.1). NCBI lineage: Eukaryota > Metazoa > Arthropoda > Malacostraca > Decapoda > Palaemonidae > Macrobrachium > Macrobrachium rosenbergii. The sequence goes on from NC_089787.1 coordinate 42,854,093, forward strand.
TAATTTTCTGCCGGAGAAATTACGCTTCGAGTCTGTTATCGTAAAGACGAAGTTTATATGATGCTGACTCATCTAAGATGAGAAGATACAGCAAAATGGACTGCCATTTCAGTTATCGGAGCAATTGAAAATCGGAATACAAATGCAACCATGATTAACAGGTTATTATCATGGAATCGAAAGCTTTTCTTATTACGAAACCATAAATACTACTTAATAGTAAGGAGGATAACATAATCGCATCCAAAATCACAGAACAGCTGAGAAGTGACGTAAATGGGTATATAACAAAAATCATTCAAAATAAACACAGAAAATCTTCCCGACATGTGGGGAATAGCACGTCACATTCAGTTTGGGAGAATAGCCAATAAGATGATGTAAATAGGCACAAAAAAACACATAACTCAAAAGTTGATGCCAGCACAGAAAGAAAAATACCTTCCTACGAAATAGTAAATAACTGAAAGTATAATCGAGAAGAGGGAAATAACTCCCGACATTCGATGATCAAGAAAAGCCAATGAAATAAAGTAAGTACGAAAAGCAGAACATAGATCGTAGTATTCTAGGTTTACCGACACTCAAAGCATGAAATATTGATTTTCCAATCCAAACTTCACCTTCCCTTTAGAATACTGGTCGTGTAAGTCACACCTACACATGGCTTTGAACGTCGTTTTTGGTAAACCCCACCAAAGTACTCTAGTTGATAAATATGTAATATCTGAATTAATAGCCAGCCTTTGCCAAGAGAAAAAATAAAAAATCTTTACGCACGCTCCGTTACGTGCAACAGCGCCTCTGGCTGTCCTCAGCAATGGAGTAGGTTCCTTGGTTGAGAAGGGCATAGGGCTAGCATCCTCATCCCTAAAAACTCGATGAAAACCGGAAGTGTAGCACCTTTTTATGGTGCATTATATATATATATATATATATATATATATATATATATATATATATATATATATATATATATATATATATATATGTATGTGTGTGTGTAAGTAATTCTAATACCCACAATGCCCTCTTAACTTCTCGAATTCTTCGCGCTTTTTGGATATGATTGTAACTACGAAGCCGAAAATATCCAGACGGAAGAAATTGAAGAGCCTGTGAATAGCGGTCGCGAGAATCGAACCCGCGTTACCATATTCACAAGGAGGTCACGTTGCCGACCTGGCTACGAGAAGGATAAAAGTCTATCGCCTCTCGTACACACATATACCTGTCGTTTTCAGATATATTTTGTTAGAGCTGGAATAGACCCATCCTCACCATCGTAGCCAAGTGGGCAATCGTTTTTATTGCTTTTTGGGCTGAAATATATATGTAGAATCTACTGGTCACTTTTACCTGAAAACGAGAGGTATATGTATGTACGAGAGGCGATAGACTTTTATCCTTCTCGTAGCCAGGTCGGCAACGTGACCTCCTTGTGAATATGGTAACGCGGGTTCGATTCTCGCGACCGCTATTCACAGGCTCTTCAATTTCTTCCGTCTGGATATTTTCGGCTTCGTAGTTACAATCATATCCAAAAAAGCGCGAAGAATTCGAGAAGTTAAGAGGGCATTGTGGCTATTAGAATTACATATGTGTCTGGTAAAAGTGACCAGTAGATTTCATATATATATATATATATATATATATATATATATATATATATATATATATATATATATATATATATATATATATATATATATATATATATATATATATATATAATATGTATATATATATATATATATATATATACTGAATACAGATATATATATATATAATATATATATATATATATATATATATATATATATATATATATATATATATATATATACTGATGATATATATACATACGTGTACGACAAGACAAGTAAACATACCTGCATCACGAGTTACTCTACTTTCGTATTTTCTTACTAGTGGACTTGAAACACAGCAGTTGGGTTCCATCCACAAGATTTCTCTCTCTCTCTCTCTCTCTCTCTCTCTCTCTCTCTCTCTCTCTATATATATATATATATATATATATATATATATATATATATATATATATATATATATATATATATATATATAGTATATATGTATATGTGAAAATGATTATGTTGGCTCAAACCTACACGCATCATAATTAATAAATAAATAAAATTAACAGTGAAGAAAACAAAATGCACACGCACACACGAGAGAGAGAGAGAGAGAGAGAGAGAGACCATCTGGAATAGAATCATTAAATAAACACGGATCACACAGAACTGCTTTGGGACCGCTGACGGAAAATCTGGCTGGTTATTACCTCTAAATGTTCCCTGAAATTCTTTATAGTAATAAAATTTGCCATGCCTTAATGAATCAAACAACATACAAGAAAACTGCAAGAAACGACGAACTTTCTAAACTTTTTTCGCAAGAGAAGTTACGCACAAATGTCGAGCTAAGAACACAAATTGGTAGAATGTAGTGGCGTGTGGCAACTATCGGAACACCCGCTCTCTTTCGGTCCCCTCTCGGCCCCATTCACAACTCCTAACCATTGTTACTTATCAAACAACCCACCGATCAACACGGCAAACGTTTAGCTCCATGCCTCAATGGCCAGATGTCACATTACAATGTATCAACTCTGTTACGGCTCTTCGTTTACCGTTTCTCTCTTCGATATCTTCTCTACGGTCAACTTTGAAAGCAGCCCAGATGCAAAGAGGAAAGGCAAGGCGAAGGCATCTCTCTAGGTTTGCGAAGGATGTTTATTCCAAGAGATGTTTCGTGGGCGGGTGCCTTTTCCCCTCTCGCTGGTGGTTCCCCTAACTAACCGCGACTCCCTGGGGAACTATGTAATACTTATGACCCTCGGCGAATTTGCATCTAATAGAGGCGTCATTGATGCTCTGCCTCACTAAGACTATATGCCATTTTGGGAGGATTTTCCGCCTTAAATAATATTTAAATCCTTTTGAAATAATTTCAAGCTCTGATGCATACAAAGACAATACCTAAAACACGAAGAAAAACCCTTTGTAACTATTCCTAAATAATGTTTTTCATTTCTTAGATACGCAGAAAAGTATTAACGATACAAAAAATAGTCTTTATTACTCATTCAAAAAATTGAGTCATTTTTAAATCTAAATTTAAAAAGGAAGACGTAGGCAGGAAAACCTGCTAAAAATACAACCTCTCTTTACTGCTTTATCCCGCCATATCGAACCAGCAGGGGATCTGCGATAATGCCTATTGCTAGGTAATTCATTCACGGTATCATTTTATGAAAAACCGAACGATTAGCGAGGGGAGATCTTAACGCTTTGATAGCCCATTTGTCTTTTGAGGAACCAAAATGCTATTATGATTCTAAAATACAGTCATTTACTTTTCTGCAGCAAACCAGGGATGAATAAACATAACTATAAATAGTATATTTCGACTAAAACCGTACCAACCAAGTGTTTTATTTTACATTATTAGAAATAAGAATTTTACGAGCCTTTTAACCTTCTATTACTGATCCTTTGAGCAGGTCTCGAATGAAAGGTGAAGTTTTTAACATTTACCTGTGACTATTCTTTTTCAAAAAGATTAGAATGTAAATGTGACATGCAAACTTATTCATGTTTGTTCGGGTTTTATTTAAACGTCTCATGTGACGTCAAGCAACTTCCGTAAAATGGAACTTTATGATGAAAACATCATCCCAAATGTCACGAATATCATACACTAGATGAGCCTCTTTCTTTTTCCTGCGTTTCCCTCTGTCCTTAACTTCGATTTTCCCAAATAAACGTTTTCATGAGGCTTTGATTTTAATATTTCCAGCTATCCCTGTAATCTCGGAACAACAGACGAGGACAAACATCACACACACACACACACACACACACACACACACACACACACACACACACACACACACACACACACACATATATATATATATATATAAATATATACATGTATATATATATATATATATATTACAGTATACACATATATATACACATACATAAATACATACATGTATGTAATATATATATGTATACATATACATACACATATACACAGAGTAGATCCCTTCATGTAGCCGAGGTCCGAAGAAAGCAGGAGTTGGCTCACCCACGAAGAGAACGACAGACATACCCTTAAAAGGATGGAAAATTATTGAAGCATGGGAAAAAGGGAGTTGGGAAAAAGGAAGTTGAAATACAATTCCAAAGATTGGTAGTGGGGAGAACGAAACAGTTATTAAACACATGTGGGAAGGGTGGTCTGACGGGTGTTGTATAGGTATATATTAATTAATTGCCTCTTACGCATAAATGTTAGTTTTTAATAGAACATAATTTTTTTTTTCTTGATTACATCATAATTACGGACTAGAGTCTGTTATAGACAAGATAATAATAATAATGTACATACGAGTATATAAAAAATATAGGACGAAGAAAAGATATATAGAAACTCACCCTAACGCATATTCATTCGATGAGTATCTGAGCCGTACCATCATTCTCTGCAACCTTTGTAAAATAATCTCCTCAATTCCTGCATATTAGCTGCAGTCTGTATGTCCGACACCCCTACAACCGAAAGTCATGGAACCCGATTTGGTGCCTTGGAAATCCCACCAGCGACAACCAATGGAGTTCTTGTCTAAAAAGTTTCACAACTCACGTACGAAAACTTGTGTCCTATCTGAATGACATCCCCTGCAAGCTCTCTGCAAGTTTGGAAAGCAGACAATGAATGTTCTGAAAATCCTGCAATGAAACTTCTGTAAATCCTGCAGATATCAAATACTTTCTGTAACAGATGGATTGTGAAGATTTATCTGCACCTCACCAAAGAGAGATTCTGGAGAAACCTGCAAAATACCTCTGCAACTACTGTAAGATAACTTCTGGAATTCCTAACAACACATTTTTTAAATAAATGTTTAGCAACATCTGCAACACCCTTCAAGGCCACCCATGCATTCAATTTACAAATATTTCTTCAAAGTCAGTAGGATAACTTCTGAAACTAAGTGAACACCACAACTTCAGTTTGACAACCCCTGTTTCTCTGTTTCTTGAAAACCTATTTATAACACAATCCACTAAACATATACACATCATTTTATAAAACAACTCATAAATCCAAGCGTAACACTCTTGCAACCTATGTATGTGAAGTCCTGCAATTCATTTGTTACTTGAGCAGCCATCGAAGGACTGAATCTTTAATCCCCTGTACAGTAGTGTCTGCAGGCCATCCATAATCGACAATTTATACCAATAATAACTTGTGGAAACTAGTATACAAAGATAAGCATTGTAACATCGAGAGTAAAAACTACCGCAGTTTCTTTATGCCAACTTCTGTAATTAATGCCTTTACGAAAGCTTACCAAACTCCTGCAGGACACGTCCTGCGTGACAACCTCTGCAACTCACGTTCGCCGTTTCCAGAATGACTTCGTTTTCACACAGAAAGGATGCCTCCATTTATTTAAGCAAAGTTATAGAATTTACGCTTTATCCGAAGAGTAATTATTACACACACAAACGATGCGGAGAAATCGTAGTGTGTTTTATAAAACTGACAAATCCTCGTTACAATACGTTACAGTAAAAGAACGTTTCTATTTATGCGTACACGCACACACACACTCACACATGCAATTGCAACTCCTATATGACAGCTGTAATTCCTGTAAGGAAATTTATGATTCTACTGCGTGACACATTTGGCATCGCTGAACGACAAACTACAACCTGTATAAAACTACGGCATCGCTTGAATGACATTTTCTGTATTCTTTTATGACAACATAGGCACCTCTTGTGTAATAAACTCGTACAATCCTTGAAATACTGAGTTCCCAACCCCTTTAAAACTTGGGCAACCCCCTCCAGAAAAATTCAGTACCGCCAGTGAAGCAAGCAAATGCCAATACAGTATCACAACTCCTGCAACTCCCGAATGACAACTTTTGAACCACTGTATTACATCCTCAGCAGACACCAAATGATATCTTCTGTAATCTCTGCACATCAGTTTCTACAACCTCTATATGATCGTTTTATTCAATTTCAACCCCTTTATGCACTTCTTTAAAAATAACTTCAACAGCAAGTTCACACCATCTGGTTACATGCTACAACTCCCATCTTTTGCTGCATGCGATCGTCTTCATTTTGAGAATTAAGGCCTTTTATTTTCTAAAACGTCGTTCAGTTAACTCATTTCCATAGAGTAGCCTTTTCCACTTCTACTAGATAATCTACTTTATCATACATTATACTAGCATCTACTTGAAGAAACTCCTGCCGCAATGACAATGGCGTATTCTATGTATGTCACTGTAACTAATCATTCAATTACATCTGTCAAACTTATTTTAGTCCTTTTTGATGTTTTGAAATTATAAAAAAAACTGAAACGACTTAACCTTATTTATTTATACATCAATGCATGTCGCTACATTTATGCTAGATTAATGCACACCCACTTTACTTTCTTACAAAATTTTACTATTATTCCTTTAGATTTTACTTTTCTTGAAAATCTACTTCGTATCTCGTTACATTCCAAGAACTTAAACATTCGGACGATGATAAACCTTGAATTGGTGATTCCTGCATACGGACATACAATAACAAACGAACCATGATGAGAAAGTTGAGATCCACAGAGCTCTGGATGCTAGACAGGTTTCAGCTATTCCGTTCTTAACACCTGTCAACTCGAGCCATTCCAAAATAAATTTACTTGTCCCTCTACGGCTTTGAAGAACATCTCAGACAACCCTGACAGCATGGCTAGATAACATATAGGTAGGTTGTGCCATTACTCTTAACGTCTCTTCATTACTTTTCCAAGCAATTCCACAAAAGATATTATAAAAAGCAACAAAAATTATGTAAAGCTGAGGGAGTTAAAAAGTGCTGCCAACATTCCTGATTACAATATTTACAGTTTATCTCCACATTTCAAGTGCTCTCCAAGCTGCTGAAAAGTAAATGTTTAAGCTCTTATGTAAGTGCAGTAGTTTGCTTCCCGATAGTCTGTTGCCACATAGGAAAAAATTATCAGGCTCTAATTACACCGTGGTAAACAGAAAAATTTTCACCGTAATTAACATTGACACTGATATGAGGCTAGACCTGTTTGAATCGAATTCGGTGCTTCTTCTGCTTGTCTAACCATAAAGCTCATAGTAAGCTTAAAGTTATCACGTGTTTTGTTCCACAAGGTATTGTCTGGATTCTTGCTCAGTCTTTACTAATGAACTAACTATTCTCCTTGCTCCAGTAGCTACTATCATTAATAGAGACCTCAGACGAATTAGCAAGCAATGTAGTCAATGCAGCTCACGGATGATTTCAATTTAAACCATCAATTTACTGATTACTCGACCTCGTGCAAAATGCTGACTATTGGTATAACTGCATTTAATCAGTCAGGGTATCTTTTTTTTTTTTTTTTTGCGATTCCTCGAAAAATGCATCGCCCGTAAAACTTCACAGATTTAAAGAGATCATGGTAATAAAGCCTTAGGTCTCAAATCTTTTGTTTCCATGTTTTAAATATTGTTCCTCCGTCTAGATGCCCGCAGCCTTGAAGGGTCTAGACAAATTCTTTTGTTTCCATGTTTCTGAATATGATTTAGACTATTACAACAAAGTAATTGAAAGAATGATTCTTTCCTGCAACATTTCATACGAAATAACAGCACTGGTTTATCATGCTTTTGTCGTACTGATTTAAACTGCCTCGTCGTCGGCTGGGAACGTATGATACAAGCAACAAGATAACTTGGCAGACAGGAAGCTGCAAAATGACAGAAAATGTTTCCTTGGGACAGTGCCTTTTTTCCAAATTATTTACCTAGCTGTCACAGTGCCTTCAAGCACTAAATTCCTGTTTCAATTCATTAACCTTAGCTGCATCTTAGCTGATGTTCACTGGTTTATTTTTTACAACTGCAATCATTTTGATCTAGGCTCTTCTGAAGAAGCTTGATAGGCAAGTTATTATTCTTTGGTTTATTCCACAGCAAGTTTGCTCAGTAGAAATAGTAATATTACAACTATTAATAAGAATAATATCAATGAAAGTCATCATCATCATCATTGCCCCCAACGCCGCGCAACGCAGGGGACTTCTGAGAAATTCTGCCTCTCATTCCTTCCCAGTGCTTTATCCTCCACAAATCTCCATTCATCTCCAGCCTTCTGTCTCATAGTTCTAACCAAGTATGTCTGGATCTTCCAACTCTTCTGTTGCCTAAAGGAAACCATCTGACACTATTACGCACTACTCTCCCAGGGCTTGTCAAAGGACACGTCCATTCCATCTCCATCTTCCCTTCATCTCTAACTGATCCATATGCTGAATTTCCCTGATTTCCATTTTGGCATGAGTTCTAACTCTACGTTGCCATTTAATTCCAATCGACAAACTCCTTTAGATATAGCTTCACTGTCATACAATGATTCATTTCCCTGTGTCGATTTAGTTGTTAACTATCCTATGTATAATCTTACTTTTGTATGTAATAATAATAATAATAATAATAATAATAATAATAATAATAATAATAATAATAATAATAATAATAATAATAATAATAACGTTATTATTAAATCAATCCCGAATTTGCAAATAATCCTAAAAGGGCAACTTTCACCGATTCTACATTCCACCTGGAATGCATTTACAAAGGCAAACTTGAGAAAACCACGCGCGATTTTGTAATCATATATAAGAAAATTAGTTTCAAAATAATTTCCTAGGTTCCTCACCTTCATAAAACTATCCATAAAAAGAAGACATTTCTCTTGATATAAAGCAAAAATTTCAAAGCTATTTAATGAAACCAGTTAACTTTCCACAACACCAACATATAAAGAATGTTTAATAAACTCAAATTTATTAGCAGAAAAAAAAAAGAAGACATTAGTGGTTTCATACTACACAAACACAAGTGACTTAGTTTCTTCCCCTATTTATGAAAGCCATATAAAGAGAATAGATAGAAATATATATATATATATATATATATATATATATATATATATATATATATATATATATATATATATATATATATATATATATATATATATATATATATATATATATATATATATATGCATATACATCCAGTTGTCATATATATATATATATATATTGATATATACAATCAGTTTTATATATATAAAATTATATGTATATTTATTTATATATTATATATATATATATATATATATATATATATATATGTATATATATAAACTATATATAGATAAACATATAGATACATACATATATTCATATATTAAGCCACAAATATTGTTTATTCACTATTCCTTTGAAGTAACTTACACCCAAGGGGAATTATAACTGATATGTGCTTCTGCGCCCGCCAGGATTTGTATAGTCACTTATCAATTATAATTCGCCTTGGATGTAAGTCATTCCCAAGGTTTGGTGAACTTTATATTAATCGTCACTTGTGGCTTATATATATATATATATATATATATATATATATATATATATATATATATATATATAAAATATATATATATATATATATATATATATATATATATATATATATATTACATATAATAATTATATAATATATATGTAATAATAATATATTTGTTTCCTCGGTAATATTATATTATGCATGGAAATAAAGGTATAGGATACATACAAAAGAAACACACACAAGAAACACACACACACAGTATATATAATTGTCATTTATATCATTTCTAAGCGTCCCGTGTAATTCTACAAAACATTAAAATACTGCTATTTATCTTTATCAACAAATAATCTTGAACGTTATACCTGGGATGCATAATATAGATGATGATTAAGCGAACAGATGATGATTAAGCGAACATGTCGATGGTTTTTATACAAACCTTTTCCACTGCACTGTTGCTATAGGGTTTTGTTCCCCCATCCCCTCTTCCGCACGGCAGATGAATAATTCTGCGGGAATGACACGCCGCGTTTTACTATACACATCCATTTACTGAAATTGCTTTCCCCCTCTCACAAAAATACTGTTATTTCGACTGAGTGCCTTTTTTAATTTTCCCACTGCTTTCAGTGTGTGCCATTGTTAACACTAAGATATGGATTGAGATAACATATGCAATCCTTCTGATCTGTTTTATTGTAGTAGTTATATCATTCATATAAAGGCGGTGTCAAGCATGCTTTTCCGGCATCTTTTCGCCAAACTTTGGACCTTGTAGCCAATAAATGACTGATTTATTCACACTGACTCTTGTCAAAGAGTAGTTTTTAAGGGAGACTGAAATGAAGTCATCTAGATATTCGGTTGCAAGTCATCACAGTAATGAACATACGCAACGCAAAAAGGATTGTATGCAAATATGGTTATTAATATTTTACACTTGATACAAAGTTTGACAGCACAATGCTAAAAGATGCCGCCGCGTATGCTCGTGAGGCAATGTCTTAAGATTAAAAAGGTATACCCGAAAAGATTAAGGTACACTCATGTACTATTTTATCCAAAGGCCTTAATGCAATGATAACTGTCTCGCCCAGATATGCAGAGTATTTCAAATGTCTTCCAGTTCCATAAAATGTTCACACAGTGCTTTAACCATGTGTTCATCCATGTATAAATAAATTATTATAGTATACTTATACACAGATAGAGAAAGAGATCATGATATATACTCGTAGAACGTTCATAAATGAACATTGCGTAAAACCAGACAGTATTATACAAGTGCTATTTAGGGACATGGATCTAAAAGTAGTTTACTTCGTTTGAATGCAAGAGCAACCGATACCTGGCAAGAATTTTAAAAAAAGGTTGATCCAGACCAGAAAGCAAAATCAAGGCCGATCTGTAAGGATAAAGAATTTTTCTCTTTCCGTGCAACTGCATGGATACATCCTATTGCGTGGGAAAAAATAATCCCAATACATACTGGCTGAATATGTGCGCACGGCTCATACACTGCTCATGAGAAAAACAGAAATTAAAATTTGACTTACAAAATACAGATGAGATTTTACTAAAAAGAAGGGAATAAAGCAAAGAAAATGACCTTTTCCGAGAATGCATCATACCAAAACAACATCCCAGCGTTTTCCTAACGATATCATTAAGACTCTGTACGAGAGGAATTCCAAAATATCTTTTTGGTAAATGTTGGAATCCGGTGCAAGTGAAGGGCCCTCACATTAGCCTAATTATGCCTGGCGTGGTACTTTCCACGTGCTATTAAGCGTGGCCTGACGTATCTTCATCATTGGACCAATGGAAGCGCATAGTGGAGGAGCGAAATTTCTTTTGAATGAAGACTCTCGTCGGGCGTGTGCTTGTTAAGGAGGGAAGTTGACAATTGGAGGTGAGTCTCTTAACTATCGTCGAGAAGCGGTGGTTATGTCCGGTGCGCTGAGCCCGCTCTATAGCCTCAGTAGCCCCTGTGGCACACACCTCCAGGGTTGACAACAAGGAGCACCATCCCACGACTTTCTCTCTCTCTCTCTCTCTCTCTCTCTCTCTCTCTCTCTCTCTCTCCTTCCTTTTTCTCTTCCTCGGGATAAAAGGGGTTGTTGTCGCGGACTTCGCCGAGAATATGATGAAGAGCCATTGCCTCTCGACGACAAGAAGGGCGAAGTGTCGCTGCCGAGATGAGCTTCCATAATAGACGTCCAGCACTTAAGCATCAGCATAACCTCGTTACAGGTCGAAGGGCTTTTCTCTCCCGAAATCTTTAAAGCTCTCACTTTGATGCACGAGGACAAAGGAGGAAGAGGCGCAATAGGAGTAGGGATCTCTCTCTCTCTCTCTCTCTCTCTCTCTCTCTCTCTCTCTCTCTCTCTTGACCCGAATTATGACATTCTCGCAAAATTACCCCAGCCCATATTTTCCCGTGTTCCCCATTCACCTGAACAAGCCAATTCCGTGTAGGACTCTAATCGCCAAAAGGCAATATCCTTCGGCAGCCCTGGTGCCACAGGGAAACTGAATCCTCCTAGCAGGCGCCAAGCAAGGACTCAGTCCCGTTTCATCAGGTCGGACAGCAGGAGACTTGACTTCTCTTTCCATTTCCTTCTTTCTTTTCCTTCCCCGTCCTTTCTCCGGTGCTTCTTTTGATCCTCCTCCACTTGCACCTAGGGAATAAAATTCATCCGGCAACATCCAGGGACCAGACATCATTGATTTCCTGCATTCTCCCGGGGGCGTGGCGCACTGCCAGGCATCCCCGTAGCAACATGGCCGAGGGCGGTGCATCATGACGTCACTATTGCCGAAGGCAACCATTGGTCACCGGAGGCAAATGACGTCACCGAATGTTGTAAAGGTGATTGGTGGCCCTAAAGCCAATTGCCTTGGGCGGAGTTGTACACGGGGCTTCTTGTTTATAAACGAACGTACTCTCCCCATACTACGGCACCATCCTATGAAACTCTCCTTAATTAAAACATCGGAGATCTTTCAACGCTCCCTTTTCATCCGGCGAAAAAGTTTTACGCGGAATCATTATCTGAAGAAAGAAACAAACGTAACGGCCCCGATTGTGGAATCACTAACAAATCATTTCTTTTCAAATTCATCAAATGATTAAACAGCGCGTAGTGTGGATTCTATAGAAAATGGAAATAAAACTAACAACACAAAAAGACCACGCTGACATTTTCATAAAGTAAAGGTTCTACGAAATGAAACAAAATTAAAAATTATTTTTGTTATATATGAAATTAACAACTTGAGTTTTACTTCAAATTACAGCTGCTATTGCAATGATATCAACTTCACGGAGAATATGTAAGGGCCTTGATTTATCAATACGAATGAACAAGTGACTAAAAATAGTATGCTGCACAAATTAGTAGCCTATTTTCTATTTTGTCTTAAACTTCTGGAACTGATCGGTTTTCCTAAACTAACTATAGATTTTGAATTTTCATAAAATCATTTTTTAAATATTTAAATTACTCCGAAAGAACCACTAAAAACGTTTTTTCTAATTCATCTATCAATTCATACTTAACTAGAAACTCGCAACTGCTGTACAACGTTCGCTATACTGAGGTTGAGGAAAGTTAGGTCTGATCAGTGTTTGGATGGGTGACAAACAAGAAATGCCAGAATCCTTCAGCACACAAGCTCCTTGAACATCCGTGCTAGAGGCCAACCTCACCCCATAAATATTCCCTGAAAACAGGACAATTGTCACCCTTAGGAGCCAACCCGTCCTGCTAGTAGGAAAAGACATGAATATGGATCCCCATAGCTCTGAGACACAAATCTCGCCCCAGAGAGTAAGACAACTGAGTTCAACCCATACGAGGGGAAAGGACTTTGGACCCATTTCTGAAAATTCTGCTGACTGTGGCTGACCTAAGTATTTATTTAGATACCTGGTGATCAGTGGATTGTGATGGTCGCATCCATGATGCTAATGTGAAACACTGTCCCAAGCGACTGAATACAAACAATGTTATGTTTTGTAATGGTTATGTATGCAATATTTTGCATAAATACAGCGGCACTTGCTTTTCATACATGGATAATAACGCAGATTCCATCATTCATATCAAATCCATATATGTACTATAATAGCATAAACTGGCATTGTGCCCTTGCTGACCAAAGTAGTAAGATGAACCTGGTATATAGTCGACTGTGATTTGTGATGTGTTTCAGTCAAGATTGAGAAAGACGTGGGTTTAGCAAATCATTCTACAGTCTTTTCTGAAACTCAGAAGGGTAGCATCTTCTGAATCCATTCCCTCAAAGGGGAAAAGAAGTGTGTATATATACATATATATATATACATACATACATATATATATATATATATATATATATATATATATATATATATATATATATATATATATATATATATATATATATATATATATAATATATATATATATATGACTTTTATCACATCACCGTGATTCATAAACAATCAGTAAGCTACAAACGTCCTTTAATATCCAATTCGCTCTACCTCGGAAATAATATATTTTCATATGTTACCGCGTGGGTTAAATGCGTCCACTGTAGTCCTGAGTTCTTGTCCTTCGCTGGTTCGAGCCCACGGGACGACGAACTTATTATCAACTAAAAAATTCCCCTTCGGTAACATATATGAAAATATATTATTTCCGAGGTAGAGCGAATTGGATATTAAAGGACGTTTGTAGCTTTGGATATTATATATATATATATATATATTATATATATATATATATATATATATATATATATATATATTTATTTATTCACGTCCCCTTCCTGTTTCCAGTATACGTTTTGGTTGTTTTCTAGTCCCGCGCATTTCGTCAAACTCGCAAAACTCTTTTGGGATGATATTGCTGGACCAATACCCTTTTTGACCCTGGATGCAAGCACCACAGTCGTGTAAATTAACTCACCTGGGACATAGTGAGGTTTTTACCGGGGCCTGATTATCTGCCCGTCCTCACTCTGGAGCCAAAACAGGGACCTCTTGTTCGGTAGGCATGAATCCTATCAATCATACCACAAGGGACAATTGTACACACATATACATATATATACGTGCATATATATATATATATATATATATATATATATATATATATATATATATATATATGTATATATATATATAGTATATGTATGTATTTATATATAAAACTAATAAACTCTCAAAGCCAATTATTTTTATTTTTAAAGCCCTGCACACTGTCTCCATGCTGGGTATTTCATTTAATTTCCTTAAATATTGCCTGAGTCTGTCTGAGCAAGTTTCTAACACGATTCCTACAATTAAATCTCGAGACAGCCCGGCAAAGCACTTCTTTCCACGTCCAAATTAACTCAAGATGAGACCATTCAAAAGATCAAGCTGTTTTAAAGTTACCTAATTACTAATTATGATTTTAGTATGTTTGGTTGCAAAAATGAAGATATCCTCTACGGGAACAGGCACAAGAGGATTGAGGAAAAGAAGGAGAATTTTGTTGTCTACAGTGACATCGTTCAAGAATTACGATTTACAATTTGAATATAATATATATATATATATATATATATATATATATATATATATATATATATATATATATATATATATATATATATATATATATATATATATATACACATATATATATATATATATATATATATATATATATATTTAATGTGTATATATAGTGTATATATATACATATGTTGTTATATACATATATTTAATGTGTGTTGTTCATAAAGTATATACATTATCACTATCACTGAACGTGATATTTGATACATAATTCGTGTTTATATTCAAATTTGTTTTTACCATTTTCTCAACTTCACATGATAATATGCCATTAAATCATCCCGCCAGTCTATAAATAACTTAAAATTTTACAAAAAAGAAAACGCCGAGTCCTTGTGCTTGGAACAATCTGAGAACACTGAAACATGCGTAAATAATTTTAAATTCATTTCTGATTTCCATCCAGAAATTCAAATTACAGCTTTATATGAAAGTATGACGATTATTACAGTAAACTTCAGCATTTCCAAATAAGAATATGAAAACGAGAACTTGGAAAACCTCACTCATTTTCAAAAAGCAAATTTCATGAAAAGAAAATCTATACAAACTGCATCAAACATGCAAACTTGGCGACTGCAGTCTTCCGTGACTAGTAAAAATGCAAAGTGCACTCGAACTTATTCCTGAAAATCTTTATCTCATATTTAAGTAAGAAAAGTGTATCGATGTCATCTACTTCCCAGAAAGTTTTATACCGCGTCAAGATATTTTCTTACAGATATTTGCTGAAAGCAAATTATAGAAACTAAATATATGAGTGAAAAGAGGAATAGCAATCGAATAAAGAACAAGGCCATTCGGAATGCCCGCTAAATAAAGGAAATACGCAATTAAATTAAACTATTATCACCTCCTGGAATACTAATGCATGTACTTCCGTCACTTTATCAATCCTCTACAATACTGGGCAATACGCAAGGCAAAATATTAGGATGATATTGCTCATATGAGTATTTATTTTTAAATCTGAAATGAATAAATACGAAAAATGCAGAGGAAAAATAAAGCCTGAGAAACCAATAATTCTATCATACTCCCGAGTATAGAGATTTCTTTTATGAACAATTACTTTCGATTCTAAGACGATGAAAATGGAAAAATAAAACGCGAGAAAAAATGAACGATGCAAATAAATTTATTGTCTTCAGGTCCTAAGAGCAAATCTTCACACCACTTGAATTCAAGCACAGCATTACAGAGTATGTCTTCCGACTGAGTTAAAATTTAACAGCGACGAAGAGTACAGGGAAAGATAAACACAGAAAGCAAAGGCGGTAAAGGAGGGGCAGCCTAACATGTTATTCTTGTAAGCAACTTCCTCCTTTTCTTTACAAATCGCAGATTATATCTTGAGGTTAATGTGTTTTACTCTCAGTTTACGTCCGACTTTTAAATATCATCCGGCACACAAGGCTGAAATCTATGGCACAGATTTTAATTCCATATTAACATGCTAATAGATTATGATCATGAATGAAAATGGCAATGAGCGCTATATAATAAAAGTTCTCCAAATATCAAGCTAAAGACATACCGAACCCTGATTCTGATCCACGAAGCCATCACAACGTACAAATGCTCACTCACTAAGATTCTCAAAACACTTCCACATTTTATTTTACAATGTTACATTTTAAATATCTAATACGTATTTTCTGAATACGAACAGACAAAGCATAAGGAAAGGACAATAAAATTAAATTTCTTGAGTATGACCTCCGCACAG
This sequence comes from Macrobrachium rosenbergii, assembly GCF_040412425.1. Lineage (NCBI taxonomy): Eukaryota > Metazoa > Arthropoda > Malacostraca > Decapoda > Palaemonidae > Macrobrachium > Macrobrachium rosenbergii. The sequence continues at coordinate 42,870,929 of NC_089787.1, forward strand.
CTACTTTAGCTGAATCTTTAGGACACATGTTATCCTACAACGATTATGCCAAGGGACTCTGTACTGCAAAATCAACATATGAAGCTGTAAAAGTTTAAATCTTTTTAAAGGGCGAAGCTACCATTTAAAAAAACCTCAGTATTTTTTCGTTCAGACGTTCAGAACTTGTCAAGCACGGCACAGGCATTCTTCACTGAGAGAGAGAGAGAGAGAGAGAGAGAGAGAGAGAGAGAGAATGATTGGGGATACGTTTAGGAGTGAATGACTCTCCCCCGTCCCTTCTCTCTCTTTCTCTCTCTCGTCCCCTCCGAGACACGTGTCGCATGGTTCCCTGTACACATATCCACTTCGAAATTAACCTTGACTTGAAATTAATACACGGGATTCAACCGTCAATAAACAGATCATTCCGTACAAACAAACAAATAAAAGTATATGACAAATGGCAATACAGAAAATACAGAGGGAAATGCAAAAACACAGGTGGATTTCTTCCTCAATTATCTGTTAAGTACAACTTAAAAACAACAAATTCTGAAGCATCGTAGATTTGCCTCTCCTTGAATTACCCTCCCCCTCCCCCTGCAGCAACCCCCACCCCCCTTCCTGCCATCGTAATCTCCCTGACTTCCATCCTCCCTTTCAGCTACTGCTATTACATGGCCCCGGGGGCAGTAGCCTGAATGTGCGTACGTGTGTGTGTGTGTGTGTGTGTGCGTGTGTGTGTGTGTGTATACGGGCCGGGGAAAGGACGGCTGGATATCTTGTGTTTTCTCTACCGTTTTTCCTCTCGATACCTTCATTATTCGCTGTCAGATTCACTCACCAGGAGCCGTCAGCATTAATTAGAATTAACGGGGGGAAAACTTCGCATTTTGCGGCTTCCTGCTAGACACTTAAAGGTCACCATACAACTGACGGCTTAGTACAGATAAAGTACAAAAAATTAAGGCAGAAATATATGTATAAAATGCCTAATAATAATAATAATAATAATAATAATAATAATAATAATAATAATAATAATAATTTTGAACATTTACCCTAATACTATTTTACTGTTATCAAATAACAATAAAAATAGTATATAATTATAATATATAATTATAATAATAATGTATTAATTTGGAATTGAAGCTTTGAATCGCCTGATCAACTCAAAACTGTCTTTGTAAATTAGAGAGGAACAGAGGTAAGTGAATTACACGCCAACAGTATTCTTTCTGAAGAGATGGAGACGGCCGCAGCTGCCTGGAACAAGCCACATCAAAGCAGAAAAAGAGGAAGACGTCAAACTTACTGGAAATGAATTTGCCAATTGAAATGAAGCCACATCGTTTACGAATTTACCTTCTGATGTGATGACACGCTGGTGGCTAATAAGCCTTTTTACCCTCTTATATCGCGACACCAGAAGTTAAAATTTTGTCATGACTACACTTGGTAATGAATTCATCTTTCTATATGACGACACACCTTGAAAAAAATCCAGGTTATATGACTCAGGAAACAAAAGGGAAAATGGAGAGTTCCACGACTTAAATTTAAATGAAAATTGTACACGAACTTCGCCTTGACATGTGGCGACGAAACTACCTCTTTAGACGAGGTAGCTAAACAGCTCAAGGTTAGAAAACAGTTTTCCCTTCCAAACTTTGAGAACAGTCTGTCAAGGGAACTAGGCTCAAAGTGAAAGACAAAAGATTTCCCAGAGGTTCTGAATCTATTAGCTATGACTGAGGAAAACGAATATATTCTTGTAAGGAGGAACTCGCCAAAAATATAGCATTTAGAAGCAACCGCCAATTGTTAACACAACAAAGAACCTTCGTCAGCTGATTACATAAAGAAAAAATCTTATATGAAAGAAAAGATCCTACCTCAACAATTCAATTGGAGAAATGTATTCTGCAAAGCTCAAGAAATGCCTTGCAGCAGTATTTGCCTCTTTGAACTTCATTCAAAAAAATAGGCGAAAGAGAAAACGTAAATGTTCATCGATTACAAAACATGCGAGACATGTTCACAAAGAAACGGAAATCAAGACCAAAGAATTGTAAGAGACTTAAGAACACTAAGCAATCAACAGAAAATAAAATAATTTTCTTTATACTGGGAAGGATATGACAGAATCAAGGCCATAGAATTATGAAACTAACAGGGCAAACAAAGCATATTTTTCTTATTAGCTTGAGAAACAATTTAAAAAGCCTAGGATACATATGAATAAATCGGCACAAAAATTATAATACCGTTTCAGTTTTAACTAAAGGCAAATTAAATGCAGTCATAGAATCAATTAACACTTATACAAGCAACTGCAAGAATGTTGAAGTCATAATTTCCCCTAGCAAAATTACACAAATAGTGAATCACTAAATGGTATACAACGTTTCCTGCCTAAAATATTCGTCACAGAGGAGCATTTACATCAAATATTGTACATTAACAGCATCAATTAAGTGAATAACTAAAAAAAAAACTGCTTGAAACACACAAAAAAAAAAAAGGAAAAAATGTTATGATATTTCCCTCTGGATGCCGAAGGAACGGACAACCACACAGCCTTACCGATGGTAGGAGGATAAAGGGTTACGGGAGTGAGGTCCCACCCAAGAGAGGAGATGGATCACTGTCACCAAGCAAACCAATCTGGGAACTACGGACTTTGATAATAATGAGAGAACAACAAATCGTTTCTTAAATACCCGATGAAGCATAACGACAGAATTAGTCATTTATATATATATATATATATATATATATATATATATATATATATATATATATATATATATATATATATATATAAAAGTTGATACAACGATATGATCACTGCTTAAGAGGTCTGAAACAAATTGAACACAAAAATGCTGAATTCTTTTACTATGAAATTGAAGAATCTACGTTATGTTAAGATGTTTCAACTCATACCATTAAAAGAACAAAGGGAAAATCTGTCCTAATGGTTAACTCAAAACACAATGCACAACAAAAGGAAGGGATTTACAAGGTAATGCTTAAATAAGAAACTGATTCCATTTAATTCATCTCCAGCTAATCTTTAGATACGCAACGAGAAAATTATGAAATTCAAGTTTCGCGACTGAATGTTTCGTTAAATAAAATCATTCCAAGACTAAAGTATTACGGAGGCCGTATAGCATCAACAACCTTTCCTTATCTTACGCAAATAGCCTCACAGGAAGAAAAGCCGTAAATACAAGTTTATGTAATACTCGCATACCCATTAACAGAAGTAGTTGTATGCTGATACGCGCAAAGGGCATATACACAGTAAATCATCGCATATCAATGAACTACCAATAGCATAAAACATTATGCAGACTGGCAGCAAACCTTTTATAAAGATGTAAAATTCTGCTCTTTTTTGTTAACGTTCTATGGTCTATAGTTATTCTGAGGGAAGTATTCTAATGACTTCATCTAAACTTCCTGAATGTGTAATTGTACAAACGAGGGCGAGCGAATCCTTAGCAATAAGATAAATTACCAAAATTACCCCTAAGAGGTTTTCTCTAGACCAATGATGAGAGCAGGAAACAAATACTAAACCAAATGCAACAAATGAGGACCTAATCTACTTGAGCCGCTGTCTTTGAAAAATCTAAAACGAAGCAATTAATTATCTGTCGCTGAAGGTGAGCGAGGGGACGTCCCGCACGACCCCGAGGACTGTCATCCATGAGACCAATCGCCCCAGTGGTTCGGAAGGAAGAACAATCCCTCCAGCCGATGGTTCGTTTCTCACCGTACAGTGTACACAGTTTCTTTTCCTCCTCCTCCTGCTGCTGCTGCTGCTGCTGCCGCTACACGGTGTGTGTTCCTGTCCGTTTTAATCCCGAGCCTCGGCGACACATCAAAGCCCCGGGAATTTTTGAAGTTCATCCAAGCCTTTGTGCTTTTACTACCTTTTTCTCTTCTTTTTTTCCGTCTCCTAAACAGCTCCATCTTTTACTAACTTCTTTTTCCGTTTTATACTTTTGTCCTTCCCTTCCACTTCCTTTCTCTATTCTTCCCGAAAAAAGAAGCGAAAGCGTTTTTTCAAGAGCGACCTACGGAGGACTTTTTTCCAGGCAGCTTATCCATCTAAATCCACAACATTTTTCTCCCTTTCCACATCCTCTCAACAATGGCGGCGCGCAGAGAAATAAACTCGGGTAAATTTCACGTTAAGATACGGCTGCATTCTCCCTCCTCCCGCCCCAAAGGAGATTCTTTTCCCGGTGCTTTTTCGCTTCCAAGGTTCCCTGTGAATATGCACAAGAGATGAAACCAATGGAAATCGTCGCCGCTGCACGAATGCTGCAAACGATGAGGTACATTAACATTTCACCTAAAGTGCAAGAGACTTGCAATGAATTCACACTTGCTCGGCACTTCCCTTTGATTTGTGGATTCATATCCATTTTAGGAAAGTAGTTATTATTATTATTATTATTATTGGGTTACAAAAGGAGGTACTGACAATGAGGTAATGATGATGCAATGAAAAGGCTTCATTAAAGAGGTGATCTGAATTTTCAAAAATCAAAAGTCCACTAGGCATGGTTGATGCAATTTTGAAAACGTTTTTAATTTCAAAATTAAAATCGAAACTTCTTTTAACTCGGGCAGGATGACATATTCTGAAATTATCTAAGTGGCCGATAATATTCCTATTTTCCTATTGGATCTTTCAGGAACAGCTAATTTCCTTCTCAACTAGGCCCTTCTGAGAATCTTTTTTAAATTATATATATATATATATATATATATATATATATATATATATATATATATATATATATATATATATATATATATAATCGAATGAAAAGAGGTTAGGTCTGTTAAGAATGATTATTTCTGGAAAAAGGGCGAAACTCCTTTCAGAAGGAAATACTGAATTGAGTGTGGCTAATAATGTTTTGCAAAGGAGCATTCACCAAAACACTTCATGCCATTTCTCATTTGAAAATATCTTTTCACACTATGAGGTTTAAAACTAATGTTTTAAATAAAATAACAATAAAAACCAAAGGAATATTTCAGTACAGGCTGGTACCACCACTCGCTCTACACAATCACACCAGTTTCAAGCAAGAAATATTGAAGTGAGAGTCGTTTTTTAAATTACCAGAAACACGCATTCCAGTTTACCCTAAGTTACGAATAATCTGTACACAATGTACTGGTAATTTTTTAATAAAGGCTCTGAGTAACTGTCAATAACTGGTGTTACCTGCGACTAGAAATCAAGGTACTGTTCGTAGCGCTTTACACGCCTATATATAGGCCTACAGTATATGCTAATATTAATGTCATATCATCATATGAATATTGTTCATTTATAAGGATGTCAGCAGCTCCAGGGATCCTTTGTCTTAAGTAAAATTGCTGGATATGACTGTCTTTTAATATTAAAAAATATATATATTATAATGGTTCTTACCATCACTGAACACGGCTTTATTGCCCATTTTCCTAAGTTATTTTTTTATATTACGGAACTTCCACTGCCACTTCACTGGGGAAAATTTACTCCCGAGGGAGGTGACATCTAACAAAGGCATTTCTCCAGGCCAGGATTTGAACATATGTCTTTTAATTTTGATTCAGTGTTAAACATTCAAATTATCAATTCGGCTATCAAGAGAGAGATACGAATCGATTTGGACTGCTGTACACATTCCTGTCCAAAGGTAAAGTGTATTAAACATTAAATTATATTTGCAGATTAATATTTGAGAGCATACACAAATCACGTCTGTATAAGTGACAAAATTATACATACAAGTACGTATGTATGTAAAAAAAAACTCCCACGAAGCAGTTACTTCTTATATTATTCAATTACTATAAATAGCATGGATATCATATAGCCTCTTTGTCCGCCCGACGATATCATTGACTATAACCAGTGGATTCTGTAACTTTGGTGGGATGTACAGTTGTCTAAGGACCTAAAGAAAGAAATTGTTGTATTTGCCAATTCAATTAACTCAAAACTTCATCCATGTGGACACACATTCTCTGACAAAAAAGCAGTCTTAAGCCTTCAAGTATTGTTTACAATTGTAGTCGAACAATATGTAGGAAAAACAAAGGTGTAAATATTTTTGAAAGAAAAATGTAAACGAGGCAAAACGAATCTTGTCAGAAATGCTTGAGCAGACAAGCAGTCAACTGAGTTTGCTAACATTCATATCTACTGAAATTTATTCTTTACTGAAATGGTTTGTCTCCCGAAAATTAATCAAAACAGTTGCTCTAGAATGCCTAACATCCTCTCTACTAGAAACTCCTTCCAGACAAAAACAACAACAAATGTAATAATAATAATAATAATAATAATAATAATAATAATAATAATAATAATAATAATAATAATAATAATAATAATAAATGTTTATCAGATTAACTTGTAGACCTTTGATAAAATCGAGGTGAATATTATATGCTATTCTCAAGCAGTGTCCAAACAATGTTGGCATACAGGTGCCAACACGGTTTGTTTAAAAAGAGAATTTCTTTATGAAGATGAAGTATATAAGTAGCAGGAATATCTATACCGAAGTCAAATTTCCTATTCCAGCTAAATAATGTTATTTCCTAATACTTCACTTACCTATTGTAATTTGTCCCACTACCGCATTTTCTTAAGATATGACAGAAGCACTGAAGGCGATTAGTTACGGATTGCTTATGCTAATTACTACACAGGGAAATGTTACGTTAATGCAGAAACAATAATCTTCTAAGACAGGTGATATTTAAAAAAAAAAAAGTCTTTCTACAATATTATGGGATTAATCATTTATAAGGATTCATATATGTAGCAATGACAACGAGAGAGAGAGAGAGAGAGAGAGAGAGAGAGAGAGAGAGAGAGAGAGAGAGAGAGAGAGAGAGAATCCTTGTGTTTTTCTCTGTTGATATCCCTTTTGTCTTGCCTTGAAGCTTAAAAAATTCATCTGTGATCCATATCCACTTTTCTGTCGGTACACTGAATACTCTCTCTCTCTCTCTCTCTCTCTCTCTCTCTCTCTCTCTCTCTCTCTCTCTCTCTCTCTCTCGCCATTCTCCGAGTGGGATGATACCTTCCAACAGGGCCCTCCCCACCCCACAATTTCCATGCTCCCACACCCCTCCCCACATTCCACTGCCCCGTCCTCCTCGCGTCCTTCCCCTCACTTCAGTATAGAGGCTATCGCTACCCTCTCGGCGTCCCCTGGTTCTTTCCCCTCTCACAGGCGTAGCTGCAGGCGGTAGAGGTGAGGGGAGACCTACGGCACATTGAGGGGGTTTTGTCTTTCACCGACCCTCCCTTCCACCTCCCTTGTACGCCCACACCCTACTATCCATCCCACAACGTCCATTATGATCACTATATCCTTACTATCCAGAATTGTTAATAACTATCATTTTCATAACGTGCGGGCAGACATTTACTCTAATAGTTAATGGTTGATAACAAACGAGGAATTCTTGGCCTAGTGTCAAAACTTTGGAAAGACGAAAAAGGCTTCACCTGAGGAACCCAATGGTGACTAACTTTTCAGCATATCTCTGTAATGTCAGAGGATTCTCTCAACGCAAACTCAATTCCACTCCTGCGGAGTCCAAAAGATTCTTCTTCTGTTACGCCACTAAATAGAAGCACTCATTGAGATCCTGCGCTTCATGATCACGTAAAAACAAATTCTTGCGCTTCTTGATTAAACAGAAAGAAAAGAGGAGATGGAAGAGGCACAAAGAGGGGAGGCAAGTATGTGCTGGGTGGGGCTGGGGCTGGGGGTCCCTTCGTCATCATCGTCATCATCATCCTTTGGGTGAGCTTCACTTGAATCCTGACGTAATGCCCCAAGGCAAAAAGGGGAACCGATTTTGGGTCGGGGGTGGGGAAGGTCTGGACGGGGTACGGTAGGTCGGTAGGTATGGGTAAGCAAGATGGAAGGAAGAGAAGAGAAATCTTGGGTAATGTTGAGTCAATCTTGGTAATGATCTCAACAACTCAGGCATACCATCTCTCAGACCTTCAATATGCTCTCTCTCTCTCTCTCTCTCTCTCTCTCTCTCTCTCTCTCTCTCTCTCTCTCTCTCTCTCTCTCTTATGCTAACGTAGTTATACGTTCCCAAATACTTCTGGCATTATCACAAAGGAAAAGATCGTGTTTGTGTAGCGTCTTAAGTTGGGTTAATCGCTAGAGTTTACAATAAATTGCAATAACCCGAAGGGTGCATGAGTTACACTTAATCAGTAATACTGGCCACCGGCCATTTCAAGATTCTCGGTTATTCTGTCAAGCATTTGTGCCAAAGGACTGAAGAATGTTTTTAAGAAGCAAAATTTACAGCATTACACGAAAAAAGCTTTGTTTCAATCGCTGGAATTAATCCATCATCAAATAACCTACATAGTTTTTATAACTGTGTACAGACTCGCGCACATACACACACACACAAGACGGGAGAGAATGAGATATACAAATGAGATCATTCTATTCTTTGAATTTGACTGTGTATGTCTTTGTGATAATAACAATGTATTCTCATATTTCCAGAGGCTGGGGTAGAATATAACTGAAAGTCTAAAATTCCAAGCCAGTCTTCCATATTTCTAATCCTAAAGTCCAACGGCTCCCGTAGTTTTACAGGTTTAGCCGGTATTCCCATAGGTTGAGAAAAAGCTCTTTCCAGCTTCTTCCCTGTACAAATGGAGGCCAAAGGAGTACGAAACTAAATGCCCTAATCGAGCTGAGGTCTGAGTAAAAAAAAGGAGAGAGAGAGAGAGAGAGAGAGAGAGAGAGAGAGAGAGAGAGAGAGAGAGAGAGAGAGAGAGAGAGAGAGAGAGAATTTTGAGGAACGGCAGTAAAAAAAAAAAACCGTCATGGATAACGGCAGTCCAGACAGTCACTACTTGTATGAAACGGAAGTATATCATTAGCTGTTATCATAATATTTTACCTGTACACTTACAGGTGCTCAAAAACTGTGCGATCAAAAAAAATTTAATCCCTATCCTTAGATTACGTCTTCAATAGTTAGATTTCCACGAGTAATGAATATTCACAGCATGTAAAACCCATGTAACAATTTAATTTAAAATGTCAAAAATATTTGTTTATTTTTAAATCACCATCTACAAATTACCGTCAAAGTCGATGCTACAAAATAACACACGAATCATGCTTTTTGAATGAACGGAACGTTAGGCGTTAGAATTTTTACTTCACTGAAATTTATCCGTGAAACTCCTCAAGTACTAATGAGCTAGAAATACGCTATTCTGCCGTAACGTTTAGCTGTTCATTTCAACCTACAATTGCAACAGTCCACTGAAGACCAAATGGCCAATATTGTTGTGTCACGCGAATACTCCTTGAAATAAGAAATATAGCAGAAACATAAATAAAATACAATAAATAAGAAATACACCAAAAACATAATTAAAATACAATAAAATACAAGTAAAAAATGCGCCGAAGTTTCTTCGGCGCAATCGAGTTTTCTGTGCAGCGTATAATGCTGCATGAAACTCTCAGCCACGGCCCATGAAACTTTCAGCCGCAGCCCATGAAACTCTCAGCCGCGGCCCATGAAACTTTCAGCCACGGCCCTGTGGTGTTGTGTTGTTGGCACCTATAGCGGTGCCAGACGAATGGTTATGGCCAACTTTAACCTTATGTAAAATAAAAACTACTGAGGCTAGAGGGCTGCAATTTGTTATGTTTGGTGGTTGGAGGGTGGATGATCAACATAGGAATTTGCAGCCCTCTAGCCTGAGTAGTTTTTAAGATCTGAGGGCGGACAGAAAAAGAGCGGACGGACAGACAAAGACCTCTCAATAGTTTTCTTTTACAGAAAACTAAAAAAATGATTCCAATAAAACCCCCAAAAACTGACATTAATAAAAAAACTCAAAACCAGTCAAGTTAACATACATTGCAATGATAAGCAATTGCATTCGAAACAGACAGTACTGGATAACTTCCCGCAAACTTATTGTAATAGTAAGAAACGGTCTCTAATCGTGATGCGACTGACAGTAGTTGGAATGATTACAACTAATCATTCCGAGTAATAGCGTGCAATTAATCTGTAATTATCCTTTTCATGTAGAGAATACAGTTGACATCTTATGTCAAGAGGTGCGTAATGTTTCACCGAATAATCAACATACAAGACAGTGTTTACAAGAAGAGTCGGTAAAACTTCACTTTAATTGCACTCATTATCATGATGGATTGTCAGAGGTTCTGAGGGAAATGAAGTAGCTAACCACGAAGCTGCATACCGATGTCACAGAAGGACTTTAAAATATCCTAAACTTTTATTTATGAAATGTTATCATTAAAAAAATTAGGATAGTCTTGTAATTTAAACAAAGCGACAACAAGAAGAACAACATCAACAAAATTACTACATTCATCCTATGTAAAATAATCAACTACAAATTCGGGTCTAATCTCTCATGATGTCGATTCTAAAAGTTTAATTACAAATGAATCTGTGATTTAGCAAAAATTCAATCTGGTAAAAGGAGACTACATACCAGGCTTTGCTGTGCTTATCTCCAGATAATCAGTATAGAATACTGCAGGAAACAGGATGAATACTTTTAAAAAGTTAGCCGTTTTGTGCAATAAATTTTATTCCACGCATACATTTAATGGAGAGGCCAACGGGTTCGACAGCCTAATATCCAGGCCCGAAAGAAAACAAGAAAAAAAGGCGGTTAGGAAAAAGCGGGACTTAAAAGTATTATGATAAAGATCCGTCTGATAGAAGATTGTAACAGCCACTGAACAGTGCAAAAGGATGACAGCTGTTTTCTACATAGTAAACGTGGGAAGTGGTGACCTCATAGGTGTTACATTGCCGCCTGGGAGGAGGAGAAACTAATCTCCAGGAACTGAGGCCGGAATTCTGAAGCTACATATATTTATATTAAGGAATTTAATTTCAGAGGAAAAAGTGGGGAGAAAATTAAGCATCTGAGACGTAGGGAGGAAGAAACTTTTCATATCGGACCGAAGGACCTCCATTTAGAGGCGTCAGAAAGGAGCTAGAGAAGAGGTCAGGGCTGGGTGATTCCTCTCAGAAAAGGTTTTGATTCAAACCCTTTTGTGAAAGGGAACACAAGACGAGGCACCTCATAGATGAGAATCATATTCCAAAAAGGGTCAACTAATTCAAGGCAAATATCCAAAACTGGGATCAGGAAAAGGATCTACAACACTGAAGGGAGGGGCTGCATAAGAATTTCATTAAAACGGAGTAAGATAATAGGTCGGGAGAAGAGACAAAGATATCCTTTTGTTGGTTGAAAGCACCGAGCGTGACTAAGTTCAGGCAAAGCTGTTCTGATATTCTAAGTTCAGAGTTGACAGACAGAAAGAGCAACATAAGCAAACTGGAAGATGAAGAAAGAAGTAGTATGAATTGAGGCGCAGAGCAGAATACGGCATGAATAATCGCCAAGTAAACCAGAGAAGGCTACACAGTAAAACAGAGCAAAAAAGTGGATGAAGTAACAGAAATCTGAGTACTGTAATACCACTGGGAGTTGGCATAAACACAGTAAGATGTCAAGAGGTCATTTGGCTGATACAGCGCGCGCGCACGTGCACACATACATCATATATATATATATATATATATATATATATATATATATATATATATACACACACACACGCATATATACGTAGAGTATATGTATACTGTATATATATATATATATATATATATATACAGTATATATGTGTATATTTATACACATATATATTATATGCATACATACATACATATATATATACTGTATGTATATATATATATATATATATATATATATATATATATATATATATATATATATATATATATATATATATATATATATATATGTCATTTTTCCCTTAGAGGGGGTGGATTCTCGAGGTACTAGTTTTCCAACTTTCAGCTAAGGTGCTGTTCCTATTTCAGCAAGCATTAGAGATCCATACCTCTCTCCAACGTATAGTTCCGACTCACCACAGCTGACTAGCTATCCAGTGAGTAAGTCACCAATCCGTAGGTCAACAGTGGGACAATGATAATTAAAAAAACGTGCCTCAATCTCAGATGTCTCATTAGGAAACCAAATTCTGACCGCTTCCTCACTGGTGAGGGTGTCATGACCGTTATACAAGGATGGGAATTCTTAAAAGCATTTTGCAATATATTTGCTAATGCTTTACAACCCCATCGCTGGCTGTCAATAACAAGTCGCGCGACTACAAATCGCTGTTACTGGGAATGTGCTCAAAGCTCTCTCTCTCTCTCTCTCTCTCTCTCTCTCTCTCTCTCTCTCTCTCTCTCTCTCTCTCTCTCTCTCTCTCACGAACACACACAAACACAAACACATCATATCGCATCTGAACTTTCCAAATACTTCATCCTGTTTTCATATTTTAAGAACCTTCTTGAATCTAACTTTCATGCTGTTATGAACAATACTCAACATGCAACTTATACACTATATATGCTAAACCTTTAGGCTATTCTCAGTTTTCATGTATCTACATCATTCGAGCATCGTTTTCATATGAAATCCTTCTCCTAATCTGTTAAAGCTTCTTGTTAAAATTATTGGCGTTACCCAAACGAACTGTTCCACATCTTGGATAATAATAATAATAATAATAATAATAATAATAATAATAATAATAATAATAATACCTACACTCACAAGATATCTAACCGCCAACAACAAAAGTATCTTTTTTTTTTTTTGCCAGGGCAAACAACGAAATACAGTAATGCTTCGTCCAACACTTGCAAGTTACTGCGGTTTTGCTACAACGAAACAAATGCCATTGTTCTTTCCTTTTTATCCGTTTTTTTTTTTTAAACCGCCGAAAGGATATTACGCAAGTTCTCTGTTTGTTCAGTTTGTGTTGTGGTGTGTACACGGACTGCGGCTGGTCAGGTTACATTCCTTTATAAGGAAAAACGCCGTAGAGAAAAAAATAACGTCAACTACGACAGACCAGACAAAATGTATAATTTTGTTACTTTGGCATAATTCTCTCTCTCTCTCTCTCTCTCTCCATACACGCCTACCATACGCACGCACACATATATACATATATCCATACATACATACATATGTGTGTATGCATCAATAAACTTAAAATTTTTCACTTTAATAAATAATAAATACGTATTAAAAAAAATACAAAGCCACAAGGAAACGAGGATTACCCAGCTCTTATCTTAAGTACCATACATTTCAGGGTTACTCTAGGGAAACGATTTATAAAGACGAAACCTCTATATCTTTGTATTCCTGCAACCCTGAGGATTATATATATATATATATATATATATATATATATATATATATATATATATATATATATATATATATATATATAGTATATATATATATATATATATATATATATATATATATATATATATATATATATATATATATATATAAATGTCTAACTAACTAAACAGCTTCCCTTACCAGGGGATGGTGATTCTGGGCATGGCTGCACGGTTGTCTTTGATTTCTTACATTACGAAGAGAAACGCGTAATCATGATAATATCATGATATCTGCCTGAAGTGCTTACCAGTTAATTTACTTAGTACAGCAGGACTTGGCAGTTAAAGTATGCAAGGACTGCAGGATTAGTTGAGGTCTGAAGCACGGGGGGTGGGGACAGAAATGGAAAGGAAATATTATGTAATGATGGCAAAAATGGTAGAATACTGTAAGCATGGAAGGCGTACTTAGTAAAGAGCCGTATCCAGGGATGAAAGAAATGGCAAATACCGTAAGTGTAGAGATGGCAGAGATCTGAGGGCAATAATCACAAGACTCTCCAGAGTTCTGTAAACAAGGCTTTCAGGTATTCAAAGAGAACTGTAAACAAGGATGGCAAGACTAGTGTAGAAACGTGAAGAAGGGCGACGGGATTTCGCACACAATCATAAACGAGGTTTGCTGGACTTAGCAAAGAACAGTAAGCAAAGATGATAAGAGTTGGCAGACAGCTGTGAGAATGTAGAGCCACACTAGACGAATAAATTTGTGCCAAGATGGTAGGATTTGACAGAAAACTGTAAGTAAGAATGACATCTCTTTTCAAAGATCTGTAGCCATGGGTAGCAGGATTTTGCAGAAAACTGCAAAAAGGACGACAAGGTTTGGCTGAGAACTATTTACAAAAGGATAGTAACTTTGTAAATCAACTGAATGCAAGGATGAGAGGACCTGGCACATAACTGTGTACAAGAATGGAAGGACTGGCAGAAAAATATAGCACGGATAGTAGAAATAGTATAGAAATCTATTCAAGGCTGCCTAGATCTGGTAGAGAACTGTCCACATGAACGGCAAGGCTTGCAGATAACTGTAACAAAGGATAACAAGAATTGGCTAAGAACTGTAAGTTAAGACATCAGTACCCTGCTTAAAACTTTAAGTAATGATTGCAGGATTTTGCAGAGAACTGTAAGAAAGCATTGCAGAGCTTTGCAGAGAACTATAAGCAAGACTTGCACGACTGGAGAGAACTGTAAGATTACAGTACTTTACTGAAAACTGTAAGATTGCAATATTTTGCAGAGAACTGTAAGAAAGCACTGCAGGGCTTTGCAGAGAACTGTAACCAATGATGGCATGTTTTTTTTTTGAGATCTGTAAATAAAGATACCTAGATTTGGCAGACAATTATATGCAAGGGTGGCAGGCCTTGGCTGAGAACTGTATACAAGTATAGCATATTTGGTAGTTAACTTTGCAAGGGTGGGTAGACCTGCATGCAAGGTGGCAGGAATTGGCTAAGAACTGTAGGGAAAGATTGTAGGACTTTGCAGAAAATTGTAAGCAAGGGCTGGAGGACTGTGTAAAGAACTGTATACGAAGATGGTAAGGCTTGGCTGAGAACTGAAAGCAATGATGAAAGAACAATTACAATAACACGAGCATGAATGTCAGGACTTCACAAAGAACTGTAAGGATGCAAGGTACAGCTTGGAAGCGAGAACTGACAGCAATGAAGACAGAAACAGTATGCAAGTATGGTAAGATTTGACAGAGAACTGTAAGAATGATAGGCTTGGTTGTGAGCTGTATACATGGATAAAAGAATATACCATAAACTTATATATAAGGAATGCAGGACTAGTACAAAACTGAAGCACAGATAGAAGTTTGTACATATATTTAAGCCAGAATGACTGAACTTAAAAGAGAACTGTCCACAAGGAGGACATGGCTGGAGGAGGACGGACTGTGCGAAAGATTGCTAGACCTCACAAGGAACTGTATGCAAGGATGGTACGTTTTAGCAGAGAGCTGTAAGCAGAGATGGGAGATTTTGGGAGAAAACTTCAGGGCTGGAAGGCAGGACTTGGCTGAAACTCTTAGCAAGACCAGCAAGATTTGTTAAGGAACCCTTGTTAGAGAAGCAGGATGCTACATTCCCAGTACCCCAGTGGGGAAATCAGCCCAGTAAGGACAAAAATTGTACCCAGTCTGAGCTTCTAAAATTCCAAATATCAACTGCATGATAGGAGAACCATTCCACTATTTGGTAATAATAAAAGAATCTCACAAAAGAGAAGGCATGATTGTTAGTAATAAATGAAACTCTAATAATCTAATAATACATGGTGTAAGGCATAAATTTCATATTGCAATCACGAAGTAATAGAACCCAATTTTTTTATCCGACAAAACTCATGAGAGCAGGGCTGATAAAGGACAGAGAGAAAGTATGATAGACTTACTTAAGAAATGTAGGTAAGGATGACAGAAACTTGCAGCGAACCCATAAGCAATGATAGCAGTACTTGGCAAAAGAACTGTAACTTGTGTATGTAAGCATGATGACTGATCTCCACACAGAATTGTAACCTATCGTCGTAGGACTCTGAAGAGAACTGTAAGCAAGGGTGACAGGCCTTGTAAAGAAATATAAGCAAGGATGACTGATCATGGCATAAAACTGTAAGAATGAATAACAGATTATGGCATATAACTGTGACCCCTGAATCCAGGACTTAAAACTGTAAGCAAGGGTGGCTTATCTTGGCATAAATGTTGGACCTATGACAGCTGGGCTTGGAAGAAAACTGAAAGCAAGAATGGCAGGACTGGTAAAGCGAAGATGGCTGATTTTGGCATAGGACTGTTACCTATAACTGCAGGACTTAGAGGATTGAATTGAACTGAATATAGAATTTAGGCCAGAGGCCAAGCGCTGGGACCTATGAGGTCATTCAGCGCTGAAACGGAAATTGACAGTAAAAGGTCTGAAAGGTGTAACAGGAGGAAAACCTCAAAGCAGTTGTACTATGGATCACTTGTTAGGAGAGGGTGGAAAGTAAGATGGAAGAGAATACGAAAGGAGGTACAGTAAAAGGAACGAAAGGGGTTGCAGCTAGGGGCCGAAGGCACGCTGCAAAGAACCTTTAGTAATGCCTACAGTGCACCGCATGAGGTACACTGACGGCACTACCCCCCTACGGGGGAACTCTAGGCATGAATGGTAGAACTCTATGCAAGAATGGCAAGATGTGCAGAGAGCTGCAAGCATGGATGGCAGTACTAAAAGTACCTTAATGAGAAAATTTCAAAGGTCCTTCTGTAGGTAATGGAATAGCAATATATGTCAATATATAACAGCTCATTCTCAGCGCAGTTACTATTAATTATTGCATTACTGGTTCTATTAAAGGGGTTACTATAGGAAAGACAAATGGACAATTAAATTAATGGGGAACTTATATATAAGCATAAACTTTCAGAGTTGTTTCTAACAAATAAAGCGATTGATAATTAAACTCATTAATAGAAAACCAATGGACAGGAAGATCCAAGAAGATTTTTCTAACCTAAATGCATGAAGAAGCGATTACGGAAGCAGGGAAACGAACCGTCGAAACGGAGGGGGCTGCAAAAAGAAAATTCAGTGACATAATTATTCGTATCTCAACTTCTTTGATTTGTGACTGGAAGACCTCTACGCAAAACAAGACGCAAAAACAAAAGAGGAGCTAAAGTAATTATGAAATCCAGGGCTAATATTACGCCATTCACGACCCTAAATATTACGATATTAAGGATTTCAAGAAAAACACAGGAACATATGCTATGGACAATAATAGCCACGCGCTATCATGTTAAAAAGGGGGTATTTTAAAGGATAAAATTACGTACTTCCGGACTTGTTCCCCCGACAGGAAATTACCGGTGTTCTTCCACGGCAGGTGCACAATAAAATTCCTAGTCGTGAGACAGGTGTAGTGCATTATTTGAGTGACTTAGCATAACAGGTGTTACGACCACTGCTTGCACAGGAAATCTATTTTGTTTTGTGGACAATTTAAGTTTTTCTTCATAAGATTTTCCGAAGCTCTGAAATTGAATCCCATGTCATATAACATCGTATAAGTGACGCCCTGGCTGGAATAGGGTAAAAGAGAGCTAGTCACACACGTGAAAAAGAAAGTAAAACTGGCTAATAAGTAAGAAGAGGAGGAAGGGAAATGAAACACAACAGGTCGGAAAAGGCGACACGACCCAATGCAAACTTAGTTGTTAGAATCTAACTAAGCCTTTGCCAAATCTGAGAAATAAAAAAACGAAAAGGAAAACACAGGACAAAAAATAAATAAACAAATGAATTCAAATCAGATTATTTTATGTTTTCAAATCTCTCAACACATATTTCAGAAATATACCAGGGCACCTTCAGAATGACAAATCCTTTAAATACTCTTAAATGCTCTTAACAAGAGCAAACCTTGTCAAAATTCAACAACACCTACTGTACACTCAGAATACGACATGGATGAAATAAAAAGAGAGAAATTAAGGAAAACCAACATCGCTGATCAGACTAAATTACTTCCCTCGCTAACCTCAAGATAAAGAAAAAATATTAAAGTAATGTCGGGAACAGGGATCCTATAGGACTAAAAATCTACAGCCGAGTTCGAAGGCCTACAAAAAAAACTTACAGGCGAGTTCGGAGACCTACAAAATCTCGCTTGCTAGAGAGCAACAGCTAGTAAAAAAATTATATAAAAAACTGGTACGAATCCTGTCCCACCAAGCTCTCTCTCTCTCTCTCTCTCTCTCTCTCTCTCTCTCTCTCTCTCTCTCTCCATCAGTACCTCCAGAAAGGCCTGAAAATTGATTTCTCCTCGAGTCCTCACCTTCTTCCCCCAACGATAGCGCCTCAAGGCTCCTGGAGTGAGGGGAGGAGGTGCTAGGAGAACTCAAAGAGGAGAAGGGGAAGCGGAGGAAAAATTATAGAAAAAATAAAGGGGAAATGAGGTTCATATCAAAAAGATGTTGAAATGAATGAAAAAAAAAAATGAAAAGCGAGGATAAGCACGATAACGCCGAAAGAATTTGAGCGAGGAATTACGAGAGAAGTATGACGAACTCTCAAATGAAAAAAAATCGCGTTTCAAAAGAAGAGAGATAAACATCAGGCAGATTTGCAATGATAAAAGTAATTAGGTGCAACATCCTGAGGGTGAGTTGTACATAAATCTGAGGAGCATCAGAAAAAATGACAAAGCGTAAAATGAGATAGATCACGAGGGAAGAAGGGTGGAGTTAATTCATGATATTCATTCAGGAAGCAATACACAGACTTTTATCAAATAATAATATTATTAATAAATACGGTGTCGATGAGGAATGTTGATGTGACGCCGATCTAATACATAAAACTAATTAATCATAAGAAAATTAAATAATGTTAGTTGAGTACTTGGCAACGAATATAACTGACAGGAGGAGTATGCCAGAAATGAGATATATGTAGACAAGAAACTCGAACAATATTCTATCAATTCCTGTAAACCCTTTATCTATACCCCAACCACGGTATGCATATCTACATGGATGCACTCATACGTATAGAACAAGGAGATATGCATAGATGCATACATAGACAGAGAAACACACGATTACGCCAGTGGATTTGGTAAAATCTGACACCGTATTCTTACGGTAATTTGCGACACCAACAAAAAGATGAAGGTTAATAAGAGGCACCAGTGACTCCTATCTTTCAAATAATCAAGGGAAAGGGGAAAAAAGTGATAAGTAAGTTCCCATACAATCACCAGATTTGCATCCCACCACGTTAAGACAACGAGAGAGAGAGAGAGAGAGAGAGAGAGAGAGAGAGAGAGAGAGAGAGAGAACATCAAATTCACAGTTATCAGAGAAACTATCTACAATACCAGTTTAACCAACTTGCCATTCGTCAGTCTAACGACATGAAGAAAGGATTCCTGCTTCTTCATTTTCAAATTCGCAGAGGTCCTGAAGAGTTAAGTTGAAACTACACAAATATCAGAAAAATGCACCTAGACGGAAATAAGGAAGGAGCTATTATATTAAGAGAGACCGAGGCTTGCCCCTCTGTGAGAGAGACAATATAATGAACCCTACAAAGAATAACATCCTTAGTTTGAGGACGACGTCGGCTTCTCCCTCTTGACGGGTATGATACCGATGGAGGGTCCTGGAGTGGTATTATGCCGTCCCACTCAATGGTCCTCCATCGGTTACCGTGATAATGCCCTATATACACACATACACGCACACAAGCACTGCTCCCTTGCGTCCTGTCAGCCATGCTTTGATTTTTCCCACCAGCTTCCGAAATGAGGAAAAATGATCGTTTTTGGGTGATTCACAGGGTCAAGGAATGGCAGCAGGAACGGCCGTTACAAATTCTGTCGTCTGGGATGATGAGTTCAAGAATATTCCTTACCAGGTAATGAATAGAATCTAGCAATGTACTGCGTATTAAAGCTTTCCTACACTGTACCGTTCCTATCTGCTGGTTCGGGAACGCAATGAACCATATTACACAACTGTATATAAATAATTACAGCCAAAAATTCTAACATGAAAGAATACCAAACCTAAAATTAGCTAACAAAATAAACCGGTAATTTATAGAGAAAAATAATCCACCATATATTCCGGACGAATGACCTCAAGTGGAAGCGGTTTTTCCACTAAAAGGATAATGACGTCACGGCTATCACACGCTGCATAAACATTGACGTATTTCCCACGATCCTTATAGGGGCATAATACCATTGGTTAGTGAAGGTTAATGGTACAAATACTTGATAAAGCTTTGACAGTTTAATCAAATTTGGAAACTTCACCTTCATACCACTGAAAAATTTGCATCTTGATATCTTTAAAACACTGTAAGAAAATTAGGCTTCCAAAAACATAAAACAAAAAGTCAAGTCCCTTCGGCAAAAAGAAAAATATATCTCATAACCCCAAAGATGTGGTCGTATACGGGTGCTAAAAAACGCGGCACACGAAACACACACACACACACATATATATATATGTGTGTGTGTGTGTATACAGTATACTGTACATATATAAAACCAGTGAGTTTATTAATTTGACAATTAAACAGTCAAGGTGAACTTTATATCTAACTAAAGTTTTTGGTGGGATAACTGAGGTCAGATAGAAATGACAGAATCTGGCTTAACGATTCCAATTAAAATCTGATCCACCAAGGATTATTAGGTTACGTGTATGTATATATATATATATATATATATATATATATATATATATATATATATATATATATGTGTGTGTGTGTGTGTGTGTATGTATATATATGATTATATATCTACATATATATACATATATATGGGTCTGATTTTAATCTTTAAGCCAGAATTTGTGATTTATGTCTGACCTCAGTTATCCCATCACCAACTGCAGCAACATATACAATTGTTTAATTGTCAATAAACTCACTGGTTTCGAACCTCTCTGAGAAGAAAGAAAGTCAATTTTATATGCTCTCTCTCTCTCTCTCTCTCTCTCTCTCTCTCTCTCTCTCTCTCTCTCTCTCTCTCTCTCTCTCCATAAAGAAAGGTTACTTTCTTCATGGAGGAACCTTACCCAGGTTAGACTATGTTGAACACTTGTTTCAGCGTGAATTATTGGTAATTGCCGGTAGTGAGTAATCATAATCCTAACATCTAAGGAAATATCGCCGTTAATACCACTGGACCCTTTCGTTCCGATGTTAATTTTGGGAGATATTTATATTGTGCAGAAAAATATTTAACTAAAATTTTTTTACAAAAGGCTACTAAACTTCCCACAAAAATTATAAAAACTCGCATTGGAACCCACCCCCGTCTCTGATGCACGCGGCACACACACAGACACACACACATACACTAACAAATTTAGCGTGATGGGGGATTAACTACAGTATTGTATTTTGCCTGATAATTTTGCTATATTTACAATCTAAATGGTAAATACCGAAGTGTGATTAACCTTTCAAGTTACTAATACCCTGACGAGCTCCACTCTTTTCAAAGAAATGAAAATAGATTAGGCTCTTCAAGAAAACAACACACTATACATGTATCCATACACAATCGCACTGAATTCCCCCCCCCCCAACCTTTCTTTTTTCTTTTATTTGTACAGTGTTTATCTATTGAGCACAAAGACGGTCACGGGATGAAAACTTTCGATTCAACACGCATCCACCGCGAGGCTGCCGACCAAACAGGATGAGCGGGAAGGACCCAGGGGACAATGGCTAAATATCAACGCGATTAACGTCGTGGTTGAAACGGGGGACCGCTCGCTGCATCAGACGCCAATCGTCTTTCCACGAAGGGGGTGATGACGGGAGATACGTACAATTATACGCACATACATGCGGACGGAAAGACGTACATGCAGGCAATTTAGTACCGGGAGAGGGGTCTTCTCTAATAATCTTCCCCAAGGACCTACGTATATTGGATCATTGTTCCTCTCTCTCTCTCTCTCTCTCTCTCTCTCTCTCTCTCTCTCTCTCTCATTAAGACATAGTGTTTGGTTCTTTCCAGACAACTGATAATGCTTGTCTGTCAAACTTTAGAAGGTTTATGGTTTGTTACATTTCAATACGGTGGTCTCTAACGTTTCATAAATTAACGAAACTATTAATGGTTTCCACCATCATTCAGAAATTATAGTTTTCGGTATTAATATAACATATATATATATATATACATATATATATATATATATATATATATATATATATATATATATATATATATAGAGAGAGAGAGAGAGAGAGAGAGAGAGAGAGAGAGAGAGAGAGAGAGAGAGAAATGCTGTCCAGTTAACATGTGCCTCAGTGGACATGCAGATTCAATTTTGTACAGTACAAGATTCTTCCTAGTTATCTTACATAAAATCAATGCGACAACCAGTTGCTGTACAAGTAAACAACAGTAACAATTGTATAGGCAAAGATGGGTATGTGTGGAGTTTATATATTCATGCTGTTATAGAAAAACAGAACTATAATATTTTATTAGGATATAAGGACCTCATAACTCTGGCAAAGATAACGGTAAACTTGCGGCTTTCAGAAGAGTTATTTGCTTTGGAATAATCATGAAGAAAATTATTACTTGAGAATTTCAATGAAAGAAGAATGAAAATGATATGAATCTAAATAAACTAAGAAAAAAATCTGTCTGTATCTCATCCACCACCGCTCACACAGACAGAAAGACAGTCAAGTCCCGTAAATTCAGTATCAGACCTCTGGGCTTGCATTAGCAAGGACCGTGGTTCGATCCTGGACTGCTGACCACCATTCCACCCAATTGTGAGTGGTATCCAGACTCAGTTGGGAGTCAAGGAAAGAGCATGGGGCTAGCAACCTCATTTTGAAAGACTTGATGATAATCGAAAGAATCTGCCTTCTGACGTCATTCACTATAAAAGGGAAACAGAAGTAAGGTGAAAAGATATACATTCTATCCATAAGCCTCTTCCCTTTAAGGTGGTTGCTCTAGGTGTTGGTCTTCCTAGTCTAAGGAAGTCTTGTTTCGGAATGCAGTAGCTCGCTCCATGCCCATTCTTCGGTTCCGTGCTCACGCAGACAAGCATACTTACACACACACACACACACACACACACACACACACACACACATATATATATATATATATATATATATATATATATATATATATATATATATATATATATATATATATATATATATATATATATAATATATATATAATATATATATATATATATATATATATATATATATATATAATATATATATATATTATATATATATTATATATAATATATAATATATATATAATATATACATAATATATATATATAAATATATATATATATATATATATATATATATATATATATATATATTATATATATAATATATAATATATATATAATATATACATAAATATATATATATATATATATATATATATATATATATATATATATATATATATATATATATATATATATATATATATATATATATATATATATATATATAATATATATATATATATATATATAAATATATATTATATATATATACATACATATACATATATATGTATATATATGCATACATATATATAGAACACGGTTATAGACAAGCAATAATAGATAATTCACATCTAAAGTCGTTTAGTTTTTCAGGCGATTTTAACTCACCCTTACCTAGGATGGAGGGAAGCAAACTATAATGTCTTGAACGTTTTAACAAGGTATTTCCTGACTTGCCCCTCATACGGAAGTTTTGGCATGCAGTGAATTAATGCAGTTTTGCGTTTAAGACTCGTACTTCACTAAACATTAATTTACGTAAAATGGTGTTTCATAATCCATCATTTATGAGACGGCGTACGAACAAGCAAGGATATAATTCATGTACGACAGTCAAATATAATGTTAATGATTCTCTTGCCTTTAAATATCTATCGCAATCATTCTTTCATCAGCACTGAAACAACAGATTATCTGTAAGATAAATGCTGTCCACATTTCAGGCTGAAAGGAAATAAAACTAAATTGTTAATCCAGATTAGATGAGAACGGAAGCTGCAATCTTCCAGCTCTCTCTTTCTCTCTCTCAAACAAAGTTGCAATTTACATACATCTGTCAAAGAGAGAGCAAGAGAGAGAGAGAGAGAGAGAGAGAGAGAGAGAGAGAGAGAGAGAGAGAGAGAGCAATTAACAAGGCCTCAAACAATAAAGCATAAGTGACTGACAATGCATAAACAGACGATGCATTTATTTATTTCCTGTTTAAATACAGAAATCGTATTAAAAAAAATGAACTGACAAACGAAATTCCATAAACCCTCTACGAGTAACTTCTTCATGAAAACACGTGCATGACGAACGCGAGCATCTGTGTTTGCGTGTATGCCTGGTGGGGGTAAACTGATAAATGACACTTGAAAAAGTGAGGAGAGAATGCCAGGCAAAGAGTGAATAATTCCATACATGTAATACACATCACAAGAGGCGACTTGTGTTATGATAATGAGTCACGTGGCCGAGCAAAGTGAGGTGGTTTGCGAAAGAGGAGGGGGAAGGGACACTGTTGCCGAAAAGAGAAGGGGGAGAGGGTTGTTGGGAGGCAATAGGAGGACGCTTTAGCTAATAGCCAAAGAAAACATGATAAATACGGGATAATCCCTGATGAAAACGGAGAGTAGAAAGAATGGACCAAAAAGGACACATTTGGGGAAGGGAAGGAGTAAGGAGGGGGAGGGGGGGGGGATAAGGCCAGGGGAAGGGAGGGGAAAAGAAAAGAGCAAACACAAGAATGCAAATGTTCTGGAAGTGACATGTGGTGTAACCGAGACGGAACACAATTGGGCCATTGCCACCGATGGGAAAGACGACATGTGCTTAGACACGATTCTTTCACATGAGGGGAAAAATGAAAATTCGCTCAAGTGACCCTCACGCCCACTAACACTAGATTCGGCGGCTTTACGTCTCGTATGAGACGGTGAAGAATGAATGGGATAAAAGAATAGATGGAATATCTTAAAGGTACAAACCCCACACCTCATCCCTCTTTTTTTCTTGCTCTTGCGGCCTCATCTGCGTTAAAATACTATATTCATGTCAGTATAAATAACTGAACACCGAACAAAAATTAACAACAGCAGGAAAATAAGCAAAACGGCAGCATTAACAACACCAGTAATAATACACGACGGAAACAACAACAATAATAATAATACTATCGTCATCATTATTGACTTCTCTTATTAAATTATGCTGTATAATTCTAATAAAAACAAGAAGCAACTGAGCGGAATTACACGTTGAAAGATTAAGAGAATACAGAGAGATTTAGCTGCAATCTCTTCCTCTTGTGTAACTGCCTTTGTACATTCTTCCTCATTACAGCAATTCAAAAGGGATTTGTGCGAGATAAACATAATTCTTAGCAAACGGAAAAATTAATGCAAAACGGGGGAACACCGGGTTTCAAATAAAAAATATCTTTACAGATTGTCACGACACCACCTTTATTTTATTTATGTCTTATTCTCTATATTTTCTTACAGTTGTCTAACTAATCTTTACCTGCGTTTTTTATTCTTTTATGTTGGCACCGTTCGAGTTTGTAGTTAGGCGCTCAATTATCTCATAACCTCAGCCCCACTTTATCCTAGTAGTCAGTTCTCGTTCCCCGAGAGATACCCAGCGAAGAAATGAAAGCGTGTTACCTAATTGTGAAGAAAATATTCTTCTAAAAATTTCTAACTATCATATCGTTTACAGCATCGTATCACCTGTCTCAGAAGAGGGGGAATACTCAAGGGCCAGAGGCTATCAACGTAACCCACTCTGAGATTCTGATACCGTCACATCCGGCCAGTCACGGTAAGGGAACGCACAATTCAAAGATACCGGTTATGAGGCAAAAGATCCCTCCAAAAGATTCAATGTAGCGACAATATTCCTCGAAACAGAGAGATTTATTCGCATGAATCTATAAGCTAGTGTATAAAGGTAACAGAGTAAAACGTAAGTTCTTAGTAAAAATATAACACTTAATATACAGTATTCCTATATAACCATTTTCATGCCATGAAGTCAGAATCAGAGATATAAGCAAACCTTAATTTTCTATATGAAGTCGTTTTCCCAATTAAACTGTTGAAGCTTGAATGAATCCCCTGTGACAGAAACTACAAACAATAAAGTATTATTCTTACCTAAAAATATTGAAAAGAGAAAATTAACAGCCCTCATACTAAAATGATCTCAGTATGAGCAGTGAGCAAAGATTCAGAGCAGAAAATCAAGTCTTCCCAGGCGGTGTAACCAAAAGCATCCTAGATGTCAAAGAGTAAGCGGAGGACAGCAGAAACAGTATATAACATCCCTTCAGAAATTCAAGAAACACACTTAAGATAGGCATAAAAAAACACCTTTCAAGCACTTATTCCATCGAAGGAGACACACATGGAAGTCTAGCAAGTATCAGGAAAAGCAGGGCAAAACAGCTGTTGTCCTTCGATGAAATTCAAGAAGTAGTGAAATTAGGGACTTGATTACCAATCAACTACCAGTAAAAAGCTCATGCCTGAGGCCTAAGTGTTAGATCTAGCACAGGAGTCATAACACTAGTATTCATTATCGATTTGTTATGAAACGTAAGATAAATATATCCGAACCACTCAGCTAAACCGATCACTATGCTACCTCCTTGATGTGACTACGAATTCCCGCCAAAATTAAAATCTTTTATTGGAATTTTGAGGCTCAGCTCTTGCACTTGTGTTAGCTGTCACTTGCTCACTGGTGTGATAACTTTCATCTCTAACGACATTTCCAACACCTATGCTTCTTCTTTCCTCAATGTCCAAGAAGCATTTTCTCCAATAGCCGCCTTTAGTCACTATTCCTTTGACACCACAATGTCTTTCAGCCTTCTTTACTTTAAAAAATGACTAATATTTCAACTGAGGAACCAACCATTTTAAATATCATATCCAGTGTCACAACAGCATGGTTTTTCATATCCCTGCGAATTCTTGAAACTTCAGAATGCAGAGAACCGGGTGCCAACACAGCTTTTCACTGCAGAATTCTCTTAATCATCTATAAATGTGAACAGAGAAATGAAAGTCAGTGTTATCAAACCAGCATGGCACAAAGGGCAGAAAACAACAATACCTTATTTTTATGACCATCATTATTGCCTTCTTAAAATTTTTCTTAAGAGGAAACTTTTATAAAGTAAAACACGAGGGCAATAAACATTCAAGTACTTCTCGAGCTAAAAAGGTGCATTGTCTCAAAAACTCTTTCGTCTCGAAAACCCTTTCAATACAAACAAGCCACGGCATCCGCAGCGGAAAATAGCACCTTTAGTACACACTCCAGTGTCCCGAATAATCATCCCGAAATATAACAATGCAAACCCAGGTAGCAGCAATAATGGGGCGTGTGAAAGCCTCTTTATCCGCACGGACAAGTAGAACGACGCCGGTAAGATTTGGCGAGACAAAAAATAAAATGGGCTGGGAATCTGAAAGGCCCCAGAATTTTGGCGGCAAACTGAATGGCATCGGGCAAAGTAGAATAACTTGAGCCTTCCCTCAATATTTTTATTTTTCATGAAAATACTGCTCAGGGTGTCATAATCTGATGTTTCCTTCATCCAGACTGTTATGCCCCCCTGTATGTAAAGCTGTGAAAGTCATCTGAATGAACGGTTAAGGACAAGAGAGTCTGTTGAGAGAATCGATGAAGCTAATATGCTCAGCTGAAACAAGAAATATCATTTGTCACGTTTGCGCGTTGTGACCAATGTCATTTGCTTAGTAGAGTAAACAACCAATAAACAGAATTTATGAAGGTGACTTCAGCAATCATTATGCGTCATTTCGATGTAATCAAAACTTCTGTGTTTTCTCACCAGTTGTTGACAGTGTTTGTTAAAGAAAGGGGAAAAAAAGCAGACAGGATATTCATACCAATAACAAACCACTTTACGTGTCCCGTCTAGATATAGGACCGTTTCGCTACGCCTAATTGATCCTTTAAGTGGCCATTACTCGAGATAATTAATCCCCCCTCAAAGATAGCCTCTTGGTCCTCCGACTAATCTAATATCAGAACATTTACTTGCACTTAATTGCCAGTTGGACTATGTAAGACCAATCTTTTGCAAAGAGAAAAAAGTATAAATATACATCCGTTCCAGACGGACAGGTTTGTCCAATCGCTTTATGATCCTTCTGCCCTTCCTAAAAAGACAGCAAAAAACTGTGGGTTTCATTCGCTGACAGCGCAAGGGGTTTCAGCTTTTCATTTCACCCTCACAGCTTCCGTTTCATGTACTCAAAGACCATAAAAATAAAGTGGCAAATGCACTTTCCTTGTTCAGATCTGAAAACCGCTCTATTTATCACGCTGCTGAAGTAAAGGAATATGTAAAAAATCTGGTGCGAAGGCCAAAGGTTACGATATTCTAACAGCGGATTTACATATGAATTTTAACAAGGGATGACTAGCAGAACAGGACCGTTATTCATATCTGCATCACCAAGCTGTGCATGCAAAACAGAAGGCACAGGAGGTGCACAGATGCAATGAATTGACTGTGTGTCCACCAAGCATAAAAATCAGATTTCGAAAACTAAAAAGAAATCTTCATGACAAGGAGCAACAGGAGTTTAATTGGCGCTCATACGTGAACCTGATTCAATTTAATAAAATGAATAACAAAGTAACAGTCATTCACTTAATTAGCGCTCATACGTGGACCTGATTCAAGTTAATATAGTGAATAACAAAGTAACAATCATGTCATTTAATTAGCGCTCATACGTGGATCTGATTCAATTTAATATAATGAATAACAAAGTAGCAATCATATCATTTAATTAGCGCTTATACGTGGACCTGATTCAAGTTAATATAATGAATAACAAAGTAACAATCATCTCATTTAATTAGCGCTCATACGTGGACCTGATTCAAGTTAATATAATGAATAACAAAACAAGACATATCATTTAATTAGCGCTCATACGTGAATCTGATTCAAGTTAATATAATGAATAACAAAGTAACAATCATATCATTTAATTAGCGCTCATACGTGAACCTGATTCAAGTTAACATAATAAATAAAGTAACAATTCAAGTTAACATAATAAATAACAAAGTAACAATCTTATCACATAATATTCCTAGACGTGGTTACTTTGCTATGAAAAAAAAACAATACCAATAATTGGGAAAACAAAGAACGAAAGTTACTTTGGTCAATCGATGCCAACCATACAACTTAACTATACTAAACTCCAGCCTGACGTATTACGTGAAAAATATCAATGATAACTACAGTTTCAACAAATTGCTATCGAAGTATACACACACATACATACACGTCTGTACATCTCGGGCAGTGATTCAAGAACTGAGAAGCAAAACTGATACACAGACATGCATATATTTGCATAACCAATAGGACAAACAGTCTTTCGTAACTTGCATATAATAATAATAATAATAATAATAATAATAATAATAATAATAATAATAATAATATTTATCATAATGATGGCAATGATAACAGTGCAATGACAATAATAATGTTAGCCTTTATTGGTTTTATATATACACATGCGCACAATAAGGTTAAATTACTTCTCAAAGGGATAAATTATTTCTCAAAGGTTAAATTATTTTTCTCAAAATAACAAAGGGGTAAAATACATTAACGAAATTGGAAACGAGGCTGATCAACTATTAGGAACAATTACAGTTCATAGCCAGCAGTACGACTGTATCCGAAAACAGTCACCATTAAAAATAAGAGGAAGAGCAGTGAATTTTAACCACTTCTAAAAAAAAAAAAAGTATGTAAAGATGAGAAAATGGTCGCAAGAACTCAAAAGTTCCCACTAACCCACTCAAAGTCCCAAGGACATCAGCAACATCATTCTTTCGAGCAGCCCGCTGAGGTATCATTAGTACCCAGATCAGCATCTGTGTCAACAAGACAGGAGGACAGAGACGCCAGAGATTCAGGACAACTTTTCAGCCGATCAGGACAAGAGAGCGGATTCGTCGTCTGCCTCTCTGTCTGTCTGTCCGTCCGGTGCAACACAACAGCTGGCGGGCGAGGAAGAAGAAGCAGCCAACGACCGTCTCCAGCCGTTGCGAAAAGCGCGTCAGGGCTGGATGATGTGATAAAGAAAGAAGAAGAAGAAGAAGAAAAAAACTCATCCGTAGCATTTGTCTACGAAGTAACAGGATATCGAAAGGCTTTGGAAGGAGAACAAGAAAAATAATGAATCGCAGTCAAGAGATACCCGCCATTACTACCGAATTTAGTAGGGCATACGAGGCTAATTAAACTTAATGAAGGTTATAAGTGTCGTTCCTTTATAAAAAAAAAAAAAAATACCACTCCACGTAATATGCAAAGCATGATTCCAGCCCCCGGCTGCCATCTGTTTCATCAGAGGATCGGCACTGATCATAAGGTTTAACCCCGTTGGTATCTTTATAAATAAAATCTATTCTTATTCATCACCCTCTCGGGATTTTACTGCTGGTAATTGTGATTATAATACGAACGCTGACTCTAAGGCAGCTCAAAATCCGTTCCGCGTAATAGCTCTAACTAAAGTAAATTATAAGGATGATATCATGATGCCTGCACGGCAGAAGCTCCGCGATCCCTTTTTTTTTTTTTTTTTTTTTTTTTTTATTCTGCCTGATACAATTTCTGAAAATTACCTCGCAGAAGATATGCATTGAATTCAAGCACACAGGTCAATTCCAACTCATTTTCTCTTTAGAAGAGCATCCATCAACGTATCGTAAACGGATCAGCAACATTATAAGAATTTCTGACGCAAAAAATGTTAAGGGTCTGCTTAATTTACCAGTTTAAACAAGACGCTGTCTTAAATCTGCCTTGCGTTGAATAGAACAATCAGACTGTTGACCGAAGCGATTTTAAAAGTCTCTCCTTTCTTATTAACCTCTGATTCAAAATCGAAATATACCCAACTTTCCTGATGTACAAGGAGTTACAATCACACTCCCCCCCACAAAAAAAAGCTTCACATTTTCCTTATTTCCGGTTCGGAAGTGGCCAAAACGATCAACCATTATATTAACATAATAACAACAAACCTTATACACTGTATCCTTAGTGGAGGAATATTCATTTAATAATGACTGTAATAGGTTAAATTTAAAATGATAAAAAAGAAACCTTGAAAAAATTTTTTTCATAATTTTTTGGCCTACAAAACATATAAGCCAAGACAGGAAATATGATAAAATGCTTCCAAGTGTAAGAAATACATAATAAGGACAAATCTTATAATCCTATCCAAAATAACAGTGTTTATAGTTACCATGACATAAACGTAACTATAGCAAAATTTTTAAAGGCTTTACTATTAAAACCAATCTTTCTGTATTGGACTAAGAGGTAAATGAACCAAAGACAGAAAAATTACGAAAAAGTTAAGTGTATATCTTAAGTTTAACTAGACCACTGAGCTGATTAACAGTTCTCCTACAGAGGGCTGGCCCGAAGGATTAGATTTACTTTACGTGGAATCCGAACCACATTTTAGCGAGAAATGAATTTCTATCACCAGAAATAAATTCCTCTTATTACTTAGGAAGTGAAGATATACAATGAAAAAAACTTTCAGGCACAATGTTATGTCGATCCATCTATCCAAAAAAAAAAGGGGGGGGATCTAAAATTTCTAGTTGGCTAAGCAGATCGAATTTCACTGTTATTAAATCAATACAATAGTGTTAATGTCTGTAGTACCTTAGGGAAGAAAGGGTGGGCAAAACAGGATGACAGCTTCCGAGGGACTTTTAAGATTTCCCCGTGGTTCAAGGTAGGCCAGTGAACAATGCAAGTTAAATAACACCCTAACATCGGAGATTTAAATTTGGCCGCGGAGATGACGCCCAGTTTTACATAAATGTGTACAGAATAAAAAAAAAATACACAAGTGGAATATTCACCGTCAGACATGTTATATAGCCACACTACTAGTGTTAACCACAGCAAATAAATTATGAAAATTATACCTTATCTACAGTAAGTATAGAACAACAAAATGGCTTACTTAAGCTGGCCTTAATGTTAGCAATAACAAACTAAACGAAACATTTCATATGCCTGCTGATGCAAAAAATGCAAGGAAATTTAACAACTTAATTACTAATTTTCGTTGCTTTTAATAACAAAAATACTGAACCTTGAAACTGAGACTGAAAATCTAAATCCACATGAATTACCTAAAAACTACAGCAAACCCAACATTCACTTGAATTGGTCTCGCAATATCACTGAGCGCCAATCTCTGATCTACTTAGGCTGTAAGGCAGCCTCCTTTGTATATTCATGGACTCAAGAAAAAAATGTAACGGTTCTGCTCTACTAAGATTACTTATGAGTTTTAAATGAAACAAGCCACAACAAGTGGACTTGTTCCGCTCCTAAGGTTGAGGCTGCTACTAGCACGAGTTGCTAAATATACTTGCCTGGGGTTTGTACCACAAGTGGCTGACACCGGTTTGGTCACCGAGGCAGTATATTAGAATTCTTGGAGAGAGTGATTTGGCTTGGAATATCAAGATGGGGAGGATAACTGATGAACATTCCTCACTGGTGTATCCCAGTGCAACATTCACTTCTTCACGATGAGCATTAGCTATGACTGGCTGACGTTTTGAGCGTTTCCTTTCTGAGTCATTCTTTCCCAGCTCTAACACTTCAGAAAATGTATATTTCTCATTCCATACTACCTTCATCTAGGGCTTCTGCTACTGAGTGTAGCCGAATCTGTAGTTCCTTGGCAGACAGTCTCAGCATCAGACTGGTTACCTGGATGCATGCATCAAGACCAGTCACTCCTCTTTCTCACAAAAATTTATGAAGGATTTGCCAATTATTTGTGTAAGGCCTCAAGCAGCATGAGATTGTGTTTCGCTGACTGTCCTAGGGGGGGATAAGAAGAAAGCTAACAACTTGGTTACATTTCACGAGTTTCTTTAAGTATTTTACTACATAAATTAAACGCTGCTTTATATTTTCCGTTTTCCTCAAAGGATAAATGGTTCATATGTTCAAAGCACCCGTAAGTAACAAGGTGCAGTTCACATTCGTACAATTTTCCATATCTTGTCTCTTTAGCTACAACATCTGTCACGAATCTACCAACATGGTTACCTAAATTCTCTTCAAGTGGTAAAAGACATTCAGCAGTACAGGGTTGGACTTATGTGTTTATGCTGTTAACCAGGTACATCTTACCAGTTGCAAATGTCAGAGTGCCACATAATTGGGTTAATGCAAATTTTAGACTAGATCATCCAGTTCTTCTGTGGCTGCCATTCTAGCCTGTCCTCTGACACTTTTCCTTGCATATTCTGATCTTGCAACAAAACCTGATAGCTATAACTACGTCCTTCCCAGATCCTGAAGGCGATTTATCAAAAGACTATCCTACTGGGTCATCTCTTCAACAGAAGAATTCAGCCCCATTACCAAAATCTTCCCTTGGTGGCAGCAAGGCGTTTGGACAACGCACAAGTACAGTACTAGTATTACAGGTATTCAACCATTGTTACAAACTGAAAAAGGATGATATAGTACTAACAAACAAAATGCTCAGAAGTCACTGAACTGATTCAAGGAAAAAAAATTCTATTTACAAGAAAAACTGAAAAATAAATAACCTTAGATCTATACAATTTTGATTCCCCTAAAAAGTTACAGCAATGTACCAATACATTTTAAAACACTGGTTGTTGAGGCATTATGGTAGCAATTAAAAAAAAAAAGACTTCTATGACCATCCTCATATTGGCTCCTAAGTTAACAAAGAAACAAAAGTCTGATTAAAAAAACACTACTGAATCTGGTGAGAAGGCTCCATATCTAAATTCTGTATGTTATGGATATTTTAGAGATAAGTCTAGTGAACAGCGGTTCTCCAGATATATCATGCTAATAAGCTGAATTATAGAGCAAGTGATAAAATCGGTGATATTTTGTGCATGATATCGTATTTGACCGACGTCTTTAATGCTGTCGCATTTCCCTGGTAATAATAATATGGTTTATGCATTAAACTTGACTTAAAGGGCTGAACACGATTAGTCTTCCCTGAAAATCTGGAGTCCCTGCATCATTCATATCACACTACAGTAAATGTGTACAGACTATAACATGGTGCCATGTTAGTGAAAGTTCTACATCATGCACAAGGGTAGACTTATGTACCTTAAAACATCTGAACAGCATAAATATTAGTTCTTTCACTGATATTTATTGATAGAGTGAAACGATGTCTCAAATCTGTACATCGTAAGCTGCTGGGATGTACGCTGATGCTTGTCTTTTTTTCTCTGAAATGAGTGAATGAGATCTTGATTCGCTCCTGCGCCACGAAAAACATTTTGTACGAATTAGGAAGGTAAAGTCTCTGGTTTATCCAGCCTTCATGCCAATTTTGAAGAGATTGGTCGGTTCTCCTCTTGCTTTTCGCCTGGAAACTCTAATATATAAGTTA
Source organism: Macrobrachium rosenbergii (assembly GCF_040412425.1). Classification (NCBI taxonomy): domain Eukaryota; kingdom Metazoa; phylum Arthropoda; class Malacostraca; order Decapoda; family Palaemonidae; genus Macrobrachium; species Macrobrachium rosenbergii. Next base: position 42,905,423 of record NC_089787.1, read on the forward strand.
CATCCATTGTTTTTCCTGACCACTATGGTGTAGTCGGTGGGGTTGCATCCCAAGTAAGTGTCATGTCCTTGGGGGTGTTAATTCTCTCTCAAATTATGGAACACTCAAAGCATGGTGCTACTTTGGCTTGTTATCTAGGCGTCACCTACTCCGAGGTGCTAGTACTGAACACCGTATGGTGAATGTAAAGTAGACGGCCGCAAGAAGATATCGTTTATTAATATAATTTGTCGACCACACAAAATAAAAATGGGTGTATATAATACTTTGATCCCCGAGGGGCTAGTACTAAACACGGCGTCTCAAAGCCAAGCTTAGTACTAGCATCTCGGAATAGGTGACGCGTAGATAACGAGCCAAAGTACTGTAGTACCAAAACCATTCTGTCTAATTCCAGATTCACGGATCGTGGTTTAAAGAAAGAAAAAATATCAAGATCAAAATTAGGTATCGAAGATTCCATCAACAAAAACTACATATGATAAATATTTGACTTATTCAAACAAAAATAATATTTTTCACTCTGCAATTGTTGTTACCTTCAGATTTAAGATGATTTCAATGTTGTTTATATTACATCCCAGGACGATGTCTGGAGTCAAGATTTACAACTGATGATTCTAAATAACACTTAAAACGGAATCAAATGTCTTTACCTGTAACTTTAATATATAAAGCCAAAGTAACTTCAGCAACTATTAAGGCATGAACCTCCGGCATGTGGTGCCCCTTGAGATAGCAGCAGATGACTCATAAAATCTCAGCAACAGCTGTCAAACAGGAGGGTGATGCACAAACCAATACTTGTTACAGGAATGTGGTTAAAGGTTAGCCCGTTCTTCTGATATATATAAAAACGATCACCATAAAAAAAAATGGCGCATAAGAGCTTTCTTAACGACTGTTTTCATACACTGATGTTCGCAATGATACCAACTTTATTCCTGTAGAAGACCTTGAAATATTTCAGATGTCATTGTTTATCTTCTTCCGTTAAAAGTATCATTATGGATACTTTTGATTACTTGAATCCCATCACATGATCAGTGACTTATATAAATGGATGGCCACTCCACCCCAGTCACTAACAGTAAGACTTCTTCTTACGATGTCACTTCTTACTACAATGAGGTACGTCCCAAAAAACGCAGATCGCAAAACGCTAATTCCTGTAGCACTTGAATAAATCATGAAGACTGTTTTGATGCCATCCATCTCCACACTATTGCAATAAAGTGATTAATATACGGTGACAACAGAAAGTATCACAACAGGTTTCATTTACTGAATTCACGTTACACGTCAATTTTAATCAACCAAATGAAATAACTCAGGGTCACACCCAATGTTCGATCTTCTATAAGGTACAAATGACAATTCATGAGTCGGGGAAGGCTTCTCGTAAATCATAATAAAAATCCCAGACTTTGCAAACAAATGTATTACCGGTTCGGACCGCTCACCAGAATTAGCCTGAAACTGTTATCAAAAGCCGTAGACGAATCTTAAAACACATAAAAGACGCTCTGACCTTTTGACCTATTTATCAAATTCTATGAACAGTAAAGAAAACCAAGCTCATTTACATCAATAATATTACAACTGCAATGGGTCATAGCTGTAATCTCACTTACGACTCATCCGGAAGAGTCGCTCTTGAATGGTTCCTAAAGGAGAGGTGAAAACTTGAACACGGTCACGTTAAAGAATCTGGACAGCTAACTGGGAAAAAGGGAAGGAAAAAGGAGGAAAGAAAATGCAGAAAGTAATTCAGACGGGACGCTGTAGTCTGTACAGCAACTTAAGTGGTCTATAATGCGTCCCAAAGCTCACTGTCAGCGATACCCACTGCAGAAAGGCCACCTACCAAAAAAAAAAAAAAAATACTGAAGAGGTGCTGGTTCTCAACAAACCTGTACCTCGAATAGAAAGACGGAAGAAATTCTAAAAAATACTAAACAAAGAAAAGAACTCAAATCGCGGATACTGAAGGAAAAAGCTGTAAGAATGACTGTCCGGTTGATTCAAAGTATCCATTACATTACTTGCAAAAGACTGACACCTACACTAAGTGGCAGCAGTAGAAACTAAAATAACAATATTCGTAAGCCTCTAATGTTCTAGTTTATTACTCATCTAAATTTAGGAAATAACTGTTCCACAACCGCGATTATGAACTCATTCTGATCTTAGTTTAATCCAATTACAAAGACCTTCTACACCAGCCGAGATTCTTTCAGTAAGTGGTGACGTATACGTCCTGGTACAAAAACTAACCCGAAAAGATAATGCCAAGTAGTGATACCGAGCAAAAAGGCAACCAGCAGATCTACGATGATGAACCGATCTCGTTGTTAGTCCAATCAGACAGGACACAGACCATCTCCTGCAGCAGCGAGACCTCGAGCAAAACAGGGGGCAATTACTCGACACACGACTTCAATTTGGACGGGCGAAGGAAGGCTCGCTCCTCCGAAAGCAAAAACCCGGTTTCTTCTCAGCGCTACGCGACGTCGAACGAGATTCCCTTAAAAACTCCTCTGCAGGTAGGTAGCGCGCCGTCAAGATGCACGTGGTAAGCGTGTGTGCACGTGCTGATGTGGTTACACTTCGTCGAGCACGACAAACCGCCCTCACCCACACACCGTCCCGCCAGCCATCTGCTTTGGACATTAGTAAGCTGAACACAAAGGCGTTCTTGAAGAAGGCAACACTATGAACAAATGCACTGCACGTGAACCGCTGCGACGGGGAGATGCTGTTCAAGCCTGAGACAGAAAAAGAGAACAGCTAATATTTTTTATACACGCTCGTTATCCCCTCATTTACCCTTATCTCCAATACTTAATTTATATTGGTTTAATATTTTTCACATCACAAACCCACGCACTGTAAATAAATACAACGATCACCCTTAACTGCAGTACCTGGCTTTTCAGAAGGTATAAAAAATTTTTCATAAGCCAAACATTATCATCCATTTTCACCATTCGATATACTTTTTCACTGGAGACTATAGAGCCACAGGACTGAATTGAAATGGAGTACAAAAGTGTCAAGGAGAGGTCTGGAGCAAGCAGCACTGGGTCACATTGAGACCCTACAGCCAGTGGAGTGAGTAAAAAGCAACCAACATGACGTGAAAAAGATGACCAATCTCATGATATTTATTTAGAATTAGGTTCCTCTGTAAGTCTGACTTGTATGTTACCAATAAATCTTAGGACAAATTAAGCTCTTTCTCACATAAACATACTCGTATATTTCTCCTCAATAGGTCTTGCAAGGCCGGTTCATGATTATGAACAATATCATCTGAGTAAATTAATGCTTAATATTCTAATTGTGTGTGTGTGTGTATGTGTGTGTACGTGTGTGTGTGTGTGCTCGCGCGACTGCAAACCTACGGATAGGAGAACACGCAAGAATCAATTATTCAAAGTAATTTTATGAAAATAACTTTATATTCAAATATACTGCAGGAGCACACATTATTAATATTATTATTAAAAAAAATAACTAACAAGAAGGATATATATGCGAAGATTCAAATATCTACTTATAAAGACAACAATACGAGTAAGGCTATAATGCACAACGCGTTAAAACAGCGGTTCAGCAGGTGGTTAAATTTCAACATTAAAAATGCTGCCAGGGAGCCAGGTTTACGGTTTGACAGTGATACGGAGGAAAAACTATTGTCATAACGTATTTCTTACCTAAGACATCAGGCACTCCACAAGAGAAATGCGCGCATGCTATACACATACACACACACACACACACACACACACACACATATATATATATATATATATATATATATATATATATATATATATATATATATATATATATATATATATACATATATATATATAAGAAAACAACCAGCAATTGATAAAATTTCCCACAGATCGATACATAAAAAAGATGGACCTCTTGCCTTAATTAATTAAAGCCACTCGATTCCCCCTCCTACAGAAAGGGAGAATGAAATCGTGACCGGTGATAATGGCACATCCATGGATGCTCCCTGGGCCGGCGGCCTCGCGAGAATTCATCTGCGGCACGTGGCGCATCGAGGAAGGCGCGTGCGGGCGACTGTTTGCGTTCACCGATCCCAAAAACTACTTCGTGCGGACGCATCTTCATTATCTCTAGCCACAGCCATCTTTTTAACACCCGCACTCCCTACTCCCACCTCTCTTTTCCTTGTCTCTCTCTTCCTTTAGACGGAGTGGAACGGTCTCCTATACCTGAAGAAAATGGACTTTTTTTCTCTCTCTCTCGCCCTACTTATTAGGCGGGTTAAATGTTTCTTTAATTTTCAAAGATGTGGGGTTTCAAATTAGCGCAAACTTTCCTGTCTCTTCACTGAGAATGAGTTACAATCAAAAATGTCATTTCTTCTTTGAATAAGGGTTAATTGTGTTCTTTCACATTAAAGAAAATAAAATCAACGTTACTCTTAGTAAAGAACGAGTTGAATAGGCTACCTTAGTTTTAAGGATGAATATTTCCTTTACTCTTAGTAAAGAACGAGTTGAATAGGCTACCTTAGTTTTAAGGATGAATATTTCCTTTACTCTTAGTAAAGAACGAGTTGAATAGGCTACCTTAGTTTTAAGGATGAATATTTCCTTAACACTTCTTAGAACATGAGGTCGATTTTCTAGTCTCTTAAGGGCAAATGCACTCTATCTGATTTAAAAATTATTATTCTATTTTACTACAACACGGGTTTTGTTTCTCTCTCTCTCTCTCTCTCTCTCCACTAAAAGACAGATAAAGATCCCATCATTGTATTCAAGGAAAAAGCACATTTCCGTCTCTTTCCGTAAGAATAGGGAAGTTCACACTTTGCATTACATGAAAATGAACATTTTCTTGATACCCCTGAAGTAGGTATGAAAATGCCTCTTTAGATTTAAAGAAAGCGCACATATTTTTGTCCCTCCCTGGAAGACGGGTCGAGTCCACTGCTTTCCACTTAAAGGAAAAGCACATTTTCCCGAACCTATTTGTCATTCGTACAGTAGGTGTCCATCAGAGATCTACCTGTATGGTGTCACTAATGAGAACGATCAACATTCATTCACGGCTGTTTGAGTCTCCTCCCCTACTCATAAAACCACGAGAGAAGGGACACCAGCCGACCTCAATTAGTCACACTACTTACACACTTCCCGCCCCATTCAATTCGTTAGCGTGAGGGGAAACTGTCCGGACGAGGGTAAAGTAAGTCGTAACTGTCAGAAGGGCAGAGCAAAATGAACGCCGCGTTCTCAGAAAGAGGGAGGTCGCAGACTTAACAGATATTTTCTGTTCAATGCCTACTTGATCTCGTGAACGACTTTCACTATTTCCTTTTACAAATATCTATTCTTGATTTTCTAAAAGAACATTTTCCAAGGTAAAGAAAATATAAGACTGCCTACATCAGGCATAAATCCTCAAAACAAATTTAAAAAAGCAGTAGAAACAGATCGACGGTGAGGCCATAAGCACAGCGAAAAACCTATCAAGCCCTGAGCAAGTGGAAAGTCGTCGATGACACTATTTAGCTACCACGACACTAAATTAACATAATGAGATGTCACCTTCTCTCAAAGTAAAATCCTGAACAAATTTTCTGTGAAATATTGAGCTTTGTCACTATAATGTATAATTAAACATCCCTTTTCATTTTCATGGTTTTCCTTTGATCCTGATCATTTCACAAGATTGCAATTTATACTGGTCAAGTGGCAAAACGTACGTCATACACACATGCCCTAAAGATGTGTCCGCATGGCAATAAAACTTCTCATAAACACTTTGGCAACTTATCGCGCACACATCACAAACAGGTTAAATATAAGTCAATGATAATTTGGTGTTCCTAATCACTGTTTAAAACAATTGTCCAGCGTTTGTCAAAGATTCTGACTTTACTTACGGTCGTTTCTACTTGTTTGCAACCCGTTTATAATATGTATGCAATAAGTTTATAACATGTATTTGCGACATTTTTTACTGCATAATGGACACTTCAGTAAAAAATGTCACAAAAACATACTACGAACAGGTTGAAAATAAGTCAAAGACCGTAAGCGGAGCAAAATTCTTCGGTAATGCTGGATAATTGTATGAAGCGTTCGTGAGGAGCATTATGTATGAAGCGTTCGTGAGGAGCATCAGTAAGTCGTTGGCTTATATTCAACCTGTTTGCGATGAGAGCGATGTGGTACCGAAGTGTATTTACCCGTTTTACTGTACTGTGGGTGGACCTTATCAAAAATAGGTTGTAAAGGTCCTTACAGAGTTCCTTCTTCCATCACTTTGGAAGACAGACGAAGATATTTCAGTGACCTTGAATTCCAAGACTCTCTCCTCTCTCTCTCTCTCTCTCTCTCTCTCTCTCTCTCTCTCTCTCTCTCTCTCTCTCTCTCCCCATGAATTACTGTCTTCTATATACATTACTCTTATATGTATTAATCAAAATCATTATTCACAATGCACATGCATTCATACGAAACAAGAATAAAAGTTATCAAACTTGCAAAGCAAGCTTCCACATACCTGAATTTCTGCATGTGCTAAAAATAGTACACAGGTAATAAAAAGGAAATAAAGCAAAGATAAATAAAAAAAAAAACTAATGAAGATTACATGTAAAACCAGCCAAAAAGGTAAGACAAAGTAGTATCATGACCTTTTTAAAAGTCATGTTTTTTAAAAGTCATGTACTTAGGAATCAACAGTCCAGCACAGGGAAACATCCCATAGTTTCTTAGTCTTTTGAGTGACAAGACAAAAGTCCAAAGGTTCTCAGCAGGCTCCATATCCCCTTTCGCACCTTACCACACTTGCTTCGTGGCAAGGCCCCATGCTGCCATAAGGCCAGCTTAATCTAAACCACCCAGAATTTTGCCATCACAAACAGGAAAGATTCCTGACAATATGAATTCAAATATAAAATAGTTAAGGATAAGTGGACATAACATTTAGGTTTCCACGTTAATTAAATTCATACTAGCACACATTTTGAATTTACAATAAAGTGATGAACGGTTTTGTTCATAATATTGAATAAAGCACAAGTCTTCAGCAACCATAAGAAATTTGTTATACTATAATCATATGTATGAATGGCAATAAAAATGAGGTACTACATAAAATGGATAAATGTAAGGATAATAGCATGAACATTATCTACATGAAAGCAGCAAAGACGGGGCAAAGCTGCTTCAACGAGATACTTCTCAAAATCAAATACAAAAAGGAAAAAAATACGAGCAAAGCACACACAACATTATATTATAGGAAAATAAAGATGAATTCGAACAAGTTTCCTACCTTGAGTTCCTAACATTCCTGCACCCCCTCCCCTCCCCTCCCAGCCCCAACACGCAAACAATATTCTCTCATACATCATTGTCGATCAAATGGAGATAAGTGTGATCAATTCTGCACTTTGTTGAACAACTTTCTAAATATGAATCATTCCCAAGTGTAATAATAATAATAATAATAATAACATTATAATAAAAATAATAATAATAATAATAATACATTAAGTAAAAAATAATAATTACCTACCTTCTGTGATTTGTCACCAAACATATGATGCGTGTGTGTCACGAATTCAGAAGAGGAATTCATTAATACAACCCATTACTGCACACACACACACACACACATATACATAATATATATATATATATATATATATATATATATATATATATATATACACACAGTATATGTATATAATATATATATATATATATATATATATATATATATATATATATATATATATATATATATATATATATATATATATTTGTGTGTGTGTGTGCAGTGCAGTGATAGGTTGTATTAATGAATTCCTCTTCTGAATTCATAACATACACGCATCATCTATGTATATATATTTACGTGAATACACACGCACACACATACATAATTCTTAAGTGGTGAGATGGAGATGAAAGGAGATGCAACAAGTGTTGGATAAAAGGACCATCTTGAAGGAACGGCCTCAATATCCTTGAGCTTGGTGCATGCTAGACAGAAGCGAATAATACATATGCGGTATGGGGTTGAACTGCTGCTGATAAGCCTTCTATATATATATATATATATATATATATATATATATATATATATATATATATATATATATATATATATATATATATATATATATATATATATATTATATACACATCAGTAACACGTGCAGCCTCATACCACCATTGCACTATTCGCCATCATTGTATCTTGTATGCACTAAGCTCCAAGGATATTGAGGGCGTTCCTTCAAGATGGTCCATTTATCCAACACTTTCTATGTTTCCTTTCACCTGCATCCCACCACTTATGCATTAAATAATTTTCTCACCAATATGTCGTCTTCCATTCTCTCTTCATGACCAGACCACCACGAGACACCGTTTTATCCTGTCACCTGCGCTAACATTCTTACCATTTCTATACATATATTTCCATATTCCACAGCTTCCGTCCACACTACCAGTCTTATCTCCCAACGCAAGGATAAACGGCTAAAAAAATCTTTATATATCTTGCTACAGTCTTCCTTTTATTATCTTGCTACCCCTGTTCTGTTCTGTGACTCCCTTCTTATCTCGTCCTACCATCACGTGTTATATTCACTCTCTAATACCTATATAAATCAACCCGTTCCAGTTTTTCATGCTTTCCATTTACCAACCATAACGTTACTCTAAATTTTCGCCGCTTGCAAACAGTTACAAACGCCTTCACTAGCCTCTACAGTTTCTCCTCACTATCCATAATCAGATTGTATCATCTGCCAACAACAACTATATAATAATCCTTTCAAAACGCATTTTCACATGCCACAACTGTACCCCTTCACCTACTGAACATTCACTTGACTGCCCATTACTCCATCCGTAAAGTTATTAAACAAGCACTTGTTCCATACCCACTTTTACACCTAACCAGTCACTCTCCCGTCTACAAATTCTGACATGCTTCACTTCCATTTTAAAAAGTTTTAACTGCACCCAACTTACACATACATACATTAAAAAAAAAAAAAAAATATATATATATAATATATATATATATATATACATATACACAAACAAAAGCATTATATATATATACATATATATTATATATATATATATATATATATATATATATATATATATATATATATATATATATATGTATAATGTGTTTGTTTGCATATGTATAAGTAAACACATACAGTTTAAAATTTTTTAGCTCTTCGACAACCAATAATGTGTAGCAATTATAGACCAAAACTATCTGTGAGGGTAATGTATTCTCATGTGACATCTGTGATATTACATAACCCTAGTTCTTCAAACAATCAATATAGTGTGCATATATAGCTGGTGGGAGTCAAAGTTAACCCAATCCAAAAAGTTACCTAAATCAATTCACGTCCTGATATTGTATTTCTTTGTCTATGTTTTCAATGTTTCCTCATCCGCTTCCCTATTTTATGACGTAATATTCGACTAATGAAAACTAGCACTTGCCAGGTCCAATGTCGTTACGACTGTTCATGCAGGAATGACAACTGAAGAATTCCTTCAATGTTACTGTCATTGAGCAATTTATATTTCCAATAATTCGCATGCGTTTGTCTATATATGTTTGTCTATATATGTATATAATAGTTTTACATATATATATATATATATATATATATATATATATATATATATATATATATATATATATATATGTATATATATATATATATATATATTTATATATATATATATATATATATATATATGTCTATATATATATATATATATATATATATATATATATATATATATATATATATATATATATATATATATATATGAATGAATGCAAAATTCAAGTGACTATATCACCAAATATTCAAAGTATATTGCTGCACCAGGAGCAAATACAACAACAACAAAAATTTGGAGTGATTCCCAGATGCACCCTTGCAACTACGGCATCAGTTAGTTCGCCGTGCTGCCATCAGCGTTCGCGTTCTAGTGAGAGGACGCGTATTTTACCTGCGCCTAACGCATGAATGCGTACAAAATTTGCCTAGTCGACAGAGTATACAAAACAACTTTTTGGTCAAACAACCTCCGGCGAGAGAACCGGTTTTTCCAACGGTGGAAATGTTAATGAATGTCCCGACGGGACCGATGGGTCCCATGGCACCCCCCTAAAAAAAAAAAAAAAAAAAAACATGACGGGGGAGAGGGATACGGGAAAGAAATGGGTAGGAGCCGGGGGTAGGGGGAATCCCTGTTCACCATGGGTGGCCCTCCCGTTGCCTTAAATGGAAGGTCTTTCACGCCTCTGATGACGAGGCACTAAAAGAAGAAATGTGGCCGAGAAGGAGGAATATGACCTGCAAGAACAAAAGTCTTCCTCCACCACAGGCTTCACCACTTCTGTACTCAACTCGCTTTCGAAGTCGACAACCTTAGATGTTTGCACGCCACTTTTTACAATCGGAAAAAGAAATCAGTTATGTATTTCGTATGTACTCTAAAAAAAAATTTGTGAAGAAAAAGTATCTTTTACTTGGAATTCTTACAATATTTGCCTAACGGATAACAAGCGGCAAGGAAAGGACGAAAAAAAATATATATTTCGAGACAATAGTGTTTACAAAATCTATTCAAATTCTTATATCAATACGCTTCAGATACTGTACTTCCAAGACGTTGTCATCAACACGTGTTCTTCGAGATGAAGTCAATCTCACAATACACACACATATAGATATGTATGTATGTATATATATATATATATATATATATATATATATATATATATATATATATATATATATATATATATGTATATATACATATATATATATATATATATATATATGTATATACATATATATATAACTAAATTTATAAATTTATATATATATATATATATATATATATATATATATAGATATAGATATATATATATATTTATACGAGAGAGAGAGAGAGAGAGAGAGAGAGAGAGAGAGAGAGAGAGAGAGAGAGAGAGAGAGAGATAATGTAAAGCATACGATATATGGATAAGGATAAAGCAGCTTAACAGAAACAAACAAAGACAAAACCGAATGGAATTTACCCACAAGCTTTAAGGATCGAAAATCGCAAAAAGAGAGAGAGAGAGAGAGAGAGAGAGAGAGAGAGAGAGAGAGAGAGAGAGAGAGAGAGAGAGAGAGAGAGAGAGAGCAGAAGAAGTAGGCTGGCTGGCTGGCCCTTTATGAATCACAGCCAGCCATGACCGAAGGCCCTTTAAACACACCAGCCGCTGCCCGGCGGCCGGTGCCGTCTGTCTGTCTGTTACGTGAAGGTTTTTGGCTCCAAGCAAGAAGAGGTCCCCACTGAAATAAGAGAATTAAGCGCCAGCCACCAGTTCGTTGCAGATAGGAGGGGAAGAAGGAAGTGTCTTCGGATGCGTTTTGGTGCTCGGGAAATTCTACACGGAAAGACATTCGAAGCGGCACATTTCCAGGCATCAGCTGATCCATGTCTCTCTCTACGAGCAAGGCAGATGTCGTTTGTGTGTCGCGTGTCCCACAATGTAGTTTGTTAAGCCATGCTAAAGTGTGAAGTGTGCCACTAGACAAATCGTGCGGCGAACTTGATACAGCAAGGAAGTGTTAAAAAAAAGTTTTGTTTAAAAATCTTTGATGTAAAACTGAAGAAACAACGAAATGAACAATCAGCATCACTCGAGTGTTTGTGCGTGCGTGTGGCTGTGTGCCGGTTGCAAGGAGGAGGAATGGGGCTCGAAGCAGAAGGCGGAGGAGGAGGAGGAGGACGGTGGTGGTGGTGTTAAAAGAGGAAGCAGAGAAGTGGAGGAGGGAGAAAGCTGTATGACAAAATCACAATGAATGTCGAAGCTAAAAGACAGAAGAAAGAAACCCTCAAAATAAAAGGCTGGGGTGCAGCGCGCTCGCTCCAAAGCAGATAGCGGCACGAACAGTTGAACTCGTTAGCGTACAAGGCAGGAGGAATGCGGGGTGAGGAAGTACACACGGAGATGGAGATCTTGATAAGTGTTGGAGATGTAGGTGCTGGGGGAGGAACCCTACCACAACTAATGGCCTATGATGAGAGGTTCCGTGATGGCGAGAATTCGTACGTGCCTTCATGGTTCAAGATGAGGAAGAAGAAGAAGAAGAGGAGGAAGAAAGGGAAAAATATAATTTCGACGGATAAATTCCGGCTGGAGAATGAAACTCTCAGTGAGCGCTGGAGAGAAATTAAATAATGCTGGATAAATGTAGGTGGATAAGATGGAGGAATATTCTTTACAAAAGGAAAACAAATATTCCGTGTTCCTGGATGTACTTGTAATTTGCGTTTCATCTATTTATATAAAAGGCTAACTAGTTGATTGGGTGATTTCCATTTGGAGTGAACAGGTAAATGAATGGACAAAAATCAAATATGAATAAATGAAAATAAATAAAAATAAATAAAACGAAAACGTGAAAATATTTTAAATACTCAGATTAGCAGTAACCGTGTCAATGAAAAAGATGAAATGAAGGCAAGAAGTTTACGAAACATTACAAAAAAAAAATTTGATCATCCTGTTGATTATAACACCTTTGCAGACACTGCCTTTTCGGCTCAGCGAGTTAATAATTTCTGACGACTGAAAAAAACTGTGCATCACAAACTAATTCACTGCAATATCTTGCTTTTAATCGTTAATGATGTAATAAACTTATCTTGGGAAGTACTTTCGGTGTATACAGTTTACAGATCTTGTAAAAGGATGGAAAGTCAAGCATGGAAAATTATTCTTAAAATTAAACGTTTGTGTTTACTAAATGAATTAAACATTGCCAAAGATGTCTTCCCTTAGCCATTATATACGTTTTCCTACGTGCACATCTTACGAGAAATACAACGAAAGGAAGGGCAGTGCCAAGATTTCTTCAAAGGTTCTGAGAAGCTTCAACGAAACCCATCTTAAGCCTTTATAATGTTTTTAATGAACAGCATATTCATTGCAGCTTTCCTCCTGATTATAATTTCACAGGCGTTCACATATTTTTCTCATTGCCGTCACAATTCATGACAAAGTGCTTCGAAATTCCAAAAACACTTGACCTTTAGCGAAGTCTACCATGAAATCAAAGATGCTCCATATCCGCCTGAGAACCGTAAGATAATATTTCAAGCCATGATGCCGTAATCCGGCATCCCACACCACCCCAACCCCCACCCACTTCAATGCAACGCCCCAAAAGAATATCTGCATCCAGACTTAGTGGTACCTGATACTGCTCCGTCCGTCTTGGCCAGACCCTCGAACCTGATGGTGCACCACTTACTTAAAAAGCGTTTCCATTTAGCCAGTGTATAATCATTTAGTAAATGGGCCCCAGTAAATATTCTCTCCAATATTTGGTCTGAAAGTTTCTGTTAGAGAGACTGATGATTATGTGGTATATTAATAAAATATTGCATGAAAAAGATGAACAGTTATGAATGCCTAGTCTAAAGCTGCACAGCTAATAGCAAGTACTTGAGAGCTGACGACACCAAACATGACTTGCTGTGAAAAATCATTGCAGGATGTTACATATTAAGGCTCTGAGATGACTGCCTTTAAGGACACACTTTGCATTATGAATAGCAGAGAGCTTATCATCGAGTAAGAAGAGCATCTCTAGCCACGAAATTTGGTGGGTGGAGTGGCAAAAGCAAGCTCTAATTCTAATTGAATCAACTAGTAACTCTCCAGAAGCTATATGAGTTGGGCTGAATGATTGGTCCTTGAGGACTATCTAATCCCTAGCATCCGTCATTGTAGGTCATTATTTTCGCTGCTATCATAACTTGCTTACCAGGAGTGTTTGCTGGCCACTGGACCCTTCTCGTCATCTGGCCGCAGTCAAGAAAAAACGAGAGAAAAATCTGTGCCCCTCCATGCAGTCTAACTAACCAATGCAGTCAAAACGCAGTCAAAAAGCTCCCTAGTCTGAAGCAAGCAGCCTAGAGTTTGGGACACCGCAAAACCTTTCTTGAGCAACATATCTAACAACTAATTTACATTGTAGCCAAATGAGTTGTGTTCAATCAAAATCTCATCTCTGGGACTGTAAATGAACATTACACAAAGAATTCTAGAATTTTCAAAAAACTGGAAACGACGTCAAGTGCTCTGAACACAGAAGATATGATCACATTCCATTCCGTAATACAAGGTTAGAGCAATGAATCACTATCACCGAGGATCATTAACCCGATTTAATTTTTAAACAACTAGTGTTAAAATTCATTAATTTGCTAATTGAATACAGTAACTCCAACCAAAATCGAAAAGCATAAAACCTTAATTGTGGAAGTTACCCGAGTGTTCGTCCGTGCAGGGTTGATGAGCATGCGTGTATGAATCTGAAACATTGAGCTTTCTAAGCAAATTACAGCTTCCCGCGATGATGGTAAAAAATGTAACAATATGATTCAAAACAATTCACAACAATCATATCCCGCGACGGTTTATTATTCAGAGTGTTTGCATTTTCTACAACTGTGACAAACTTTAATTATCCAAGTGTTAAAGAAGTATGTGGAATTCGAGAATGAATTATTCTTATTTAAATATGTTGTGTTCTTCTCACTGATAAATAACAACACCCATAAGTAAGTTCATTTTTATTATCAGGTTCATTATTACACAAAACCTTTTATTTATTCAACAATGCAGTACTGTAAGGTTCCATAATGATTTACAGGAGCAGTTGAGTTTAATCTTGCCGAAAGATATAACTTTAGCTGATTTATTAACGTCTGCGTTTCATTTAAGGCCTAAGAGGGCGGGGGATCCAGTGCATTTTGACATTTACACCAGCCACATATGATTTATGGAATGAATATTTAATATGATTTAGTAGGCAGTTTGGGTGAGGACAGCTTTGGAGACCTCTCACAGGTTATTGCTCTTGTATTTCACCACGGTAATTGTTGTGCTGGCATCCTTATATCAATCTCTTTCGTTATTCGAACGCCATCTCTGTTATTACCATTGCAGTAACTCATAAAATATATATCACCAATATGATTCAATGTACAGGTAATGACGAAAGCAATCCATTAGCAGATTCTATTACAAAACTGCTGAGCATTCCATCTACAATACCTAAAAATCTAAATGCAATCTAATTCCGGTAAATTATTTCAAATGTAAGCTATCAATGCAATTACCAACATTTTATCGAATTCAATGAAAATCTAAATTACAGAGTATAAAAAGTGATGTATTTTCCGGAACACCAAAATGTGCGATTTTAAATACCGCAAGAAACGAACATCGTTGTACAACCTTTAATAGTAGCATTCTAACGAAAATAGGCCGCCGAAAATGGACACACACACACACACACACACACAAACTGAGGCAAACCTAGCTTGGCCACGAATGAAAGATGACCCAAAAGAATGTCCGACTGCATACAGTAATCGAGATTGCCAACCATTAAGAAAGCATGGGTCACGCGAGTGGGGAAGAGACGATAGTGCTTCCCCACTTGTGTGACCCATGCCTTCTTAATGGTTGGCAATCTCGATTACTGTGTGATGACCTTATTTCCCGAAACAATTATTCCCGTTTTCACAGTTTCGAATATGTTACAAGCTGTTCCAAAGAGGAAAAGAATGTGCTTATAAAATGCCACCTTTATTTGACAACAACTACTGCCACCAATCTGAGAAGTGCGAGGTGTTAGCTCTCTTCAGCTTTGGGTTTTAAGGATGAAAGTGGCATGCTCTCGGTAAATCCTAAGAGTCAATGGCGAACCGGGCAAACAATGCACTGTCGCTGATACATAGCTACTATATAGTTTTATTTCAAGAACACACGTTTGTACGATGTTACTATTTACTGCATGCAATGTTATTTATATTGTTACCTGAATCACACAAAGCTCTAGGCAGACGTACCCTTTATTTCTTATGCATACGTTATAAAATTTATTTCATAGTTTTAGGATTGAAGACCTTCACTAACATAACGCCATTCTGTCCACTAATTTCTCATATAACATCACAAAGACAAGACACCAATGTTATTAAGACTACAATCACTTGTTAAAACAATGCTTCATGAAAGTGCGCAAGGTCTTCCTTCATTCCCAATTCTTGATGTGAATCGAACTGACGAAACTCATTTTAGCATACTTACACTTTCTTTCCTATTTCTTACAGTTATGCTAAACGTCCAAAGAATATATTTCTTCGTGACCGTATGTAAAAAAAAAAATGCTCTCCGAAAGAATATATTTCTTCGTGACCGTATGTAAAAGAAAAAATTGCTCCGAAAGAAAATGCTCTGACCAGTTATGGGCGCTACAGGTTAAACTGTCCCTACACAAGTCATAGAAGAAACTGGAACCAAGTACTTCTATACCAGAGGTTTTCCCTGGGCAGGCTGCCACCTAATAGTCAGCGAATAACCTCAGGCACACACGTACTTAGGATCCAAGTTCTTTTATGGCCTGTATGGAACAACTGGTAGTAGCGCCCTGGTCTATCATCTAAGAGACCGGAGTTCGATCCCCGTGTGAGTCAATATATTTCTGTGAAACACGTGTACATGTGGTGATTAGATCCATTATGCTCACGCTGAAGGGGTAATTCGACTGAAATGCCACCAATTGATCTCACTGGTGGGTAAAATTCGCTGGTATGCTAGGCAACAGCTTGCTCAGGAAAAACCTCAGGTACAGAAGTACTTAGGTTCCATCTCCTTTCATGACATGTATGGGATAGTTGGCAGCGCCCTGGCCTTTCATCCCAATTTGAATCTGAAACTTATTTCTGTGAAACACGTGCTCATGTGTTATTTGTGTTATTAGTTCCATATATATATAATATATATATATATATATATATATATATATATATATATATATATATATATATATATATATACATACACACATACACACACACACACACACACACACACACACACATATATATATATATATATATATATATATATATATATATATATATATATATATATATATATATGTCTGTGTAAAGTCAAGCCCATATATGAAAATACTCCTATAAAAACTACACTATACATCGTATGTTGCACTACATCGCCTCAGTTCAGCTAAAGAGAAATGGAGTGTAACTTCTGAAATATATTGGTGTTTTTATAAGCGTAGCTTTCATGTATAGGCTCCTGATACATATTCACGCTCTCTAAATACAACTTGAGAGCTTAATTTATACTTATACACACGTACACGTGTGTCAATATATATACATATACATATATATATATATATATATATATATATATATATATATATATATATATATATATATATATATATATATATATATATATATATATATATATATATATATATATATATATATATATATAAAACATCTGTAAGCATCAGTAGATTCAGGCTTACATGCATGTAATGCTCTTGGAAATATTGATGTGAACACTGATTTCTTAATTGTTGTTGTTTTGGCTTGAATAAAAATAAACATATGAAGAAATACTGGCAGTTAACACTCGCGCTTGCGCGCACACACGCACACACATATTCAAACTGCCAATATTTCCGCATATATTAATTTTTATTCAGGCCACAAAGACAAAATTAGGAAATGTGTCCACATCAATGTATTTAAGAACATTACATGCATGTAAACCTGAATCTACTGATGTTCACTTTTATTATTAGGGATATATGCAAGAAATTAAAATATTCTACTACTGTGTTAGATACTTCACTGAAAACGGCAAAAAAGACTTTTACCGCAATATTATAACTTTAAAGATATTCCCCATCTACTCAAAAGGTTCCTATTTAAGGCAGATTTAAACGCACTGACACTGCTTCAGTGAAAAGGCACTTCCATGACAATACCAAATGTGTATATGTAACTGACGTGACAGCCTATGTGAGTCTGACTAGTAAATTACAGGAAAAGAGAATGGAACAGTATGAAAATGCATAAGATATTCTCAAGGTAAGAAGAGAGTTACTTGCGGTTAAGAGATAATAATCAAGTTATTAACCGGACAGGCGCTAAAAAAGCGCATCTATTACATCAATGTTAGAAAGCACAGTGAAAGATCCAAAGTTATAAAAGTAATTTTCGATGAGCAGTCGAATGTATAAACTTGATGCAGTTGTTTCAAAAGAAAAATGTAAAATATAGATTATGAAATGTGTAGTCAAGACTGATTCATAGGAGAACAAAACCATACGATTACCATATTACATAAACACATACTCTGTATCATGTGTTTTTGAAAACAAAACACTATATATATATATATATATATATATATATATATATATATATATATATATATATATATATATATATATATATATATATATATGTGTGTGTGTGTGTGTGTGTGTATGTGTTGTATATCTATTTATCTGAAGAGCAAAATCCAATGGGGCGGGCATCCTAATGCATTTTTCTAGCCCATTTCCGAGGAACACCATAAATATGAATAAAGGAAAGAATAATAATCAAGATAGCAATTATGCTGATTAAAATGAATAAAATTGAAATATCAAAGGAATTACATGATTACTTCATGAATTCATCAATTAACAAAACATTTAAAACAATATTTATTAATTATTAAAATCAATAAGGAAGAAAAGTCTGCCAGAGTGTATCTTCACGCAAGGGAACTCAACCCCAAAACTGTATTAGGACATGACACAGAGTACGGCAGTGTCCAAGCTGTGAAACACTGGCTATTTGGTCACAACTGGGCAAATTGCAGCTAAATGGCACCTGAAATAACCAATTAGAAAGAAATAGCAGCAAAGATCCATTCGGCTAATTTGAAAATTTGAAATGATGGGATGCTAGTATCAAGAAGCCTTTACAAGCTAGTGATTCATTGCACAACCAACGGAAGAACAATAATAGGAAATAAACCGTATATCGTCGAGAATTTAATAATATGCTACACGGAATTATCATCATTCCATCATTCTTAGCAGGTATATGAAATCGGAGACGTTTACTTATACTTAAAGTCTTTATAGTTCATAACAATTTAAAGTATGCCTTCAACAATTCTGAACGAAAAAAATGGTAAAAGCAATAATTATATATTTTGGTTTATATATTTTTAGAAGATAAAACCAGGAACGATAGGTTTCAAAATAATCAGAAGAAAAGCCACAGCATTCTCTTAATCATTCCTTTTTTGAAATTATCTTCAGAGGCCAGCAAGATAATATATCTGTGCACGAGAGAAGAGTGGAAACAGAACTTAGTTATGCAAGCTGTAAAATAATCACTTCCACGACACTCATACCATTTGAAGATTCTTAAAAGACGAATGTATGTGTGCCGTAACTGAGGATGCTGTTACTGTTCATTTCCTTAATTCTAAAGGCGTTCATCAAGGATCTGTTCTCTTTCCTGACATTTTTCTTCTTTTAAAGCCAACCCTATTGCCCCGTTCATTTCATTGCAGATGAATTGGAACTTCGCTAACTGCCTTGCCTTATATCATTATATATATATATATATATTATATATATATATATATATATATATATATATATATATATATATATATATATATATATATATATAAAAGTTTGAATGTTTGTATATTTGGTTGTCCGCTATAGAAATTCGAACTGCTTGACAGACCCACACAAAATTTTGCACACGGCTTCTGTGTCACGCCAGAAAGGTTTTTAACTCGAAATAAAACCCCTACCCCGTGACAGATATACAAACACAGACAAAACAAATGAAATGTTCATTTTTACATCACTTTTTCCTTCAGTTTTTGGGGTTTATTCTCATTTTTCACCTGACGCTTCACCTTTTCTTCTGGTGCTACCAGAAGTGTGATTAACCTTCCACAATAAATCCCCTATAACATCAATTTTTTATCAGAATTTGCGTGAATTTTGATCATAGTTTATGGTAATAATTAATATAATTGTTTATTACCGCGATAACATCTACATTGAAGACCTAAATCGATAATTTCTTTACCAACTCACTCTATCTCTCTCTCTATTTTAACCGATTGCCTAACATTCCTCTAAGAAGGGAAAGATTTTGTTTGAATCATGATTACGTTATTGTGCGAACTGACCAAGGTTATAGATGCCGTACATGTAACTTTATACACAATTCTACGTTAAGGAATTTGATGTTATTGTAAAGATAATGAGCTGTAATTTATTAATGATATATTAAAAAGTCCCTAAAACCTGTATAAAAGATATGTACCACGAGTTGAAGTTAGCCGTGCAGGAAAGTGTTTTGCCACTTATTTTCTTAATACGATGCGGGGTGGAAGGTTAACTCTTGCAGGAATTCACTTAATAATAGGAAAGAAGTAAATAGGCGTAACAGAGTATAGACTAAATATTTCTTATTAAAAAAGGACGTCTATTCTCATACAATATTAATGAATTAGTTTAAATTAGAACTGTGGGGTTGGTTCAGTTTTTTATGAAGTTTACTTTCATTATGAAGTTTACTTTTAAAAGTTTTTTATGAAGTTTGCTTTCATTACAGTAACACACATCATAAAAAGACATCACTGGCCTAGGCCTATACCAAACTGTCTGTATCACATGGAAATATTGTTTTAGATTTTTATTGCACTGAAGGGTCTGGCAGTGAAATGAATAATGCCTACACATAATTTATTCATATTCTGATCAGAGCATCTGAGATGATTCCCAGATGAAATACAGTGGCAAACTGTCACGAAATTGGCGCTAACCTGTCCACACTTGCAATTACCTGTCAGTCGGTCGGAAGATATTTAGGTAATGCCATCAATTCATCCGTTTGGTGATTGGGCTGTCTCTGCCCACAATCTGTTGGCTACACTAAGTTTTAACGGCAGTTCCGATGAACTGACAGAAGAAATGACAGGTAAACTTGATCGTGAATACAAGGCCTTAGGTTGTTGAATTCTATAACAGTGAATGGGTGTGTTGGGAGAGAGTGAGAAAGAGAGTGAGGGGAGAAGGGAGAGAAGAGGGGGTGTCAGGGAGGAGAAAGCGGGAGAGAGCGAAAGATGTTTATCGAATCTCATTCAGTGTTTTTCTGGGCAGCACCGGGTTGGTCAGCTAGTATATATATATATATATATATATATATATATATATATATATATATATATATATATATATATATATATATATTATATATATATATATATATATATATATAATGTTACAGTCAACGGGCGTAATCAGTCACGAAATGCCTGAAATTTCAGTCAGGTAGCGAAATGCACTTAGGGACATTTGAGTCCCCCAGGAGCTAGTACTAAACACTATGAAATATATTTTATAAACACGGCGAAACAGTGTAGGTGACTCACTGTTTTCGCCGTGTTTAAAGTATATACTAGCTCCTGGGGGATCAAATGTCCCTAAGTGCATTTCGCTACCTGACTGAAATTTCAGGCATTTCGCGTAATGACTGATTACGCATGTTGATGTAACATATATATATATATATATATATATATATATATATATATATATATATAATTTACAATTATTTAGTTTTGGGTAGCAGAAAATCTCAGTTTCAATATAAATCCAAAACAAAGCATCTTCTAAACAATTTTTTTTTACTGCAGTCGTAATCTTAACACGTTCAAACAATACTTCGTTCATTTTCAAATCCTAAAAATATAAAATAATGTTATTAATGAGTATACAGATATGAAACATTTACAATAAAGATCGAAAATTAAAAAAAAAACACTAATATTAAAACTTCAATTTGAAGCTGGACGAGTCCACATTTAGAGCTGGTTTTAATTTTCTTATATACAGAGATTCTGCTAATCTAACATCATTTTCAACTATACCTCTAAATATGATATTAAAATCTTCAACATTTACATTAATATTGCAGACCTCATGGCAATGGTCCCTTATGGCTTTGCCAAAGGTCTCCCAGTTCTACAACTCACCCCCTTATGATCATGGAATCTGAAATACAGTTTTAATAGATGAGCCAACGTACACTAGATGGCACTGAGGACATAAATATTTGTAAACGATTCCCGATTCGTAAAAAGGTGGCAATTTTTCCTTATGGTTAACAAAATTCTTAATTTTGTAGTTGTTATAGAATATTAATGAAGGGGTGGTTTGTGGAAAATATTTGCTAAAAACTGAATATATTTCTTTCTTAAAAAATTCGTGCGTTTTGTCGTTCAAGAATGGCATTTTGAAATAGAAAGTCATCTTTCTTGGACCAAATGGTTTTGGAGATTGTGTGTGCATTCTGTTGAAAAGGACTTAATTTGTTAAAGAACAACTTATCGGTAAAACCATAATCGTTAAAAAATTCTTTATAAACATCAGTTCTTTATGAAATAAATCATATGTACTGGTAAGTCTAAAAGCTTGAAAAAAAAAGTGGTTAAAAGTATTAAATTTAAATGTCTTTTAACAAGCACTGAGAAAATTCACCCCTAGACCAGTAAATGTTGGTTTCCTATAAACCGTAATATTGAAATCAGTACTTTGTCGAGAAACGAGTACATCTGAAAAGGGTAACTGGCTGTTTTGCTCTAATATCAAAAAGGTGTCATCCTCGTAACGTCGGTATAATTTAGGTTTAAAGTCAATGGGACACTGTTCTAACCATTCTCTTTCGTAATGGCAGAGAAAAATGGCGGCCAATGTTGTTGAAAAAGGAGATTCCATGGCTAATCCGTCTATTTGTTCATAATATTGCCCACTGAATAAAAAGTAAGTGTCGTCTATTGCCAATTCAATCAGTCTTTTAAACTCCTACCTTGTGAAGTTACCAACACTTTCATCGTTATCATAGATTTTGGACGTTAAAATATTGATGGTTTCACTCTTCGGAACGTTGGAATAAAGAGAGGAAATGTCCAAACTGACCACAAAATTGTTTCCCTGTAATTTATATATATATATATATATATATATATATATATATATATATATATATATATATATATATATATATATATATATATATATATATATACATATATATATATATATATATATATATACATGTATATCAAAACAAATTATGTGTGTGTGTCAATTCAGTAAGATTAGAATTATAATAATTCAGAACTGCATATCATATATATAAAACAACCTCATTATGTTAATATATATCGATGCATGTGTATCAAAACAAATTAAATACAATTCAGTAAGCGAATTACAACGGCTGAACTGCACTCAAAAAAAAAAAAAAAACTTTCGCGTACGGTTGAAAAAAAAAAAAAAAAAAAAAAAACAGCGACTGACCCAACCAGAAAGAAACGCTGCCCAATCGGGGCGAGGAATCTCTGATCACCGCATCAGGTCTCGGACATGTTTTAGATCGACCTGCCATATCGGAACGAAGGAGGAGACGTGTGTCTGGCAGGTGACCAAGCCCCTTTTTACATGTTACCACACCTTGGGCGAGTTACCTGTCTGCCATAGAGCAGGTTTTCAGGACTGGCGAGGGGTTATGGTATGACACGATAATGACCTCCCATCAGGACTGCTCCACTTGTCCAAACGGCCTCCCTTCCCTTCCATCGCAGGAAGACAGAGAGAGGATGAGGAAAGGGCGAAAATGTTAACTGAAAACTGGCCAAATTTGTCCTATGAAAAGCTTGAACCATATCTACCACAACCTAACCAAAAGGTTCAGTGGCTCTCCAACATAAAAACAGCAGAAGAAGAAGAAGAGGATATGTAACGCAGGCACCATCTGTCCCCGGACGAGTTGAATAACCTGTGCCACAAGTTAACCGGAGATATAATCTCAATAAACATCTAATACTCTCCTAATTACAGAATTATAAAAGCCCGCCTTAAAAAAACATACAGTAAATACAACTCATTACACAATAAATATATCATGGGTTTTGGAAATACCTGTAACTACCAATAATCAGGGAGAATTATTCAAATCGAATCGCTAAATTGGCATCATCTGTCATGGCTGTTGAACCACTTCTAATGGACGACGACCGGCAAGAATCGTCTTCAATGAAAATTTACAGATCTCATTTTCTTCACAGTAAATATTAGAGCCGGGTAAAACAATTACTTCTGCCTCACTGATCTTTATCCCGGATGGTCTGGAACCATCACCATCATCATTTTCATCGGCACCAGATATTCTTATCCTCAAAATAAATCATTCTTGCCCGAACAAAATTAATTTTCACCTTCAGAACAATATTATTTCTTCGACTTTTTCAATAATAATGTATTTAAATATTTAAGCTATTAATTTTCATCAAGGGATAATCCTATCCTTGGCTAGAAAATAATAACCACTTTTAACAAAACCTTATTACAATCTCAGCGAACGGAAACGTCGGCATTTTGCCCATCTAGCTTAGTTTATACAGCAATAAAGACGATGTACATAAAAAAGGAAAAATGAACAGTCCATCTATTAGCCCCGTAAAATCTACATTAACACATTTGGTATACTAATTAATAGGCATATCTGTATCACCATTCATCGCAAGCTGCTGCTACACGCACTACCGAATACCGGGACGGTATTCAATATCTATTATTATCAAATATTTGTTATCACATAAGAATCATACGTCGAACGCGGCCTACGAAAATGGCCTCACTTCTCGCAGTCGCTTACAGACTGACCATAGGGAGGAGGTACTGGAAATAATAAAATGTTAGTAACGTCGTTTGTCAAATTCCATCAAAAGTTAAGTGTTCAAGATATGATATGGGTGTGTGTGTGTATGTCTGAGAGAGAGAGAGAGAGAGAGAGAGAGAGAGAGAGAGAGAGAGAGAGAGAGAGAGAGAGAGAGAGAGAGAGAGATCCTGTTATCCTACAATCTTGAAAATCACGCCCATCTCGGCTCCTCCCCCCTTCAGAGCATCAGCTATATTATACACTTCATGGGTATCTACATGAAAGCCTTTATATAATTATAATTATGCCAATCATGGGGAGGCTGCAATTATCTTGCGAATCAATTTGGAGCTACCATATGGCGTTATGCTCATCCTGCTTTCGAACAACAAAATGTCCGGCTGTTCCCTGGCCATATTTGTTGCCATTTTTCTTTTATTAGACTCTGAACATTAATAAAGACTGAAGCAATCTTCATTGTGAATATTCTCCACTCTTATAATAATAATAATAATAATAATATAATAATAATAATAATAATAATAATAATAATAATAATAATAATAATAATAATAATAATAATGCAGACAACAAACCATTAGTTATAGTTTCATAACCGTAAGTGCTCGCATTAAGTGAATCTGAAGATCACAAATAATGAGTAATAAAAGTAATAAATAAATAAATAATATATAAACAAAAATCACACTAAAGCCCCGAGCATTAGATCAAGATGTCTTACTTGCCAGCAATCCCATAACTTAGACAGCCCCGTAAGTTTACCGTTCAGGATGTCAGGGATTAAGGGATTCGTCAGACACTGATGTTTACTATTCTGAGGATCAGACGACATCGATCGTCTTTTCGTGGCTTATATTGCCCGAGCAGTTTGCTCTGGACATCTTTGTAACGGAATGGTGGAGATGTGTTATTCGTCTAGGAATGTCATTAAGGACAACAATTAGTCGTCTCGTGAACTAAAGAGTACAGTAATCGACCGTGATGTTAAGAGACTACGTCCCTACTATCTTTCTGTACGAAAAACCAACACCACGGATTGTTTACTCTAAGAAAATATTCTCACCAGAAGCGAAGAGTAAAACTAACAGATGTATTTTATCACGGGAATTAGTTTTTTTCTTTTTTTGTATTCCAGAAATTCACGTTTTCGGTCTTGGCGTGTCTCACTATGTAAATACTGCAGATAGTACTTCATAATGAATAGATAGAGTTCAGTAAAATTAAATTTTTTACATATTTATATATATAATATATATACATATTCTGTATATATATATATATATATATATATATATATATATATATATATAGAAAACTCATAATGAATTCTTAATAATCTAATAATTACTAAGACTGACATTAAGTATTATTTAGTGGAAGCGGCCGTGAGATGAATATAATAATGAGGATCCATCACCTCAATGAAGCTGGTTTTCAACTTACAACAAATTAATTTCCTTTATTAGGCACTGGTAGCTATACGTCTGTCCTACGGACGTTAAAGCTAATCTCTCTCTCTCTTGGGGCAATTTTATGTATGTAAAAAAGAAGCACATGATGATGATGCTTTATGAAGCTTATTACCTAATAAATATTAGCTTCATCCTGCTTGAGGGATAGATTTTGATCATAGCAGTGCAGACAGACGAGAGCTACCGTGTGCCATTGATTATACTACATAAAGTATCAGTGTTGAATTTTTAACATTACTATACTCATGTCCTTTTGACTATTGACTTAAATGTTCAACAGCCGGAGAAAAGACTTGGAACAAATGAATAACATTTACGTTAAATATAAAGGTGGTAAAATCTGTTCAAATGGAATTCTAAAAAATGGGTAATTTGGGATGGATCCTTTGACTTCTAGGAACGAAGTTCAAGTGGTAGACATAGTATTTAATATTCAGGCAAAAGACTGAGCATGTCCCACTTATTGAAAAATTATTCAAAATGCAAAAGAGAAGTGTGTAGCAAGTCGTCAAACTGTGAGATGAATGGGGATCAGATGACTCAATGAAGACATTCCTAAACTTGACACTAACGAAAGACAAAAAATTACAGATTAACTGGGTAATACGATGGAGGGGAGACAACAATAATTTATTTGAAAGTACAAATAATCGTATCTTTATTGGGATTCATTTTTTGAGTTAACGTAATCTGGTGTCGCTACGACTAAAGGGTTAACTTCATCGAGATATGTTTAATTGTGAAGTGTACCATAAGCTGACAGGTTTACTCTCCCACGAAGGTATTAGAAGTATACACCAAGTTGTTGAGGTTCCATAAGAACCTTTGAAAAATGGAGAACTGCCTTGGGAAGTTCTTCACATAGACCTTGGCATAAGAAGAAGAATTTAGATTTAGTATTGGCACTTTCAGATGACTGAAACAAAGCTGCACTTACATTACACATTCAAAAGAAACTTAACGAAAGCAAGCTGTAGTATGAGGGGTGGGGGGGGCATACCATTTCCAACACTTACAATTACATCAGTTCAGTACATCGCATTTAGAAAAAGAACATTAGGCTTTATTAAGGGTGTTTTAGGAAAGAAAGAAAAGTAAAACTAGCTGAAAATATTGCATTAGTAACAGATATTCAGAATGTGGCAGAAAATGAAGCCCATGAAAGCAAAAACAAGTCCTTGCAATTAAGTCTCACTGCAATTAAAGCTACAAGTTCTTGGTCCTAACTGAAACTGCAGAGAGAGAGAGAGAGAGAGAATACGGTTACCAGCAAAAAATAAGCCACTGTCAGTTATTACGGTCACAAGTGATCAAGCAACAAAGAAATCTAGCGGTATGCAATCATCAAAGCATGGACTAAACGCCATACCTATAACAAGCATCATAGTGATGGAAACTGTTGGTTTCATAACTTATTTATCTGAACTGATATTGAAAGGACTAAATTTAGCAAATGAAAACAACTGATCCAGTTAAAGCCTACAGTATATCCCAAGGGGCTTCACAGACCCCAGTTTCAGCTTAAAGTCAGTTTTCGTACCGCCAACAATTACGTTATTTGTACATCAAGGGAATTATGACCTGGACGTAGTACCTGTTGACGTTCATGTGCCACATCATAAAAGCTAATGAAGTGCTTCCCGGCCAGTACAATACTCTGTAAACACTTTTGCTTATTTTTGTGATATTATCTGGTCTCTCAAATCTGGAATGAGAGGGAAGTTAACATCCATGGTATCAGGTAAACCACACGCACACACACAAACATAATATCCATATAAATATAATATATATATATATATATAAATATATATAATTATATATATATATATATATATATATATATATATATATATATATATATATATATATTGTATATAAAACACGTGTCTAGTGACCTTATAAATAGTGATACCCTGAAGAGTAACATTTAGTGCAGGGAGAGAGAGAGAGAGAGAGAGAGAGAGAGAGAGAGAGAGAGAGAGAGAGAGAGAGAGAGAGAGAGAGAGAGAGCGAAGAATAATTCCTAGCACTTTTGTTCGTCTGCTTAGAAAAATGTGATCTAGGATGTAGAGACAGGAGGAGTATGGGAAGGTGTTAGAGAAGCGAACTTCTCTCTCTGGACAAGTTGGTTAGAATAAGAAAGCTGAAATATCTGTTCATTAGCTTAAACAGCGTTATCTTGGCTGGGGATAAAAAAGCACACACACTCCTTAATAACTCATCTTAAGATCAAAGCTTTTATAATGAATCCACCTGGCCAGATGATGAGGCCTTGTGTCGATGTTCTTCGTCCGGGTTTCATCACGCATCGCACGGTTCCCGGCCACATGCGTTCGGCGGCCTCGCCTCCGTGCTTTCTAAGAGAAAATGATCGTACGTTTACTTTGACTGCTAAGTGCTACCTGTCCTTGCTATAAGAATGGCTGTTTATGTATATCATATCCCTTCTAACTCCAAACTCGCGCCTTCTTCTTACTCATATTTTTCTCCGCCTTTCGCCTCAAACTCTGGATCCTAACGCAAGGTCTTTTCGTTCATAGTTTAGAAGCAATTAAGAAGATAATAGAGAGACGGTGCCGATGAGCATTCCGTCTGCTTTAAGTTTTTCGTATTGTGTGATCAAACTCTCTCTTTCTCTCTTTATCTGGTCATTCACTTCTCTCTCTCTCTCTCTCTCTCTCTCTCTCTCTCTCTCTCTCTCTCTCTCTCTCTCTCTCTCTCCTGTAGAAAAATAAGCAGAGAATAATCAAAAAGTCACGCAAAGTTTTAAGCACTTGGTTAACCGATGAACTGTTAAAGAACGACTTTCCAATATTTCTCTAACTGCAAAAGCCAAATGGAAAAGCAACCAAATGCCCCTTTGTAGCTCAGGTTCGGTAAAAGCAAGAAACATGAAAAGAGAAACACTTCATTGTGTAAAAACTTATCAGTACAGCACAACAACAGTCAACCCAGGTGCGGTAAGCGTATAGGGGAAAACCCTCTATAGTGAATGGCATTGGCTGTGATATTATACAAACTTTTTCCACCCTACTGATTACTAGACAAAGGTCATTCATCACGGCTGATACTGAACTCAAGTAGTGTGACAAAATATAAATGATTACAGATGACTGCATAGGGGAATTACAATACACTAATTAGAAATTAGTCCTCAAAAGACTACACTACAAGATGTACTTAAATATTCCTAGGTATGGAACATTTATGTATAATGTACATTAAAAAATTATGAATTACTGATTTAAAAATATACATTTTATCAGGTTTCTGACAAGGAACATAATTGCTAAAGAGTAGCATGTGGTATAATTCACAGTGATTAATGTACAATTTGTTACTTTACACCAACATGAAACATATGTTTCATATAATTACTTAATTAAATGCATTGCATTTAGATGAGATTAACGCTTCCAAGGTAAGGTTTTGCACAAATTTATAGATACCACAGTTTTAGTGATGCTAATAGGTTGCTGCAGAATGAAATATACTACAATATAGAAAAATGTGACAGTATTTACATGTCTATTGACTATCCGGAGCAAGCAAAATTTTCGATGAGTAAAAAATGACAGAGGGATTCAACCAAGAGGGAGCAAGGCTAAACAAGTCTTGAAAACAGTGAAATATATTAAATAATTGCATAATGTCTATACAATTAAACTATTGCAACCTGTCTACACTGACAGCCGAAAGGCTAAAATCATTGTATCAATACCAAAGGCCAAGGTTCAAATGCAGGCTGGGGCAGATGTGCTCATCAACTATAATTTCCCTTGGGTGTATATTAATCCCAAGGCATCATGGATAAGTGGAAAAAGTTCACACAATTTCTGTGTAACTATGAATACCCAGTGACACCTTAACCCAAAACATTTTAACTACTTTCACTCCCTAATAAGAGAACCAAATTAACTTGAGCTGATATTTTTTAAACTAG
This sequence comes from Macrobrachium rosenbergii, assembly GCF_040412425.1. Classification (NCBI taxonomy): domain Eukaryota; kingdom Metazoa; phylum Arthropoda; class Malacostraca; order Decapoda; family Palaemonidae; genus Macrobrachium; species Macrobrachium rosenbergii. The sequence goes on from NC_089787.1 coordinate 42,935,578, forward strand.
CAGGTGTTATCAAATATCTACTAAACAAAATATTAGGTTCTTTTGTCGTCTATGTATTTAGGAAAGTAAGTGATTATTTTGAGAACCATGATATTTTCGCGGGAGTAGTCACTGGACATGGAATCACCGAAGATCTCCATTTTTTTATACGATTTTTTCATCTTGTGTCCCACAATGAGGAAGTCGGTGCCAAGATTTCTGCTAAGTGCCCTGGCTTTCAATGACGCTCAAAATGAGTGGCATCGAGACTACAGAGCAGAATAAAAGCCTCAACACTACTTTATGAGGTTCTTTGCCCTTCGCCCTCAGAAATTATAAAGTCATAACAATGAGCAGATGTGACTGACCTTCCATAACTTATTTGGAAGGAAAGGGAGTTCAAGAAGATCCTCCACGACAAGGGCCTTCATTGACTGAATGTAGGAAAACCTTTACGTTGTTTTCCAGCGGCCTCGGGACGAACTCAAGAGGACCTCCAGGGAAGCCCAAGAGGCGGTTGCCCGCAGGGCGTTGACGTCCGCGCAGCAAGATATCATTGTTGGCCCTGGCACATCTCCCTGTGTCATGGCGACCCTTCTTTTGTCTATTCAAAACCAACCCTCTACTGGAGGAGTCCTTTCTGTAAATCAGGGGATAAGGATTGGGAAAGAAGTCGACTCTCGCTCCTTACATATTATAATTCGTGTGGTCCTCATTAGATGCGCGTTCATTCAACGGCCGGAAACCGTATGTAATGAAGGGTACTTTTGAAATATTAAGAGAGCAGGAATCATCTGAACTATTAGGAAAGAGCGTCGGCAAAACCTTTAAGAAATAAGTTAATTTAGGTTAAAATATTCGAACACAATCACCCAAAAACTCCTAAGGCGCATGTCAACTGAAAACCAAGGAAAAGGAACACGTTTGTCTACTACTCCCATACAAGACGACCAACAGAAAAAAAAAGAGAGAAGACAGCAAAACGGACAGGAAAGGACATTTTTTTTTCTCAACCCCCCTCGCATTGTACCTAGCAGTGGTCGATTGGCAAAACAAAAGAGACGGCGAGCGCATGCGGTGATCCTTGTGTCTGTAAGTGTGTGTGCGCCCTCCACATGAGGCCAAGGAAGCAATGGCCACACCACCAGTTCCGACCAATTTAAAGTCTCCTCCACAAATCATCTGCAAAGAACTTGTTCCCTTGAGTTCTGCTCATTAACCAATCAAACAGAGGATTCGTTTCCTAATAAAGGGGAAATTTTATTACAGAACTCTCTTTATGCCAGAATAAACATTTTACTGATAATTGTTCCGGGGAGCTGTAAATGCCCTCATTTGAGCGAGGAGAGAGAGAGAGAGAGAGAGAGAGAGAGAGAGAGAGAGAGAGAGAGAGAGAGAGAGAGAGAGAGATACATTCTCTTATACAGCTTTGATTTGCTTAAAAATTTTCCGTAATTTTTTAAATGGCAAGGAGTTAATTTTACATAGAGCTTTGCATTTTTTCAGCGGCTGGAAGCGACATCAATGCTTATCCTCTCACAGAGTTCATTCAGTAAATCTGAGAGGCATTAATTCTTGCAACCAAGGAAGGTCGTATCATATAAAAAAGTGAGCGAGTCAAACATGAAACGATTAAAAACTACAAATACTAAACAAAGTTTTACCTCCCATTCACTCTATTTTTTCTATCATGTGTGGGCTAGACACATCAGCCTTTACGCGAAAAATACTGAAGATTATAAATAGAAACATATTCACATACACATTATATATATGTACACACACACACACACACACACATATATATATATATATATATATATATATATATATATATATATATATATATATATATATATATATATATATATATATATATATATATCAAAACTGTCTTCAAATCTATGATACTTAAAAACTTTCTTACAACGTATGTGTATGTATGTGTATATATATATATATATATATATATATATATATACATATATATATATATATATAATACACACATATATACAGTATATATATATGTATAAATGCATTGTATATATATATATATATACATTTAATACACACATATATACTGTATATATACATATATATATGTATGTATGTATAAATGCATTGTAGGGAACTTCTGAAGTATCAAAGATTTTAAGACAGTTTGACAGTGCTCCAAGTCAGCTACAATAATCTTCTATTTTACTTCAATTAGAAACAGTTAATGAGGATTTTCACATTATAAACCTAAGGATTATTTATTTTGCAGATTTCCAGTGCACTATACGGTGAGGTAAAAGAGCTATGTGAACAAAACAAAAGGGAAAGGAGCAAACAAATCTCAAAATTTATGAATTTACCATTAACAAGTGACACGTATTAACAGAGTTAAAGAGTTATTATCGCCTGATGGTTCTGATTATTTCACTTGAACTAGTCATACATATAAGCACAAAAAACAGCCACATCGAAATTAACAAACAACGTACTTGTGGGAAAGAATCATTATATTAGTTATGGTAAGATTTGCAGTAAATTATTGAAATGATAAATGGCCAATGACTTTACGGAGAAAACTGACAGACGGATAAAACCAAGATTTTACACTTTAAATCTTAGATAACGGCATCAAATGGCGTTCATTCGCAGGTAGGGAATCAATAACTATATAAATGAAACTTTAGGTAACCAAAAGCACTCTGACACACATTGGCCTAAGTTCCAGCATGGTCCATGCTATATCTATCTTCTCTAACTTCTGTTGTACGTCTGACGTACCCATAAATGTGATGAGCCCAATTTTAACACATCCAAAAATTACACGAGAACGAGAATGGAATGATGATGGAAAATATGAAATGGTGACTGTTAATTTGACTAACTTGCTTCATAAGAAACCGAAAATTAACTACGAATAAGGTTAATTTGGAAAAATTTTAATACAGTTTAACAGACAAGGCCAAATTTCAAGCCTTCAAAATAATATGAAACTCTACATAAAAGTGTCATCTCACATAATTAACATAAGCCAGTCAACAGTGCACATTCTATTTTTCCAGATAACTGTTGAGTTTATTTATTCTAATCTAATGGCTACAATACAAGGGTAAGACTGTTGAACATTTCTTCTGTAAAATGTTAAAATGGTTACATACATAAAGAGCATGAAAACGTCCCTCTACGAACTCTGAGAAAAATAAAAGGAATGCATTTCTTAGATCCTTATAATGCATCTAAGTTTATAATACTGATACTTTTGAACAGTTAACTTTTATAACGGAAGGAATTCAAAAGGAAATACACACATAAAATGATAAAGCTAATTAATCTTCTAACACCTTGACCATTCTGTCTTTATGAAAAAGAAAAATTTAACTTTTCAGTCATGCTTCATATATATTATCACCAATTATTTTTAAACATATTTCTATACAAGATATCAAGAGTTTTATATGTATATGTATATATATATATATATATATATATATATATATATATATATATATATATATATATATATATATATATATATATATATATATTCTTTTTCATGTAGACCCACGTGATTTTTATATCATCACAAACATTAAATGCACAAATATCGCTTGATAATGCATTCACTACGCATGGGGAATACGGAAGTGCATCCGCTTGCCCAGGATTCGAACCTAAACCTTATGTTTACACACTATGGTATATAGTCGACTTGGCCATTAGGGAGAATTATAATTTCACTTGGACGTAAGTTATTCCAAGGATATAGAGAATGCGGCATTAAGTGATATTTGTGGATTAAGATTTATTAGTATAAGAAAGTTAGTGTGTATATAAATGACACAAATATACGTATATAGGTGTGTTACAGCTCTGCCTCACTTCTGACAAGTGTATATATATATATTTATTATATATATATATATATATATATATATATATATATATATATATATATATATATATATATTTATATATATATGTATGTATATATACACACATGTATATTTATAAATATGTATGTAAATACATACACATATGTGTATATATACATACATATATATAAAAGTGCATATATATACATACATGTATATAAATATATATATATATATATATATATATATATATATATGTATATGTATATATATATATATATATATATATATATATATAGAGAGAGAGAGAGAGAGAGAGAGAGAGAGAGAGAGAGAGAGAGAGAGAGAGAGAGAGAGAGAGAGAGAGAGAGAGAGAGAGGAGCGCATAAGTACGTGGTAAATGATATTAAAAAACAACCTTAATCTCTTTCGTGAACTATATTTGTCAGAGTTTGAGAAGATGAGGGAAATAGAAACGGCAGTGGAAAACTAGCTCTGACTCGGAAGAGAGGAGGAGCAGAGTAAATCTGATCCCACTTGAGAAAATTGGGTGGAGAAATTTGACGCAACTAATTGTATTCGCTTGACATTAAATAACTTCCGACGGAGAAAATTGGATGGTGCACCGCGTAGTTACATACCTTGCGCCGAGGATACCCACTCAGAAAACTGACGTACTTCAAAATTAAAACCCAAGAACTGTAAAACAACTTCATCTTTTTTTGTTGTGTATCGGCGTAATTCACTCGTCAAAACTATATTGGAAACATGATCGGACGAATCGATTTAAAAAATAATAAGCGAGGTAATTCCCCGGATGGATGTCGTTAGTTTCACTCCATTGGAATTCATGATTGAAAGTTTAAGAAATAAAAGGAAAAAGACGCGATAAATCCGACCAGCAGCAGCAGCAGCAGCAGGAGCATTTTCCACACCCTGGCGCTAGTTTCCATTTTCCAACCAATCGACGCCGGTGATCGCTCGTTTTCGCGCCAACCCCCCGACCAATCACATTCTTCTGCGCGGCTGCACAGCCCCTTAACTGAATTTGGCGGGGAATTAAAATATTTCCCCTGCTAAGGTCCCCGTTTATGCTGGGGTACAAAGATAGCCTATTCTCCCCCGTTAATTGAGCTTGTACTCTGGGACTCTGTGATGAATGAAAAGATTTAAAATCGTGATTGAGAAAAACACAAACACTTAATTAGCAAACCATTATTCACAAGTCATTACAAAGGTTTAATTAGGATTTATTACATTCAACCGTAGAACAAAAAACAGGAAAATCTTTGTTTTGTAGCTGTATCTTTTGCTGTGCATGTGAATGATGTCATACTAGTGTCACATTAAATCACTACAAAAGTTTTTTACCTGCCTTTCTCAAAAGAAAGGGTGTGTCAGTAAGACAAACCACGTGAGTATCAAATGTACAAGAAAACAATAAATCTAATACCACAAAAATCTTTCTAAGTTTTGAGTTAACGAGCAATCTGTGCGACAGGCTTTATTAGAAAAAAATATAAAATCGTAATGGTGGCTGTTCTGAACTAGCAATGAAACTTGTACTAAACGAAAATTCTACATACTGTATTAATGTTTAAGGAAAAAATTGAGGGGAAAGACATTAAAAAATATATATATGAAACTCCGAATCCATTTTAGTGTTATATATATTGAAAATTGGGAAAACCTACAGATTTAGGAAAGAGAAAAGTGAAATATTTTAGAACCTTATGAAGGAAAGCGATACAAACTAATGACTTTACAAATTTAATGCTTACACCACCATAATTTCGCATATGAGTTTTACTCGTTGACTATTTGTTTTATCTCTTTTTCCTTCCTTGCTTGGGTTACTTAGTGACAGACTACTTTATCTTATCAGGATATTAAAGTGGAACTTAGACGGGCATTACCATCGGGTTGTTAATAAATTGCAAGGAAATATGTTTAGCTACAAATGTTCTTTCTTCCTTGACATACTGAGGGACAACTTTCCTTCACTATTAAGGACTAATTTTACGTTGCCCTGCGAGCTAAACACTTAAAAATGCTTATATTTTTGAAATCATAAAAACTCAAAATATTTCCCGAATGGTTAAAGCGTTCACACGCATATGATAAAATCTGAGACTTTTGCCGTGCAGCTGACCCTAAGAAATATAACGTCAGGTCATCTAAGAGAAAATTTTAAAACGTTGATTCGAAAATCTCCCGTAAATGCATCTCAGCTTTTGAGCCGCTGGCATCCTTCACAAACAAATTTACGTTTTCTGCAAACAAAATCCCACAGGTATAAAGTACATTTTATGCAGTATGTCTGATAAATCAACAAAAGCTTTCGTCTATCTTATCGGAAGACCTATCTCAATGAAGAAATGAACTACTGAAGTAGACAAGAGCTAACAGATTTCAACAAATTACTTTACAAGTCACAGCTGCCTACTTTACTATAAAAAAAAAAAAAAAAAAAAAAAGCAACTCAAGTGAAGTTGAGTAAAATGCAAAAACTCGGGCACCCTTTACTGAACTGCCTACACAACCGTATTGAATATCAAATTTTTCTAGCTGTTAACACCGAATGAAAGAGTCATATCTATATATTAAAACTTCTCTATTATCACTCAAGAAAACTTGGAATTACATCATAACCCTTTTAGTCTGAAGCTTACAAAAAGTTGAAAGAAACGAACACTTCTTAATCCGAACTAATTCCAAGCTAATGCTGAAAATACATAAGAATTAAAAGAAACTAATCGCATTAAATCAAATTGATGCACAACATCGCACTGGACGATGCTCTGATATAATGAAATGCTTTTTAAATTCTGGGAGAACATTTCAGTATAATACCTCTATTGCATTCATAAAACCATTTATACTTCCATTGAGGGGAGCCTCTTTTTCGAGAGCACTTTTATCATTTCACGCTTTTCTTTTTTATAATATTTTTTAATCTTTTGACATGGACGAAAAGAAACGAAATTTTTTCCTCTCTCTCAACGGTGGAACAGACAGTAGAGATATATTTTTTCTTTTTGAAGTTCCAAAGACAAATCTCTTCTGTAATCCGATTAATAGAGCGAAAAGAGAGGCGAGAGAAACTGAGAGAGAAAAAAATGTCATAGAAATCTGGCCTTGATGTGAAAGACTCAAACCTTTTTCTTTAATCTCCAGTTTTACGCTGTTTCTATATTTCCTTTCTTTCTTTTCAGATTTTTTAAACCCGTTATGTATATCCTTTTTAAACTGTTGAAATAAGCTTCACGTTGTAATATATACGCACTGGCGTGTTGTGAAAGCGACGGTATATATAAAAATGGGCTGAAAGTACTTGACTAAAATGACATTTCAAAACCACTTCATTCCCAAGAGATCTTTACTGCCTTCTTATTTCAAATGTCCTCCATGCGCTAAAAACCTTTAAACAATGATATTCAAAAAGTTTCTGATGCACTTAATCTTAGTGCCATATTGTTCCCAAGCATTCGACACACTAAAAGACTTCACCATCAGGGTATTCTAGTTGGTAACTGAAGGCAACATTCGATACATTCAATTTGACCTTCCAAGCAAGTCAGTCAGCAATATTACACCCAATCACCTCTCCATTTTTTTTTCACGGTTAATTTTACGGTTTCTGAGAGTTTATTTGCTCCCACCTTTAACTTTTTTCACCTTGAGAAGGGTGGTGCAAAAGGGAAAAGCCTTCAGATTCAGATTCTCAGCAAGTATTGAAAGATGAGGCTGGCATTTCTTTTTCCACAGGGGGAGTCAACTGGTGGGCGGAGCCCGGAACCAACCATGGACATGGAGCATGCGAACTAGTACTGTACTACTGTCAGATACGTCAGATACGAACACAGTATATACATATTATATATATATATATATATATATATATATATATATATATATATATATATATATATATATAATATACATATACTGTGTATATATATATGTATATATATATATATATATATATATATATATATATATATATATATATATATATATATATATTAATATTAATATTTATCACTTACACAATTGCTCTGTGCTTTAATACAATTACTAACAGGACCTCATTGAAACTGGATGGTATGTAAAGTGGAGTTACTTATTCAAAAAATCTTACAAGCTTTCCAGGACTATACGTGTACATTTTGTAAAAATATATATATATATATATATATATATATATATATATATATATATATATATATATATATATATATATATATATATATATATATGTAATATATATCAAAATAAGACTTTCGTGAGTGGAGATCTGTTATTTACCAGTAACTATTTGTTGACATAGTTATCCAGTCCTTCTACATTTGTATTATGCCGTTCTTTTTTCTCTTGATTTTATTTGCTCTACTTTTAACGTTTGCCAAAACCTTCCTCGGTTGCGCGTTCATGAAGTATCAGCTGTCACTTGAATGCGCGCACACCTTGAATTACAACAATAATAAAAACATGCTTTATATATTTCCATTTTCTTTGCCTGATTAAAATAATACAACGTAACGAGTATCCAAATACTGTATTTATTTTTTCTGGCATCGTTCTTTCTCGCGAAGGTATGTTGCACCGAGCTTCGGGACGGTACGTACTGCCATTAGGATCGAAACTTGCAGTCTCCACCCTTTTTCGTATGATCGTCCTTTCTGAGCGTAAGACTTGTAATCCAAATACCAGGCCAAGCATGCACGCTCATCAAACTATTATAAGTAAGCAGTTGTTTACAGTCCAACGCAAATAAACAATATGAGTTAGAAACTGAAGGCACCGCATGGTATCTATCCACAAGCAAGGAAGGACTGGCACTTCCTGTGAGGGTAGGTGGAGTACGGATGATGGAATAGAGAGCAGGGAAACCTTCAAGGTAGAGGGATTGAAATACGACAAATAATCCGGTTGACACAACATAAACAAAGTTTGTGGCGGATCTTGGGCGAACCACTTCAGCCTCTGCCGCCCTTTAACTAGAGTTGTAACTTCATTAAAGGGGTGGTTACCGCAGGGAGAGAAGGAGGGGAGGGGGAGGAAAAGAAGGGGAAAGGGAGACAGGAATGGAAAAGGGGGTCAATAATAGGCGAAACTCAATGAGTGAAGAACCAGGGAATCCGGGGAATAGGGTGATAAGGGAGGAGGTAGAGAGGTATTATGTGAGGTTGTAAATAGGCACTGTGTGGAATTTACATGGGGCTATGCAATCATACATGTATAGCATGTTAAAACGAGAAAAGGGTAGGAAATCTTCAGACAGCGAGTTATAAATTACGCTATCATATCAAAGATATGAATTTCTTCGTTATTCCGTATCATATAGAACTGAAGGAGAAGTCACAATACTACGTCCGGCGGATTTACAACTTTTTTTTTCATTATTTCTCAGGAATGGGTATTTAGGTGTTACATAGCTACTCGCTCCATTTCTCTTAATACAGTCCACTACGTTTCCTATCTGTATTATACATATGAGGTGATTTTGGCTGACTATAATAGTGGGTTCAATTCTTCGTAATGCGCTGGTGGACTCATTCTCTGCAAAGATAATATCAACTGAACATCAAGAACAATTGGAATATACATACTTCCAGGAGAGAGAAAAGCAAAGATTATTCAGTAATCAGTTTATATGTAAAACAGAAGACTGAACAGTGAAAAGCAAATCAGCAAAATGTCCAAATAAAATAAATTGACAGACCACGAAAAAAGAAGGGAAAGGGAACGGGAAAAGGATATACGAAAAAAAGAGACAAAAATGTCGGAGATCTATTCCAAAATATCAGAATCAGTAAAGAGGGGAGAGGAGGGTCGGTGGACAAAATCCATGACACATGCAGCTGACCTTTTTCTCTCTTTCTTTTAAAACAGAAAAGAATATTCCTTATAGACCTTTTCGTTCTCCTTTTTAGTCAATTATCGATTGCCTTTTCCTTTCGTCATATTATCCAAGCATATACGTTTGGAACTAAAAGGGGAAACTTTTAAAAGCAACAAGAACAGGAAAGGTTTAAGATCTGACCGAACAAAGTTAATATTGAAGCTGGATCTGCTCTGTAAAAAATAAAAAATTCTTGAAAATAGAAAAAAAATACTTTTAGATTTTAAATAATCTAGGACAAAGACGAATGCCGCATTTAAAGTTTAAATCTCTTTAATAACACCAAGAGGAAAAACTTACGATATTGCTCAACATAACAGGAAAGCATTTAGGCGTGGGGGGGCGGGGGTTATAGGGAAGAGATATTCCCCATGAATCAAGATTTTGTAGCAAGAAGCTTTAATGCGTTTTCGTACTTGCTTTGGATAATATCACAGGCAAACCATCTACAAAAGACTACAAAAACGATTCGAAATTAATTTTGACTTTTTCAAAACTACATGGGAGATGTCTGTTTATAAAAATCGTGAATCACATGGATCCATCACGTTTTCACTTAAATGTCGTTAAAATTTTCTGCTGTTCCTGAAGTTGATGAAAATATAAATGTGAGTTGTATTCAGTTCTACAACAAAAGGCTAGAAAAGTGTTGGGCAAACGAGAAAGAGCACAACTCAGTTCAGTTCGATGAAAAACCAATGAAATCTTCAAACGAGATTAAACAGTAATCAATGTTATTCAGAGAATTAGGAGACACAGGAAGCTCTGTCTAGAATCGAGCATAATGCTGGCCTAGAATCGGGTATCGGGAGAAGAAACAAGAGGGGTGGCAAGGAAGATACTCCTTGTGGCACAAGCTGAGCCTGATAGTACGTATGATGAAACGCTACGCTATAAACTATTGTAATTATGCTGGAAGGAGTAAGATACAGCCAGCTCGTAGGTGAAAGGGAGACTTCCATTTCACGTGTTTTCAAAACGTGTTTTCTAAGCCTGACTGATGATAAGAGTAACATGCAGCTCTGCAAAAGTTACCAGTTCTTCTTCATTTCTCCTAAACTGCATATAAGCGCACACGGGTGCTCTCAAGTTGTTATGTATACATGTTGTTATTTGTAGGTTACATGTACAAAATTCCCTTTCAGTACCTGAATTATACAGACATTTTGTTTTTCTAGTCGTAACTTGGACTTGCTAACACTGAATCCGGAATAATACCCAAAAATGAGCTCATGAAATTTGCATTCCATTAAATTTTTAGCTGGAAAACCTAGGCTAATAAATTTACTTCATTCTTATTATTTATCATATACTTAGCCTTGTCTCTATCACTCTTCAACTTTATATCACCCTTTACTTAGTTCTCTCTAACATAAGCCGAAAATAAAATCCGGACTCGACTAAAAAGATACCTATGTGGCCATTCAGCGCTGAAACTGAAATTGACAGTAAAAAGGCTTTAAACGTGTAACAGGAGGAAAACCTCGCAGTTGCACTATCAATCAATTATTAGGAAAGGGTGGAAAGTAAGATGGAAGAAAGAGGACATGGACGGAAGTACAGTAAAAGAAAAGAAATGAAAGGGGTTGCAGTAGAGGCCGAAGGAACACTACAAAAAAACCTTAAGTAATGCCTACAGTATACCGCATGAGGTGCACTGACGGCACTATCTACTTCGTTCATGAATAATTTCAATTAGTTTTAAATGCCTCAGTCACGCGACTTTCCATAATGTTGGTCTGTGGACGTCGTCAGATTTCACAAATTCCATACACTTCTGTATAGTGTCTAATGCAAGTACCTGACCAGCGCCACTTCAGTCTTTAATAAAAGTGGCGTGTTCATCTCTAAACTTCTTATCAGTTTCTTTCCCCAGCCTTTTATGAATAAGCATACTGAATGTTTTCATTACAACCGATGTAACTGCATTGCCTCCACAGTTCTCAAATTTAGTCAGGTCACCTTCCTTTGGTATAATACCTGTGGTTTCCAATTCCCAGTCATCGGATGTTTCCTAATTCCATATTCTGCAAAACAACGGTGTCATTCCATTTTAGGCTTAAATAATCTCTGTAGAGATTCCATCATAAGCTGGTGCTTTCCATCTAAGGATCTTCTTTACTGATTCCACTTCAAATACTATCTTGTACATAAGGTTTAAAAAGTTGTACTTTTATCTCTCATACTAAACTTTTAGCAGCTTTGTAAACTTCCAATGAAAAAAAATTTACCCGATAATTTCAAATTAATGTATCGATAACAAATATTAAATACGTATACACCCAACTGCACTAATATATGTTCACAGCTTTGCATCAAACATTAACATATAATCTAAATTAAAAGACACTCCCCTTCTCCTCTGTGATTTTTAATTTCACCTTATCTCCCTCTTCGCATTTCACATTTTGCATTTTATATATAACCCATTCATAGTATTCCTAAAATCCAGATATATAATCTTCATATCATGTATGTATGTGCATATATATATATACATATATATATTTGTATATTAATGTGTTTGTACTACTGCATATTGGCATATAAAGTGACACGCATACACACATAATATATATATATATATATATATATATATATATATATATATATATATATATATATATATATATATGTGTGTGTATGTGTGTGCGTGCACGTGCGCATGTCCGTGTGTCTGTGCGTGTGTGTGTGTGTGTATGTGCGTGCTTCTATGCGCGTATGCGTGTGCACGCCACCTCACTACGCCAATATGTAGAGTACATACAACAATGTTTTTCTGAAACACAAAAATTTTAAATAATTCCATTTCCTGAAACCTAGGCCTTTGAAATTTTGCCCTTATTTAAATATGTCCCTGAAATGGCTTTGTTAAAGACGACAACTCAGAATTACTTTTTTTCGCCTTCTTGTGAGGGCGTTTCTCGGGCTCTCTCTTTTTTTTTTTCCCCAAAACTGAAGGGAGTTTTATTTTTCTTTCCCTTTTTAACACCCGCTTTCTCCCTGATGAGTCACACTAAATACTCAGTTAACTAGTCACTGCCTCACTCACCCTGTGGGTGCAGAATTAACAAGAAAATTCTACAACCAAAAATATTACGTCCACAGACAATCACCAGCGACCAAAATCAGATCTCAATATATGTTTTTGATACTTTACTGATTTTATGTTAACACGCAATGCCTTCCTTCCTGGGGGTTTAAACAATTTCTTTTCCAGTAGTTAATTAAACAATATAGTTCTCCGGCCAATCTTAGAGGATACCTTCTACTTTCCATCAAAGCACATGGTCATGAACTTTTTTACCATATCTCTAAAGTTATTAACCCTATTCACTTTCATTTACTGTTACATTAACGATACAGTTTGTAGCATTTCTCCATTTCCCCCTTGCTGATTACTAGTTCGTTAGTGAAAAGTAAACCTCGCTGTCAAGTAGAAATCTTTACTTCCATAATATACATAAAAGTTCATGTGGTTGCAGTTGTACATACGTGGCACGCCTGTCACCTTAAGACATATTACCAATGACTGGTTTCATTCATTTCTGTGGCGCCTAGAAGAGCTGGTTCTTAGCGTTCTTAGCACATCCCGAAATATTATGAAACACATACTTTACTTAGTAGTCCAAGAATACTAACAGGATCTTTACTTTTCTCAGTTTGACCCGACATACAGCAAGGAACAGACAGTACCGTTACTCAGAAACATGACTTTTAAAAGCCAGAGACAGTGTCACATTTAATGGCCGGCAAAATATACTGAACATGCAAGAAAAGATTCTCGTTCGAGTATAAGATCCTTTCAGCTGGTTCGGTGATCTTTATTTCAAATAATCAATAATGACTTGCTTGCTGTCCCTGCTACACGGTCGTCAGTTGTTTATCTACTCAATTTCAGCTATATTCCTTAAACTGCAACTACAGAAAGGATGCCTTAGACGCTTTTAGTTTTCTGTATAAGAAAACTATTGAGATGGGTATTGGTCTGTCCGTCCGCACTTTCTGTCCGCCCTCAGATCTTAAAAACTACTGAGGCTAGAGGGCTGCAAATTGGTATGTTGACCATCCACCCTCCGATCATCAAACATACCAAATTGCAGCCTCCCTGTGTAAAAATTGGTTAATATTTACACAGGGATTCATCTGTAATTCTGCATTTAAAGTGTAGGAAGTTTGTTTTTGCACACTGGTTCATCTGTAATTCAGCAGATAAAGTGTAAGAAGTTTTTATATACAGAGATTCATCTATAATTCAGCAGTTGAAGTGTGGCTGTGGAATTAATCGTTTTTCTTCTCTAGAGCCATCCACTAGGGGAAACAGCATAAAGTTAAAAAAAATAGATGTATTTATGCATGTGTACATAATAGAACTACTCTGCAGCAGTTACTTCTAATAATATTCTCATATGAAAATCTGGAATGTTAAGTTATACGTTATGTAACGACCCTCCTGAAAGGGGGACATGGCTCTTATGATGAAATATAAAGATATATATGCACACATATATATATATATATATATATATATATATATATATATATATATATATATATATATATATATATATATATATATATATGTGTGTGTGTGTGTGTGTGTGTGTGTGTGTATAAAGAAGTGAAATAATGGAAAGAGACCAAAAGTCGCTGGGATTACAGATAAGAAACTGGTAGTATGGTGAAAGTGTGACTGAGTGGCCTTACTTGATGCGTATGCTATGTCTAGCTAAAGCTAACGTTCTGAAGTAATGGGGTAGAGGAATAATTGGTCCTTAGTAAACCTGGGAAAGAGTCAGTGGAATATGAGTGTAAACTGTGAATGTAAACAAGAACTGTGAGTGTGAACAAGACAGAAGGTATGTGAACCAAGTGTCTGCTATGAAAAAGATACTTGGGACGTTAGGAAGTAAAGCGAAAACCCAGTATGTGGCATACATGAATCTAAAGAAAGCCTAAGAGGAATTGAGAGAACGGCAACATGGAAGGCGCTAAGGATATATGGTAAAGCTAACACTGTTGCTGTAAGCAACAAAGTTTTTATGATGGAAGTGAATCGTGTCTTAAGAGTTTGCAAGTCGAAGAGTGACTGGTTTGGTGCAAAAAAATGAGTTGAGATCGGAGTGTGTTGTCTCCATGACTTTGCTATGGATGGAATTAAGCGAAAAGTCAGAAAGAACAGTTTATAAGAAGATGGTGTATAAATAGTGTATGGATGCTTCAGTACTGACTGGGGATGATGAAGAGACTAATGATAGTTTGAAAGAGGTCACATAAGGGAAGAACCTCACAATGTATTTGAGAAACAGTATGGTTATGAGGATTATAAAGGTAAATAAAAACTACGAAGATGAAGCACTGAATGCTAATATGAATGGCAGAAGACTGGAAACAGTAGAATCGTACAGGTATCTAGAAATAAACATTCTGGATGAGAAAATATGGGCCAACAAACAGGTTGAGCAAGGAAGGGAGCGAGATATATGCAAAAGACAAAGGAAAGTTGGAGTATCCATGCAAGCTAAGGTGGACTCTATGAAAGGACTGTTGGGCCAACTCTCTGTTACAGACAAAGTGGGGAAGTTGAACGTGAACCAGAAAAAAGCAGAAACTGTAGATAGTGCTGCAAACTAACCCCATATTTTTCGAGTAGGTGACCCCATCAGTGGCACAAATTGCACCCTATATTTTTGGAAAGTGTAGCTATTCAGGAGTTAGAAATGGGCGGATGCCACCCTGGAACGTGCTGGCAAAATTTTTTATAACCCTCCAAAGCAACTCACCACACTGCAAATTTTGCTGGACTTTCTCCCAAAAAGATTAGTGGGTATGGTAGCTAAATTGGTTATAACTTCTGATGGAGTTATGATATCTTCACGTTTTTCATACCATTGGAAAGAGGGAACTTTCAGCTATTATTTAGACTGTAGTTTATCTCCATAGTTTACAACTTTGATCTAATGTTGACTGAGAAATAAGAAAAACATTGTTTGCTCTTTTTGAAATGATCACAAGTACAATAAAAGTACCTGTTTTATTAAATGAAAGGGTTTTAACACTGTGTTGGTATCTTTATTTCATATAATCTTAAACTTGAAATAAATCTAAATCTATTTAAAATCATGATATCCTAGCCCTTTGTTAATATTGCAGGTTGTAAGCTTCACTGCCATGAATCCAAATTCTGATCTGCAAACAACCTCCAAGAAGAGTAAAACCCTTCTATTTGACAGTAACTTTTGATATTCTGTTCCAAGAACTTTCCTGTGAAATCCCCTGCTTGTCATCCTGATCCATCAGAACTTGATAACTTGTTTGCAGCTTGTAAGGAAAAGCAGGATGACATTGGCAAACAAATTTTACAAATTCTGCAGATATTTCCGCAAGCGGAGTTCCAATTTTGTACCATATCATATCAAAAAGACATGTCAAGAAATCTAAAGCTAGTAGTATAGAATGCTCTGGTGTTGGTTATAAAGAATTGCATGTTTTGGGTGATGGTTCTTCAGCTTTACCACTAACCAGGCCTTCTACTTATATTTCTGATTGGAAAAATATGTGCTTTGTGTGTGGTGAGCGTTGTAATCCTAAACACTGGTCAACCTGGTCTATGGTGAAGGTAGCTATTACTAACTAACCTGGTTCTTTCAACATGTATACAAAAATGTTGCTTGCAGCAAAAAGACAAGACCAGGTAATGCTCAACAGACCTCGTGGTGTTGCCAATGGTGATCTGGTTGCAGTGGACGCATGGTATCATCGACAGAAAGGTTGCTACACAGACTACATTAGCGATAGACATATAACCCTAAAGCAACACACCTCTGAGAGTGGTAATACTAAGAGCCCATACCAGGACATTATCAGGAGACTACTTGATAACATCAAACCTACAATTCTGCAAGAAAAACGACCATTTACTTTGAAAGCTCTAATGTCACGATTTCAAGCACTTGCACTGGAAGATGGGCTTGAGAATATTCAAGCACTATAAATCATCTAATTTGAAGAGGCACCTCATACAGGGATGTTCAGAAATGTCAGATCTTGTTTGTGATGCTACAATATCACTTGGAGAGGCCCTGAAAAAGATTGGTAAGCTTGTGTCTCTGAATAATGAGCCTTTAGATGAACAACTGACAGTACAGGGCGAATCTGGCATGAATGAGGAGTCTGTCTTCATACAGCTGTTGGTATCTTACGCAGAAGAATGCAAGCAGTAAAGCCAAATGCCGGACAAAATGAATATTTTTCTTCTGGTGACATGACTGTACAGTTACTATTGGATGGCTTACGAACAAAGACCTATTCTCAAGAGCTGCAGATGTTGCACAGAACAACAATTTGAAGTGCCTCAGCATTGCTTCTGATATCATGGCACTATCGAACAATACATATACACCAAGCATTTGGGTCTAGCCATTTACCTACATCATGGATATGGTAGTAGAAAACTGGTTAACTATGTTTCATCACTTGGACATTGTGTTTCATATTCTGAAATTTGTCGCATTTTAACAGCACCAGCAGTACATGCGAGTAAAACTCAAACTACAGTCAAATTGTTTTATTCCAAATCACCTTCAAACGAAAAACAAAGGTGAAAACTGATTAATAGGGTTGGAGACAACTGGGACCACAATGAACGAACAGTTCATGGTAAACATACAATGCATGCGATGACCAGCATTTTAATTTCACCGAAGCTAGACACCAATGAAATAGAACCATGCATTCCTCGAATTCAAGACAGGTCTCTGAATGTTGGGCAAATTCCAGGTAGACTAAATCTGAAATGTTCTTGCACAGAAAACTGCAATATATACCACTGGCACCATACTATAAACTATCACAGTTACTTCAGTGCGCATGCGTAACATTAGATACATATGTTGTAGTTTTCCTCATGGTCTCTCCCTCTGTAATCTCACCGCACATATGGAAATATACTGCTCACAACAGTAGCCTAGAGATTGTTGGAAAAGAAATTAATTTATTCTTGCAAACGATGTCAATTATGGTGGTCCTTTTCAATTAATCTAATCTTTGCATGCCTCTATTTTACAGTAGCCTAGAGGTTGTTGGAAAAGAAATTAATTTATTTCTGCAAACGATGTCAATTATGGTGGTCTTTTTCAAATAATCTAATTTTTGCATGCCTCTATTTTACAAGTGGAAATCTTGCAAAAAATTGCATCATACAGTAAGCCATCAAAGAGACCAGTGCCCATTCTGGAACCTCCTCCTACAAATGCTGATCTCCAAATAGATGGAGAAGAAGACTATGAGAAGGCTTGTACCACTGAAATGCTTTACAACATATTGCAATCTGGCAAACTACAAGATGTGGAAGACAACGACGTTCCACCATGGGCACTATTCCACGCAAAAAATTGAAGATGATGTATGTCCAGCTCGTCTCCAATGTTATCTTCAATCCTATCCTAATGATCCCATCAACCGGCCTAGCTACAGTTTTTATCAACCTGAAGATTCAAGGAAGCTTGTACTGCCATGGGACATTCATTCATACTTACATGTTTTGATATGGGCATTCTAATTAACGCGCTTAGAATAATTTGGGCCTATCCAAATGAACTATCAAAAATCATTTCAGTGGAGGGCGGGACGCATTTCCTGATGTCTGTGTGCTTGCAGGTATTGCTTACCTTTATGGAGATGAAGGATTAAGACATCTTCTGCAAGACTCTGGTGCATTTGCTTACTACAAACACATCACAACAAATATTAGCTGTAAAGATTTTGACAGAGCTGTTTATGCACTGAAATCAGTGGATGAAGTTTTGAATTCACGCTTCCTACTCAACTTTCACAAATGGCGTGAGGACAAAGGAGTTGATATTCCAGATGAAGTACATGAGATACTTCAAAATCTAAACGATCAACTGATCAAAAGCAAGGCCAATCCAGATTTACTCAAGAGGTCCCTAGAGTCAATAAATTCTACTGTGTATCCATTGCTACAACAATTTCGGACTGAAGGACAAAGTTTATCACCAACTTTCAAATTCTGGGAAGAATTTTTAACCATAGTAATGCTCCCTCTTAAAATCTAACTTGCAGCAGCAAAGAATGGTAAATGGTCTGTTTACCAGACATCAAAAAGAGAATTCCTTGAACTTTGCATCAAATCGTACCAATTAATGGAACAATTGCCTGACAAAGTGAAAACTGCATTTAATGATGGCTTGTTCGTGGCCAAGCTGACACATGGCAAGTTCAACAATGCCTGGCTTGACTATGCACTAGAGACAGCAGAAAACAAAGCACTTAAGGGTAATGGTGGAATAACTGGGGTGATGTTGAAAGGAAGTTCATTTCATTGCTGGTTCCTTGCACGCCCTGTGACTGCAGCCTACTCTACTAATTTCACCCATAAACAAAATTCACACAAGGCACATGGAGAGCAGCATAAAGCAGAGCACATGTCTATATCTGAAGTAAAGAGAAGGAATAAGGATGTCGAAAAAATGAACACAATGTTTAGAGGATCATTCAGGGTCCCCTTTAGTCTGCTGGATCCGCCAGAACACTTGATAAACTTTGGTATTGGATATGTAGCACCACCCATAATCGAGGATAGCTTGCTTGGAGCATTAGGAAAAAGGATCCACCATGTTATCTACATTCATCCATGAAAGGCTTGTATCTTCTGAAGATGGAAAGACAAAAGTTTCTGTGATCCATTAGCAAGATCGAAAGTGAAAACAATGTCTGATATGAATAGATCAGTGAAAGTCCATAACCAGAGCATATACCTCAATGGCTAAGTCATGTGCCTCAGATCACTAGCAATGAATGCATTGCAGAAAGTCCCAATCCAAAGGGTTCTTTCTTTTGAGAACTGCTTCTCAGTATGTTTGCTGATGGTGGCTCGCCCCTGCCATGCGTCAAATCACAGCTTATGCACAAACTTGAGTCACTTTTACCTGAAGACAAAATTTTATCTGTAACAGGATCAGATACCATTACAATTGATGGTCACGCCATCATCCAAAGACTTACAGGACCAAGTGCCACAGAAACAGTTACATTCAATAATATGGCATCTAATTTTCTTCGTCATGTTATGTATGTCTGTGGCCAACATGGAAATATTAAACAGATTCACACAGTATTTAACAGATATGATGAGGACAGCATAAAGAATATCACTAGACAGAAAAAAGTTGGCCGTAAGTGTCAGAAATACCATGTGCAACTAGATCTGCAAGTTCCCAAGATGTGGGCAGTATTTCTCAGTGATGGGGAAAACAAGCTGAATCTTGCAATGTGCTACATACACTACATAATGGAATAGGCTGGAAGTCTACTTGAGGATGATCAAGTGATCTACACAAGTTGTGGTATAGTAAATTAGATAGAGCATATAAAATAAACAAACAACAGTCGGTATTATTTCCTGCCGTAGGTTCACTTCAAGAAGAGACTGACTGTAGAATAATTCTGCACTCAGTTGTAGATGGAGAAAATGGAGCTAAACAAATAGTAATCGACACCTGACATGGATGCTCTCGTATTGCTTCTACATCATCGAGAGAGTATAAGCGCAGTAAAATTGTTCTTTCTGACAGGGCATACTGGAAAACATGCATCACTCACCAGATATACAGTATACCTGTGCACCTGTTTTATGAGAATCTTCCTCCTGATCAAATCAACATTATTCTACCAGTATACTGCGTTACAGGCTGTGACACAGTGAGCTCCTTCCATGGTTTGGGAAAGGCAAAAGCATTCAAAATTATGATAGAAAATGCTGGATTTCATCAGTCTCTCAAAAGCCTTGGAACAACTCACCTTTTAAGCAGGGATGTTAAGCAAGCCTGCACCAATGTTGTTGGAGCACTGTATGGAAAAACAGGCTGTGATTCTCTGAATATGTTGCAAAGAAAATTGCCCCTAGGAAACTTCCTCCCACAAAGGACAGATTCCACCAACATGTGCTCCGTATCGTTTACCAGCTCATGATGTGGCGACAAGCATCCAATACAGACCTACAGATGCCTGATCCAGTCTTGTTTGGATATTACCATGATATGTTAAAATCGCTTTGTCCTGTAATGATATCTCAGGTACCAGCAGCACCTGAATTATCAAATGATTTGACATACCAGTGCAAAGAAAACGCTTGCAATACCAACTGCACATGTCTCACGAACAATCAACCAAGTTCTTCTGCATGTATATGTGAAGCTAACCTGCCAGGTGACGAATCTGATTCTGGCAATACCTGCACAAATCCTCTTACATTACCTGCCTTTTCTTTTGATGTTAGTGACTCATATTTAAAAGATTCTTTTCTTAAATATTAATTTTCATAAACAATGTACTGTTTGGTTAAACAGGTCTAATTTTATCAGCTCTGAAAATGGATCCTTTATATTAATCACGTGTGCTACGACTGTCATTTTTTTCGGATATATTTCTAACGATATGAGTTTGTTATTTTTGTTCTTCATCAAAGGCCTTTTGCATTTCAAAAGGAAATGATACCATTTATAACTTCATATGTACAGTCAGCTGGACTCGATTGAATTCACATTATCATTTTAAGTTCACCTTCTGAATATGATTTTTCGTGAAAATTTAGGAATTTTAAACTTTACCAATAAGCGTTTTTTTATCATTGCATTTCAGTGTACAAAATTATATTGATACACTAAGAAAATCTAGATTTTAAGATGAAATCATTATTGGTAAAAAAAAATACACAATATTGTTCTCCAAATATTTTTTGACGATTTTTTATTTTGTGTCTTCTAATGACCAGTTTGAGCTACGTATTCAGAATTTTAGCACATTTTAAATACCATCAGATAGCTGAATATTCCCCCTTTCCAATGGTATAAGTAATGTACAGATATACTTCTACCAGAAGTTATAGCTAATATAGCGATCATACCCAATAATCTTTTTAGGAGAAAGTCCGTCAAAATTCGCAGTGTGGTGAGTTACTTTGGAGGGCTATAAAAAATTTCGCCAACACTTTCCAGGGTGGCATCCGCCAGTTTCTAACCTTTGAAGGGTTACTCTTTCCAAAAATATAGGGTGCAATTTGTGCCACTGATGGGATCACCTACTCGTAAAATATGCATCTTTTTGGGGTTTGTTTGCAGCACTAACAGAAGAACGGTAGACCTGGCATAAGGATTGAAAAGGCAAGAAATGTTGAGATGCACAGAAGGAGTGGTAAAATACAAAGCAGAAGTGGATGGAAAGATCACAGAGTCTCGAGACGGTTCTGTCATGTGGAAAGAATGGAGGTTTTAGGTGCTAATAGGAAGGTAAAATCTACAATGTAGCTAGACGGATGCTGTGAAAAAAAAATATTGGAAAGGAAATGCCTCAACATCAAAGAAGTGTAGAAGCTGATGATGTGCAAGTTTCTCAGCAGGGGGTCCTTCCACAATTCAGGAATTACAGAGCGAGTGTGGTAATGACTCGAGTCTTTTCTTAGTAGCCACTTCTGCCAGGGGGAACAGCTTAATGTTGAATGAACTACACACATGTATACATACATACATACATACACACATATATATATATATATATACATATATGTATATAATATATATAGTATATATACATATGCATTTAAATACATTTTATGTATATATATATATATATATATATATATATATATATATATATATATATATATATATATATATATATATGTGTGTGTGTGTGTGTGTGTGTGTAAATCTATTCTAAAACTCGAGCATTCACAAAAAGTCAAAGACAGGAATGAGAGAAAACAGGCCATGATGTCTCCGGAGCGAAATCTTCTAATCCCAGAAATCCAACAAACCCGCGGGAACAAAAGACCATCACAAAATAGCTTACTAAAAATGTGTGGAGGCTATTTCAGTCCCACAAGCTCGTAAGCAGAAGCAGAGACCGAGGCAGCAGCAGCAGCGGAATCAGCCCGGAGAGCCAAGCAACAATATGTTAATCTGGAAAGGGCCGTGCCGCCCGAAATCCTAAAAGACATCCATCTGAAATTGTGCTGCGGTCTTCCATTCCATCAATTAAAATCCAAATCTTCCGTCGAGAAAAACCGCCGACTAACACAAGTCATTTTGAGAACGGCCAAGACTTAATTTTCAAGCCAATGGACAATTTATGACCCTCAAACAAGATGACACGCCTGTTTGGCGGTTAATTTTCCGTCATGGATTTCAATCTCCCTGTGAGTGTCCCATAGGATGGCGGAGGCACGACAACCCACCCCATATGACGATATCGCAGGGATTCCTGCAAGGGAATGGCTTTCCTTTTTAGGTAGGGCTCAAATACCGGGGGTGGCTTTTTCTCGGTAAAATGTTCGGCGGAAAAATTGAAAATATGACAAAAAATATTAGATCCGTCGAATAATACCAGTAAATAAAATTGATTTAGTTGACCGGTAAGCAACTCACTGGTTCTTCAATAACAAACTTCGATTTTCCAATATACTTTTCCAAAAAGGAAATAATTCATCTTAATGAAAATTAATACGCCCATTTTATATGTAAGAGGCCACAACACACAATCTTAACATATATATTCGGCAA
Organism: Macrobrachium rosenbergii; assembly: GCF_040412425.1. NCBI lineage: Eukaryota > Metazoa > Arthropoda > Malacostraca > Decapoda > Palaemonidae > Macrobrachium > Macrobrachium rosenbergii. The sequence goes on from NC_089787.1 coordinate 42,958,911, forward strand.
TTAAGCTCATTAGCCAACACTTCTGCATGTCAGATATTGTCACTAAGCATTTGATCTTTAATTTGTTTATATGGTGCAGAATAAATTCATTCCTGTATTAACTCAATAATAATGACTGAATTCCACCCCGAGGAAGGTTAAGCCTAATTTGCTTATTTTCACAAAAAGAGATGGAACAGAACGGGCCAACACACCTGCGTTTGTGTGTGTGTGTGTGTGAGAGAGAGAGAGAGAGAGAGAGAGAGAGAGAGAGAGAGAGAGAGAGAGAGAATGCACTGACATCTCAGACGATATCTTGTAATTCTGAATGAGTTTCAATAATACACTGTCGTTAGCCATCATATTCAAAACTTTAATTTAACGAAGAGACGCATTTTTATTTGAAACTCACGCAGTTACGAGGTACAATGAACATTATTTACAACACAATAGTTGCGTTCTCCTCCACTCCGTAACATGACTACTATTAAAAAATTTCTTTAAACATAAGAACATAACGATAAAATAGCTGGGTTTATTAATCTAATTCTTTTAGAGACCACTGACTGACACAGTACACAATTTCCTGTAACTTATTTTAACCATGTTCATTCTTTGATGTTTATTCTACAGACAGTAACCAAACCAAAATAGCTTAAGATGTTTTTGATTACAAATGGTTCAGGGCAAAAATGTCTATAATTAGAAAACAAATTGTAAAGTTATTTCAAATATACAAAACTTTCTTACAAAATGTTTGGGATCGCTCATAAGCTTACATACTTATAGCGTAAAGATCATATGTATTGTTTTTCACGATTTTCTATAAACACAAATATCAGACTAAAGACCAGAATGTCAATGCCGTGGAATAAATTTATGCTGACGCCTGATCTATACTGAAAAAGCGATCACTAAAACACGAAAACCAATTCACATCAAGAAAGCAGAATTTCTTCTTATTAATTATCTGTCCTGTAGCTCAAGGCATAAGTTTCATGGCTTTTACATCTGTTATAATGATTAAGAAGATATGTCATCCACGTAGTAATAGATTAGCATAGTACTAAATGAGTGCGAATGTGATTTACTCCGTATTGGTGGAAAAAAAGGTAACATTACCTCCTCCGTCCGCAGAGACTTTTCAGGAAGAAACTGAAACTCTGCTTTTGGAAAAATCACGAGAGAGAAGGGGAGAGATAATGAGAGAATGAACTCCTTAGTAAATTCAAGTCTAAGAGCGACCCAGCAATCGCTAAGGGGTGAAAGAACCAACATCATCCGATAACGGCTCCACAAATCTGGAAAACTTTCTATATAATTCTGAAAAGATACTAAGGAAGATTAAAGACACGAAGACCTCAAAACCCGAATTTTGTTGTTTTAGTTGGTCACAGGGCAGCAACTGGGCCACGATGGTTTTCAAAGACCTAAGCGCATAAACATCCACTACGATTTAAGGAAGAACGACGTTAATGGACCTAGTTTATCAGTCCAATTCATTCCTAGCAATACTCAATTCTAATTGATATTCTTCCAACTACTCCACTTGCTATTTCCTTTGTTCTTTACTTTATAACTCTTCTACAAATCAACAATGAAATTCTGAAAATCTGCCGTTCATGCTACTCATCTGCTGCTGATTATGGCACTGCCAAACCTCTCTCTCCCTCTCTCTCTCTCTCTCTCTCTCTCTCTCTCTCTCTCTCTCTCTCTCTCTCTCTCTCTCTCTCCTTCACCTATTTGATTATTCTTAACACAATCCATCCTCTTATATGAGGATGGATTTATAGAATCTACCAGATGCCTGATAGGTACGACGAAATACTGAAAATAAATAAACTAAAAAAAAAAAAGAAAATTCATACCAATCGCTTAGTCAAGTGGTTCCCTTGACCTTCTTTAATAAGACCTTGACCTTTCTATCAATAAAAAGAATTTCCAGAAATTTCCGCAGACAGCATGAAACGCTCTCCACACTGAAACTGGTCGTTTCTTCAGCTAATGCTAAACATGAGTGTGCCTCTCTATCTATCTTTCTATATATATTTATATATTTTTGTGTATGTGAGTTAATGTAACTGATCACGTATACCAAAGTTATACACTACGTGCAAAAGGCGTATAGAGATTTTAACTTTAGGTTTCTTTGTACCTAAGAAACTTACTTCATTCTGCGAACGCTAAATCTGAGAGAAATAAATACAGAAAGATCTCTTCTTACACCGGCAGTGCATCTGGATATGAAAATCCTAGTATTAACCTTTCTTAAATAAGTTAAATACCTGTTGAAGTCAGATATTTTCTTGGGTTAAAAAGAGTGACAATAAAAATTAATACAAAGAAACAAATTTTAATCAAATGATAAAAAATATCCACCTGAGAATTGTTGATAAATACCCTATACTAAACTGTAGAGGATTATCAATTTGAAAATATTTGTGTGTGCTTGCCTATAGTAATAACACTACTGACTCGTATCTTATACCAAATACCAGCAGTACTATGGTAAAAAATAAAATTACAAAAAACAAAAAACAAAGGACATATTTCCTAAAACGCAAACAGCCAAATATATATCCTTAAACGCAAACAGCCAGATATATTTCCTTTTACGCAAACAGCCAGTTATATTTCCTTTTACACAAACAGCCACATATATTTCCTTTTTCGCAAACAGCCAGATATATTTCCTTGAACACAAACAACTAGATAAATTTCTTTAAACGCAAGCAGCCAGATATATTTCCTTTTATGCAAATAGCCAGATATATTTCCTTGAACGCAAACAGCCACATATGTTTCATTTTACGCAAACAACCATATTTCCTTTTAAGCAAACAGCCACATATATTTCCTTTTTTGCAAACAGCCAGATATATTTCCTTGAACACAAACAGCCACATATATTTCCTTGAACGCAAATAGCCAGATATATTTCCTTTTACGCAAACAGCCACATATATTTCCATGAACGCAAACAACTAGATATATTTCCTTCAACGCAAACAGCCAGATATATTTCCTTTTACGCAAATAGCCAGATATATTTCCTTCTACGCAAACAGCCACATATATTTCCTTGAATGTAAACAACTAGATATATTTCCTTTTACGCAAGCAGCCAGATATGTTTCCTTTAACGCAAACAACTAGTACTTTCCCTTTACGCAAACAGCTAGATAAATTTCCTTTTACAGAAACAGCCAGATATATTTCCTTGAACGCAAACACCCACATATATTTTCTTGAACGCAAACAACTAGATATATTTCCTTTTACGCAAACAGCCAGATATATTTCCTTTAACGCAAACAGCCACGTATATTTCCTTGAACGCAAACAACCACAAATATTTTCTTGAACGGAAACAACTAGATATATTTCCTTTTACGCAAACAGTCACATATATTTCCTTTAATGCAAACAACTAGCATCTTTCCTTTTACGCAAACAGCAAGATATATTGCCTTTCATGCAAACAGCCAGATATATTTCCTTGAAAGCAAAAAGCCAGATATATTTCCTTGAACGTAAACAGCCAGATATATTTCCTTGAACGCAAACAGCCAGATATATTTCCTTTTACGCAAACAGCCAGATATATTTCCTTTTACGCAAACAGCCACATTATTTCCTTGAACGCAAACAACTAGATTTATTTCCTTTTACGCAAATAACCAGATATATTTCCTTGAATGCAAACAGCCACATATATTTCCCTGAACGCAAACAGCCACACATTTCTTTTTACGCAAACAGCCAGATACTGTATATTTCCTTGAACGCAAACAACTAGATATACTTCCTTGTAAGCAAACAGCCACATATATTTCCTGGAATGCAAACAACTAGATATATTTCCTTTTATGCAAACAGCCAGCTATATTTCCTTTCACACAAACAGCCACATATATTTCCTTGAGCACAAACAGCCAGATATATTTCCTTCAACGCAAACGGCCAGATATATTTCCTTGAAAGCAAACAACTAGATATATTTCCTTTTACGCAAACAGCCAGATATATTTCCTTTTACGCAAACAGCCAGATATATTTCCTTGAACGCAAACAACTACAGATATATTTCCTTTGACGCAAACAGCCAGATGTACTGCCTTTTACGCAAACAGCCAGATATATTTCCTTTGACGCAAACAGCCAGATATATTTCCTTTTACACAAACAGCCAGATATATTTCCTTTTTACGCAAACAGCCAGATATATTTCCTTTAACGTAAACAACTTGATATATCCCCTTTTGCGCAAACAGCCAGATATATTTCCTTTTACGCCAACAGCCGTAGCAATTAGCTGCGCAAAAGTTCAAAAAGAAATTTTCAGATGTGGAAGAATCTGGAGCGAACAGACAAAGAGGAGACTGGGGAAAGATCATCCTTGATAACCGGCAATGCCTATTAAAAGGGAGGAACTGCAATCTTTCAGACTCCCTGGAAGATTCGCTCCTTTTTCTGGATAAAGAATTCTGCGTTAAAAGAATGTAGATTTACTATCCACTAAATGACCAAGTGCCTCAGGTTTTGTTTGCTCGCGCTCTCTGTCTGTCTGTCTCTCATACATATATATATATATATATATATATATATATATATATATATATATATATATATATATATATATATATATATATATATATATATATATTAGTAAAATTGAGGTTTGTTCCTTAGGCAATAATTACTTTTGGGCAAACAATTATATCTAATTCAATCCAGTAAAAACTTCTGTAGCTTGAAGAAAATCAATAATATGAGTGTACCTGCTTGAAAACGACCATTGCACATACAAAGGGTATCAAATCTATAAAACATGAAATTTAAAGGTGGTTATTTTACAAGGTTTTAAAGGGTTGGAGAGTGAAAGCCAACGACCGTCTTGTATCTTAACATCATTTACGTTCAGTTTTGACTCCCACATACAGTGCAGCCATTGAAGTATCGTGGGGGAACCCCTTCCCGCCTTATTTTACTTTGTTACGTCCTATTGGATCAACAGGCAGTTCCCGTTATAAGGATCTTTGTGGAGATTAAAACTCTTAGTGGCCACTTTATATTTGTTAGGACATCTTAGCTTTGTTAATTGTTAGGCTTCTTTCTGGCCGCTATTTTCTCCTTTCTTTCGGGACCCCCTTATTTTTGGGAATGTATGTTTTCGGTTTCTTTAATTGTGTGGGTGTTTTGCTCCAATTATCATTATTGTATTCATACTTTATTGTGTGACTGTTATTAATTTATTGTTGTATTTGTAGTGGTTCCTGCATTTGTAAATACATTATAATATTTTTCTTTTGGTATTTGTCTCCCTCTCTGTTAATAATTGCACACTGACTGTTATCTCACTTATCGTGACTTTAACTTTGGAGAACAACAGTTGGAATTAATTGTTTTTCCACATAGTCTGGTATATGAATGATAGCCCTTAGAGAAGGGTCCCGACATATTTGGCGACTTTATAGCCAGGATTTTCGGTCCTGTTAGAATGTTCTCAGCACGCAGTATTGGGAGCTGTCAGGTCAAAATGGAGACTGCGGCTATTTTGGATGTAATTAGTGGTGAGGGCTGGCAAGAGAGGTTGGCGAATCGAAATAAGGATGAGTTGAACACGGTCGCTAACTATTTGGAGATTGAATTTGGCCCCTCTATGAAAAAGGGTTTATTATTGTTAACAATTTATGAAGGGATTAAGTCTGCAAAGCCGGAGGGTGATAAGGAGGTGAAATCTGCGGTAACTGTAGAATTTTTGGAGAAACAAATTCAATTGCAGACTTTGGAATTTGAAATGGAAAAGTTTAGGGCAGTTGAGAGAGAGAAAGAAAGGCAGTTCAAAAAAGAAAAATCGTTGGCTAACCTGTCTTCTCCCTCGCCATCTTCCCCTGGTGTCACTGTTGGTCAGTAATCAATTTGGTACAGGCTTTGAGATCCGTTCCCACGTTCCAAGCGTCGAACTTGGCGGAGTTCTTTGTCTCTTTTGAAAGGATGGCTGCTGGGTTGCAGTGGCCAGAGGAACACTGGACCACTTTGGTACAAAGTAAATTTATTGGGAAAGCCCAGAAGGTTTATGCAACCTTAGAAGAAAAGTTGGCCTCAGATTATGAAAACGTTACGGCCATTATATCAAAGGCGTACAAGTTAGTTCCCGAGGCCTATTGACAACATTTTCACAATTTGAGGAAAAACAGTGATCAGACTTGTAGAATTTGCCAGGGCGAAACAACAGTTGGCTGAGGACTGGCTTAAGTCAAGAGAGGTGGATAGCTTTGACAAGTTAAAGGAATTAGTACTAACTGAAGAAATCAGGCATTGCGTCCCAGATAGATTAAAAACACATTTGGAAGAATTAAACATGGATAAGCTGCAGGGGGTGGCTGTAACCAGCGATGAATGTGTGTTATCTCATAAAGCAGAGTTCCAGAATGTTATGTCCAAGGGAAGATTGGACTGGAATAAGGCCAGTCATGGTAATTATAAAGAAAATGCTAGTAGGAATAACTGAGGCAGTAAGAGTCACCCCATGTGACAAAGTAATATAATTTTAATAATAATGTTTCTTTCAGGAATAATGAAGATATTCCCTCCAGGAATAATGAAAATATCTCTTTCAGGAATAAAATGAATAATTCTGGGAAGGATGTGGTCTGTTTCTTTTGTAAAAAAAAAGGGGGGGTCATGTAAAAAGCAGGTGTTATGCATTTAAGAAATGCAACAGTCTATGCCGAAACTGGTGATGGATGTTGGAAATGAAGAGGCTGTGTCTATCAAGGTCAAGATTGGAGACCAATGACCACCCACTAGTTTCGCTAAATTCGTATCTCAGGGTTGTGAGTCAGCCACAGGTTCGCCCTTAGAAAGGGGGTGTGAATTTTACGAGATATGGGTGCCACGCAATCTTTGATCTTGAGAGAAGTGCTGCCGGTTGACTTTGAACTTGTTGGGAAGGAATTTGTGATCTTGTCTGGTTTTCCGGATTCAGTTAAGTCGTATCCTATCAGCATTTTTGAGTTGGATTGCCTGTCATTTTCTGGGGCTGTTAAATTGGCCATTGTGGAAAAATTTCCTGTGAAGGATGTAGACGTCGTTTTGGGCGACAGACGTTGTTTATGTGAATACAACTTGTCCAATTTTGATGATAAACCCTGAAATGTCTGCAGTGACTCGTTCTCAGAGTAGGGTTGTTGACACTGCAGAGTCAACAACCAATTTGGATATAAGTAGCTTAGAACGTGGTGATAGTAATAGTGTAGTAGTAGGGGATGATTTAGTTAAGCCTGACTGGAATCTGGCCCTCTGACTGATTTAATGGTGCCTCACGACCGAATCATTAATAAAATCCTGTACAGGTGTATTAGGCCTAAAGAGGCAGGTAATGACCGCTGTGAAGTAATTCGCCAATTAATGGTTCCTTTTAGTTTCAGGTTGGGATTAATGCCGGTTGCACATGAGAATCATTGTCAGGGCATTTCGGCATTTGAAAGACGTCGCTGAAACTTCTGTCAGACTTCTGGCTGCCAGGTTTGAAATCAGACGTAAAGTTTATCAATGGGTGCGGTATTTGTCAAAAGGTAGGCAAACCGAATCAGCTGATTCCGAAGGCGCCGTTGATCCCAATGCCTTTAGTGTCAGAACTTTTCAAGGAAGTCATAGTTGACGTGGTTGGTCCATCACCTAGATCCAGGAGCGGGAATGAGCATATTTTTACTATCATGGATAGAATGCCCCATTTTCCTAAGGCTAATCACCTCTGTGCACTCAAGAGTGTAAAGGTTGTGGATGCCTTAATAAATTTCTTTACGAAGTTTGTTTTACCTAAAGTAATTCAAAGTGATAATGTTTCTAATTTTACCAGTAGATACTTCAGGAGTAAGATGGCAGAATTGGGGATTAAAAATGTTACCTCGCCCCCTTATCATCCGGAGACAGAGACTCAAGGCGTTTTGGAGAGGTCCCACCAAACTTTGAAATCCATGCTGAGGAAATATTGTCTAGCTCATGGATCCGAGTGGGATAAGGAACTTCCCTACTTAATTTTCGCTTTTCCTTCATCTCCAGGTTAGTCACTGGGCTTGTCTTCTTTCAATTTAGCGTTTGGGCATAATGTCCGTGGTCCTTTGGAGGTCATAAGAGAAGTGTGGGAAGGTGACAGTCCTGATGTTAATTTATTGGATTACGTCTCTGGTCTTGGGGATAAACTGATCAAAGCTTTGGAGTTTGCTGGGAAAAGTTTGGTGAATAGCCAAAATAAAATAAAATATTATTTTGATAAAAAAATCCAAACCACGCAGTCTCGCAGTAGGTGAAAAGGTCTTGGTGTTGTTACCTTTGCCAGGGAATTCCTTAAGGGCTTCATTTTCAGGTCCCTGGAGGATAGTTAAAAAATTAAATGAAGTTAATTATTTGGTAGAGACCCCCAAAAGCAGGAAACCATATCAACTCTGCCCTATAAATATGCTAAAGAAATTTGTGGATAAGGAAAACGCGATTCTTGTGACCACTGTCAGAAAGGGTGATAATAATGATAATGTTTCCTTTTCAGATTACAATTTTGATAAAGGTAATTTCGTTGACAACGAATGTTGGCCTTCAGACAATCAAAACTCCTTGAAAAATTTTGATGGTTTAGTAACCCATTTGGATTTCGAAAAGCGGAATGTATTGAAAGGTTAATGTATGAATACAAGGATTTATTTTCTGATATCCCTGATCGTACGTGTATTTTAGAGTATGATATAGACATAGGTGATGCTTATCTGGCCAGACAGTCCCCCTATCATTTGAATCCTGTAAAAAGTGAGGTGGCCAAGGAAGTGGAGTATATGTTAAGACACATTCTCACACAACCGAGTAATAGTCCTTGGTCATCACCAGTAGTATTGGTAAAATAATCCAACAGTAGTTATAGGATGTGTAGATTATCGGAAAGTGAACGAGGTCAACCATTCCGATAGTCTTCCACTGCCTCGGGTGGAGGACTGTATTGATCGCATAGGCCAAGCAAAATATATTAGTAAATCTGATCTTCTCAAAGATCACTGGCAGGTCCCCGTGTAAACGAGCCCGGGTCTTGTCTGCTTTTGTCACACCCCCCCCCCGCCCCCCAGGCCTTGTTCCAATGTCGTGTAATGCCTTTTGGGTTAAAGAATGTTGCCGCCACCTTTCAAACGCTGATGAATTCTTTAGTTTATGGGCTGGAAGGTTGCGTGGTTTATATTAATGACATTGTGATTTATTCTAATGATTGGGAACTCATCTAAAACGTATTAGGGCTCTATTTAAGGTACTGAGAAGAGCTGGTTTAGTGGTAAATTTAAGTAAATGTGATTTTGCTAGGGCAGAAGTGGTATTCTGAGGACACAGTTGGTAATAGGAAGGTGGCTCCCAAATGAGCTAATGTAGAGGTAGTAGAGAGGCTGCCAGTTCCTTCTTATCATAGGGATGTCTGGAGATTCCTTGGCTTGATTGGTATTAGAGCTTCAGATATTGCAGATCCCCTAACTAACCTTTTTAAGAAACAGGTAACATTTGTATGGGATGAGAAGACTCAAAATGCTTTTGAGTCCCTCAAAAAGGTATTATTAAACTTTCCAGTGTTGAGAGCCCCAAATTTCAACATTCCCTTTTCTCTTGCTAAGGATGCAAGTGACGGAGTTGGGGCTGTGCTATTGCCACAAGATGAGCAGGGGACATCTCATCTGGGAGCTCACTTTTAAAAAAAGTTAACTCATCCACAGAGGAAATATTCCACTGTGGAGAAAGAAACTTTGGCCTTGGTTATGTCAATTAATCATTTTGATGTATACCTTTCCTCCACAGATTCTCCAATCATAGTCCTAATGGATCATAACCCTTTAACTTTCCTTAATCAGTTTAAGAATAAAAAACCAAAGGTTGGCTCGTTGGAGCATATTACTGCAGGAATGGGATCTGCAATTCAAACATATTCCCGGCAAAAACAATGTTTTGGCGCATGCTCTTTCCCGGATGGGGGTTTGAAGCCTTCAGCGGCTGGATTCACAAATTAAATATATTCTTCCTTAATTTTGTCGTTTAAGAATTTTTTTACCACTATGATTTGTTTGGGAGCGTGAGGGAGAGGAGGGTCGTAGTGGTTTTTCTTGGATTGAGTCACAGTGGTTTATGACCGATTGTTTGATGTTGTCAATTGTTTCGTTTGAAGTTCTGACACTGTTAATGGTAATAATAAGGTTTATTGTAAAATAAGGTTAAGGATATGGTGGTGGTGTACTATGTATTATTTTTAAGGTGTCTAGAGAGGTGAGGAGGTTTGGGTCCTCATTACCCGAGCGTATGTTAAGAGTTATGTCACTCTATTATCATGTTAATGTAAGATTTCAGGTTTATAAAAAAAACCGTTTTAGAATTAATCATATATTTTTTGTAAGCCAATCCCTTTTGCCAAGCTTCTCTCTTCGTAATGTTAAGCCTTGTAAACGTTGTTGTTTGTTACCTTTTTCAGGTGTTTCACAGAACCTTATCATTCAAGTCAATTGTTGAAATTTTAAGCAAAAAATAAATTTCTTTTCGTAGGTGTGGAGGTGTTAGAACTTTGCCCTTTTTTTCTTTTCTTCTTTCTTGATTTATTATCTTCAGTTTACCCTAATTTGCCATTTACTGTTGTATTCCCATCAGGGTTTTATGTTTTCTTCCTCCACGTTATTTTGAGTTACCATTCCTGTTTTTGATCGTTGGCCTGTTTTTTCTCAGAGTCCTCTTTTAGGTTTCCTTGGAGTATTCCGAAGTGTATTTGGGGGTCCCTGTGCCCTAGTTGAGCAGTCTAGTTCGGCCTTCGTGTAGGTACCGCAACTTATGGATTACAGCAAGTTTCTTTTTATTCTACAAGGATTCACCTTACACTAGCTCTGAAGCCGGTTGCAACGCTGCTGCCTCATCTTGCTGTAGCCTTGGGCCAGTATTTGCCTGGAGAACCTCGCCATGAGCAGATGTAAAGTCCTTTATGGAGAGACATGGACCTATCGTGTGGGGGCTGGACCTTTAGTCTGCAGACTTTGAAGTATAGCGGTGAGTACCTTCCCGCTACTTTGACTCTCACATACAGCCATTGAAGTATCGTGGAGGCCCCTTCCCACCTTATTTTACATTGTTACGTCCTATTGGATCAACAGGCAGTTCCCGTTATAAGGATCTTTGTGGAGATAAAACTCTTAGTGGCCACTCTATATTTGTTAGGCCATCTTAGCTTTGTTAACTGTTAGGCTTCTTTCTGGCCACTATTTTCTCCTTTCTTTCGGGACCCCCTTATTGTGTGACTGTTATTCATTTACTGTTGCATTTGTAGTGGTTCCGGCGATCACTTGTATCTTTATTGCGTTTGTACATACATTATAACATTTTTACTTTTGGTATTTGTATTCCTCTCTGTTAATATTTGCACACTGACTGTTATCTCACTTATCGTGGCTTTAACTTTGGAGAACACCAGTTGGAATTAATTATTTTAATGCATAGTCTGGTATATGAAAGAGAGCCCTTAGAGAAGGGTCCTGACAATATATATATATATATATATATATATATATATATATATATATATATATATATATATATATATATATATATATATATATATATATATATATATATATATATATATATATATATATATATATATATATATATATATACACACATATATATACACACACACATATATATATATATATATATATATATATATATATATATATATATATATATATATACATGCCCACACACACACCCACCCATACACATACACACACATAAATATATACTGACTATGTAGTATCAAAATAAGCTCCATTATAATCATTCGAGATAATCTATCACCCAACCCCTTCAAGAAAAATAGTTATTATTCAAGAGCTATTATCCAAACGACAAGGAATACAGAACAAGGAATTATTCTTCTCCGATTTAGCTAAACAGAACACACTACTAAAAATAGATCAACAGCTCATCAAAAGTATGAACTAATCCAATCCACTTAATAATTAGTTATTTCATATTCTAATTACTTTAGATTCGATAAATCCTGCAGCGCTCAACAATGAGCATTACAACTACTACTGTACACGATAAATTAAAACAAAATAAGTAATATATTACCCAGGAAATTAAAAAAATCAATTTATACGCCGCTAAATTTTCTGAATTTTAATGAAATGAGAAAGAAAGAGAACAAATTAACGCTACTGCTAGAAAAGAGAAGCCAAGCCCGATGACACTACAGGAAACAAAATGTCGACAAACGCATTTCCTAACCAGCAGCCACCCCGGGGGAATATGATAAATTATGACGCCTGCCGAGAAGTTAAAAGCAACGAGGGTTCGAGATACATCAAGCTATAAATCGAGGAACGTGTAACAATTGTTCCTTCCAGAATTGTAAAATGTTTCACACCTCGTCTTGTTAAATGTCAAAACTGGGGGAAGGTTCTGGGCGAGAGGAATCGACGAATAAAACTCTTAAAGGACGTAAGAAAAATGAAAAACGGATGGTTACTGGAAGATACATACCAATTGAGTGTTCAATACCAGCAAACTCACATTAATTGTGTTATTTTGAACTTGACATGCAATAGAGGAACAGGACTTTTTCCATTAAATGGCATTCGGACATGCCATAAACGTTTGGAAAATGTGTGATCAGTAATACATTATCGCACACAAATGAATGCCAGTTAAACGATTATATATATATATATATATATATATATATATATATATATATATATATATATATATATATATATATATATATATATATATATATATATATATACATATATAATATATATATCATTTATATAAACTATATTTATATATATATATCAATACATTTTCTATTGCAGGCATTATTTGAAATAAGAAAATTTTTTTTTTTTTCCATCCACTTATTATATTCGACGGACCGTTTGCTCACCTAACGGCGGCGTCTTCAGGACTAAATTACAAATTAACATAAACAGTTATAACAACATGAGGATTTAAAAGTTACCTCAAAGTCTAAATGAAAAGATAGTCTCTGTAAACAATGCCAGTGACTTCAACAGAAATTGCATAAGAGAGAAAATATCCCCAAATACCACTCACACACAAAAACACACACTATATTATATATATATATATATATATATATATATATATATATATATATATATGTGTGTGTGTGTGTGTGTGTGTGTGTGTATGTGTGTGTGCACTGCATTTGTCGATGTGAACAGTGGGAGTAAAATATGTGAGACTACAACATAGAAATCTCCAAGATTGTTGAATATTATTTGATGGAGCGATTGGTTAACAAAGGACATTTGGTGTATGTACAAAGTTTTGGGGTAAAAAAATTGAGAACTGATGGAATGTGGAACGGCTGATGTTTGCAGATGATGCAGAATTGATTGGGAAAGCGAAGAGATTCGGCAGAAGCCAGTGAAGGAGTTCGAACGTGATTGCAATATAAAAAAAATTGAGAATCGAAGTAAAAACGTGCAAGATTATAATGGTAAATACACATAAGATGTAGTATCGTTAACGGAAGATTAACTGCTGATTTTTATAAGAATTTCAAAGTAAATGCAATACATAATGGTAGGATGAGAGCAGGGGCGATTCACAGAATAAGTGAATAAAGAAGTGTGGCGGAGTTAGGACAAAAGACCTGGAAGAGACTTGGTAAGTCTATGGAAACCAAAGTTGAAATACAAACAGGTATTGCAGAGCCAACTCTCTTTTGGACGTGAAGCGAGAATGCTGAATGCAACTGAAAGAAAAAGGCAGCTGTGGTGATGAATGGCTAGCGTAGTATATAAGACTTATGAAAAATTGAAATAGTGAGAACTTTGGAGACGTAGAAGAGGTAAAATGTTTACTTTAGGTGAAGGCTTGGATAAGAATATTTTGAGATGCTTCATGTATGTTGATAGAATGAAGGACGAGAGGTTCTTGAAAAGTGTATTAGGTATAGGGGAAATTTTCTTAGAAGAAACAGGAGAGGAAGACATCTGTCGTCGATATAGGCTATGTCCTGGAGGTGGTACTAGAAAGGAAAAGCCTTCAGTATCCAGGGAGCACTTAAGAAGATACAGGCGAATGGCACAGTGTGGGTAAGGATGCCTAACTTGATGCTGATGTGTATGGAGTAACTAATGCTCAGGAAATATGCATGTGTGTTCAAACACAATTCAAAAATCAAAAGAATGAATGTGGTTGTGACTCATGTCTTGCTTTGACTTTCAAGCGACCCCCTGTTTACTCATAAGGAACACTGCTTAATATCGAATACACACACACACATATATATACTATATATATATATATATATATATATATATATATATATATATATACACTAAAATATATACACTAATATATATATATATATGTATATATATATATATATGTATATATATGTATATATATATATATATATATATATATATATATATATATATATAATATGCTTAACTTTAAGCGAAAAAGTAATGCAACGTTAGTAAAAGCTGGCTTCCCTCGACTATCGCTTAAAAGTCAAGTCTCCACAAAAAGGAGAAGGGCAAAATATTCTGAAAAGGCTAACTAGTAGAAATGTATAGACAGCTAACGCTCCACGAAAACTATTTACAGCATAGTAAACCGCAAGAAAGATATTTAACTAAGGGAGAAAAAGTTGTAAATGAACAGCTGAGATAACTCTTCTTCGTCATGGAAGCGAAGGGTATTGTAAGTCACTGAAAGGAAAATGGTGGAAGATGTTAACATGAGCTGTCTGTGCGGTATTCAGTGGAGCAACGAGCGATGGAAAAGTCTGGTATGCAGAGATGCTATGCACATTAATCAAAAGATTAATATGCATAGTATCTCTGCACACATTAATCAAAAGATTAGCAAGGCTGAAATAACAGAACATGAATGACAGACTGACTAATGTATGCAAACTGACGTAACGTAGATATGTTTACACACACAAATAACACAAAAAACATAAAACATAAACACATATACACATATACACTTATACATGCATATACACATATACATATATACATATATACATATATACATATATATATATATATATATATATATATATATATATATATATATATATATACATATATATATATATATATATATATATATATATATATATATACATATATACTGTATAACTAGAATTGGTCAGACTTAACAAAATTACATTTTTCAGAAATTCAGCTTTATAAATAAACGTAAAGCTACCACTTGTATCAAATACAACATCCTCTCCTAACACATAGAAAAGAAGGCCGCCTCCCTCTTCATCAAGGCCCTCGGAGAGGAAGCGATCTTTCAATTCCCAAGGCTTGGAAACGCGACCAGCAATAGCCACTTTGTAAAGGGAACCAGACAATTATCAATGAATTCTGTAAAAAAACAAAAAAAAATCTCTGGGTGAGACCTATGTGACCATCCCTTAAATAACAAAGGGCAACTAACCGCCTCTTTGGCACATTATTCTGGTAAAAATTTGCAGCATTTTCCGGTTGCTATCGACCGTACTCTTCTATGAGCCTATGGCTTTGTTAGGCCTTCTTCAATTTCTTATTTATGTTTGGGAAAGCATCTCTAAATGGCAAGGGAAGCCTTCTCAGCAGGTGCATTGCCATGTCCCCTGCAAAGCGAGCTCCCCTTTCGTTTCCTTGCACGCTTTTTGTTGAACAACATCTTGTTAAAAAAATGGATTTCTATTACCAAAAAATATTTGGCATAAAGCTCTTC
>NC_089787.1:42979681-43039681 GCF_040412425.1 Macrobrachium rosenbergii
ACCAGCAGATTCTATGCATTATTATTAATATTTAAAACGTGCATGTATTCATATGCACTAAAGCTCTAATCAAGCTTCCATACTGCAAAATGCACTGCTGGGGAGAATAAGAGAAAATGAGAGCCAAAAGATATGCACCATACGATAAATAATTCCGCTGTTGCTCTCATTTTCACGATGTGAAACCCGTTATTAACTGGTAGGTATAAATACTAATTGATGACGTTTTTATGCTTGTCTACAGGTCTCTCACTGTTTTCAAGAAAATATACAGCTTTATCCTGCCCAGTATCCAAACACTGAATCTACAACACTCACGATTATATGGAAATTCGGCAACGTGTAAGTGAAACTATGTATGACTTTTACATAACAAACAAACGTAATAACACTACCTGTAAACATTTTTACAGGGTACATGCGCATAGGCCTATATGGGTTTCAAGGACAATGGGTTAGGAAACTTTCCTGACGACAAAGAAAACATGGGTTTAAAAGCCCAGGGATGACAAGGCGATAAAAAGTTTCCATTAAAATCCATTGTGCAATTAATAGTTTTTTTTAATGGCAATGAAGTTTATTTTCTGTGGGTGGGAGAGTGACTGGTTTAGTGAAAAAGTGGGTCTGAGACAGAGGTGTGCTATGGGAAGCAAGAAAAGTGAGTTGGGCATGGAGCAGGAATGGCTGATGTTGCAGATGATATAGTGCTAACTGGCGACAGTGAAGTAAATTCACAGGTTGAGAGGGTTTACATGAGCAGAAAAAAACTAAGGGTAGCTGTAAACTACGGAAATGGCAATGAATGTTAATATGGATAGTGGGAGAATGGAAGCAGTTGATTTGCATAACTATTCGGAGTCAATATAAGTAATGATGGTAGGATGACAGACGAAATAAATCACAGGTTAAGGGAAGCAAGAAAGGTAGCGATGTGTGTATACAACATTAGAGGAAATCTGGATTGTTTATTGAAGCTAGAGTAAGAATGCAATGAATGGATTGTTGAACCCACTCTCATTTATGGAAACGAAGTGAGGTTGGTGACTGAATAAAAAAATGCTGAGGCTGTTAAAGGATGGATCAGAGTATTTTGACAAGGTTTGGAACGAATGGTGAAGACTGCACAATTCACAAGTGTTAAAGGGTAGGAAGACAGGAAGACCTAGACAGGGATTGGTAGAGGGGGGCAAAATCTTACAGAAAAGCAAAGATCTTAATATGCAGGAAAAGCGAGAGTGCTTGGAAAACAAGAGTTACAGCCTTTCTGCAGGTGTAAGAAGGCAATAACGTTGAGGGAGTTCATTTATGATTTCGCGGATGATGTATGAATGTGACAGTGACCATCGAGTCGTTTTTTCTCTGGAGCGACCTCTTGTTAGGGATACACTTAATTTTTGGATACATATATTAATTTTGATATATAAATTATATATATATATATATATATATATATATATATATATATATATATATATATATATATATATATATATATATATATATATATATATATATATATATATATATATATATATATATATATGTGTGTGTGTGTGTGTGTGTGTGTGTGTGAGAGAGAGAGAGAGAGAGAGAGAGAGAGAGAGAGAGAGTGAGAGAGTGCTTGCGTATATTATAATAGTAACAGAAGTCTGAATAGGTATATCGATTCTACAGTTTCGCTATAAAAAGCAGTGAATCATTATTGCCACTTACTGTCAACTGGCACCTGGACTCAAGTGGTGAGAATTCAGCAAAAAAATTTGCTGCACAATTCCGTTTCGGAACTGAAGAATGCCAAAAAGAACGACAAACCCTACACGGGTGTAGAAGACATTAAACAGAGGTAACTGGAGTCATTATCATTCCATCTCCTGCGAATCAACTGGAATACAACATAAAAATCCATTACTCCTCATCACAATTTCTTTAAAATGCCTTTTTTTTTTCCTTTCTATTTTTTAATGTCTGATCGTGTTTGTAAGTACACCTAAACAAAACATTAATCTGATTACCTAATTCTCTTTAACGTATTCAATCCCTCAAAAGAAATTTAAGTCACGAAACAATCTTTCACTAAAAGGCTAGGCTTCAAAGCAACAAGAGATTAAATACGAGTTCCTCTGATGTGTCATCAACGCGTGCAAATACACTGCACGACGGTTCCAGAGGGGATGAACTGGCTGTGTCTGTCGTATCCCTTTGCTAAATAGTCCACCTCTTGTAAGAAACTTTTTTATGTAGCCCCTCATTTGTGATTCACTGGAAGGCAGAGACTAATATCATGGTTAGGCATCTTCAACGAGATTTCTGGCAACTTGTATATAAGTGCACAGTTACCTTTTAAAGTTTCTTTTGAAACAATTTAAGTGGACACGTAAGAGGCTGTTCAGCAAATATATAACCGTTTCAAATGATCAAGGGAACCTGTGGAGCCCGCACTCTTTCTGAGCTAAATACACTTCGCCTATCTCTTACCCGAGCTATTTACCCTGTTCCTTTGAGAAATCAACCACCTGCAGCTCCAATGGAAACGTTATGATTGGGGAGAGGGACTCTTTCTCTTGTAGTATCTCAGCCATCTAAGCGGATAACTGGCTGTGTCTGTCGTATCCCTTTGCTAAATAGTCCACCTCTTGTAAGAAACTTTTTTATGTAGCCCCTCATTTGTGATTCACTGGAAGGCAGAGACTAATATCATGGTTAGGCATCTTCAACGAGATTTCTGGCAACTTATATATAAGTGCACAGTTACCTTTTAAAGTTTCTTTTGAAACAATTTAAGTGGACACGTAAGGAAAGGGGCGACAGAACTGTGAAGTATCTGCCCTTTTCATTATTCTTATGAGCCCAACAAGTAATGCTGGCTACAAAGATTTCTTGCGTATTCAAACTCTTTTGTGGGAGAATGTTCTCGGTCTAAATGAAGAACATGGTGCTTTGTGGCTCTCACAAGCAGTGAGGTATCACTGCTGACCAAGATATTGGACTTCTGAAATGAGGCTAGGTATCAACTCCCTTTGTTGACCATAGGTATATCTATCCTCAACAGTGCTCATACTTTAGTGCTCGGACTATATTATCCCTGTACTTATAACGTCAGGTGACCAGACATTTTTCAGGGATCCCTGCTTTGGCTCTTCTTTACCAGTAGATTAGATATGGAGATCTTGATTAAAGGTTGGAAAGGGTGGTATGGAAGAGTAAATTGATCTTGCATTAATTTCACATTTGTTGAAGACATTCCCAAGTTGCTGAGATATCAGGAAAAAGAATATGCTCGTAATACCCTCTTCCGAATAATTCAAAGTTAGTTTCCTTCAGATAAGGGCATGCTGGAAATGTCAGTTGGTGTCACAATTCATTGCTTAATGCTAATTTATGCGTCACAGGTATTTTAGCCGACAAGGAACTACTGGTAATCTCTTAACATTTCAAGCTATTCATGCAAAGCAGGCCTAGCAAAACTGCCCATCCGTAGCTCATGTGGGGTTAACATATGGTTTCGAATCTTCCCTTAATAAATGCAAACAGTGTGTGAAAGAAGCGCAAACTTTGCTTGTAGCTCGAAGGGTTCATGTACGAAATTTAAGCATGAATAAATTCTTGCGAGTTTACTCAAGCATCTTGTATACACAGGCGCAATAAAGCACACACGCGAGGAAGTAGCTATCTTTGTCAACCTATTCAAGTCCACGAAACATGATCTGAGACCAGGAAAAAAAAATTATTCATATACTTAGTAAACTCAGGAGTGGTAAATCCAGTACTTAACATAATATTTTAATCGCAATCATAACAATATGAATTATACCCTACCGATATTCCACCACTAGCATTGTTTATAAGCGCCAAGTCCTCAATAATTCTGCCTGAAATCACCTCTTAGTTTTGATTTTAAAATGTTATTACAGAAAATAACAACAATGAAATGAAGAACGTTAACATTTTAGCTGCAGAAACGAAGATTTTTCACCTAAGCTTGTGACCTTTACAGTATCCAAGCGAGTTTATTCCATCCACGGAACATCTACCTGCACTTTTCAAGACGATAATATTTATATACGTACTGCATTATATACTGCACAGAATTCTCTCCACCTTCCCTTTTTAAGAAATTGTAAAAACCATGAAATCCTTGCATAATTACTGCACATAATTTGTGATTTTGCACCGACTTTTTAAAACACTGCTTTGATTTTCTTACATATAATGCAAGGTCTGCGTTCTGCGTCATTATAATAACATCTCGTTCAGGATCACCTGAAGTTAACATAAACGCACACAGTAATTAAGTACAAAGGATATGAAATGTTCTAGATTCTGAGTATTCGTATTCGAAACATACTGCAAATTCGTCTTATTTAAATTATTTAGTTTTTGTACAATATTATGATAAAACTCTGCAGCCCCCATTCTCTCTCTCTCTCTCTCTCTCTCTCTCTCTCTCTCTCTCTCTCTAGGACAGATAGGTCATTTCAAGTTTTCCACTTGCTCTGCCTTTCCTGTTAACAGATATCTTTAAAATCTTTCCTTCTTGTTGTTGTCTGACACATTCGCAATTCTGCTCTACATGACTTTTGAAGGAGTAAAGTCCTTGCTTTAAACATATTTGATTCTGTATTAATTTCAACGCTGTTATGACTACAAAAGTCTCTCTAAAACTTTCCCTCTTGCGCAACCTGTCATCGGTTTCTGAAAAAACTCCCTCCATAATTTTTGTTCAATATCCTTAATAATGGTATGGACAAAAAATAAGCACTCTAAGAGCTCTTCTCTTTACATCTCACATAAATCTCATAACACATTTCAGACTCCAACTACTCCAATTATTGAACGAAACGCGTGTATAACATTTATGATTCCTCATTTCAGTCTTCGTCTAGTGTAATATATAATATATACATATATATATATATATATATATATATATATATATATATATATTATATATATATATATAATATATATATATATATATAGATATATATAGTATATATATATATATATATATATATATATATATATATATATATACACACACATATACACGGGAGAATAATCAAATACTCCAATTATTGAACGGAACGTGTATAACATTTATGATTCCTCATTTCAGTCTTCGTCTAGTGTAATATATAATATATATATATATATATATATATATATATATATATATATATATATATATATATATATTTATATATTAGATATATATATATATATATATATATATATATATATATATATATATATATATATATATATATATATATAGTATATATATATATATATATATATATATATATATATATATATATATATATATATATATATATATATATATATATATATATATATACACACACACACATATACACGGGAGAATAATCAAACACTTGATATTAGAACGGCAGGTTCGCCACAAAGAAAAGAAAATGAAAAACTTAGAGGAAGACCTAAAAAGTCCAGGATAGATGTCATTAATTTCCAGGGAGGGCAAGAGTGTGTGCAATATGGCTAATGGTGTGGTAGTTTTCTGCAAATGGCGTTCATCCACGATTCACCGGTAAAGTTGGAAAAGTGGCGTGAACGTTGTATTGTTTCTTCCCTGAGGCCAGCCCTATTACGAGAAAAAGCTCAACAGTATATATATGTGTGTGTTTGTGTGTACATATATGTATATATGTATTTATATATACAGACATACATACACACATATATATATATATATATATATATATATATATATATATATATATATATATATATACATATAAGCATACTGTTTTGCATTGCATTGCACTGGAAATGCTACTGAAGAGATTGTAGACTGGTTGACAGAAACCCAAGAGATAGCGAAATGATCAGAATGACTAGTAAACTGAGTCTAATATGGAAATGAAAAGGGGAGTTCATAATTGCAAGGACAACGAGGACAGTGGAAGTCAAGCTCCAATCTAATGATGATGAAAATGAAGGTGAGAGTGATCGCGTTGGAAGTATTTATCCGCACAAAAATAAGGAAGCTTTTGAATTCCCTTTACAGAGACTGATGGCAAAAGTACGAAGGAGGGTTTGCAAAGAAAAGCTCAATAGATATTGGCTTATGTGCAAGTCATTTACAAATACATCTCGTCCAGAAACAGTCAGGTTGTTGGTAAAAAAAAAAAATGAACTAGATCTTAAGTATAACAACAGATATACAATGGCATAAACTCAATATATACCCTAAGACTGGAAAAATCGCAGAGAATACCTCTGAAAAGCAGGTATGTAAGAAACAAACATTATGTTAATGTCCTGCGCGCTTAGGATGAACGCTATACGACGTACTTAGTAAAAGGGCACTAATAAATGTATACTTTTCTAGTCAAGGTCGAGACAATATTTTGATTAACAAGTTGACGATGAATTCTATTCTAAGTGATAAGACCATCTGTGACTCCATTTTTTTAGATATCACTATTAAAAAATGTCAAAAAAAGTTCTTTCTACGGTAAAACGTTAGCATCCTAAAAAAAACACTGACACATCGGAATAATGCATCTAGCTCCCTGTAAAGGAAAACACACACACTCATTTCCTCGGAAGAGCATATACACATACGTATACGTCCCTTGTCGTATCTTTCTTACAGAAGAATGAGTAAAATGGTGTTAGCTGACATTAACTAACAACCCGAAGCCACACGTAACGATCAAAGCACATATAGTTATTCTGCGAAAGTACAACGCACACATGACATAGCCCTTGACACATCATTTCGTAAAGAGGAGGAAGGAGAGCGCGAGAGAGTAATGACCGAGAGTAGGTGACGACGATAATGGAGAAGAGAGAGAAAATTACTATATAATCTCGGCGGACGTGTGCCAGCCGCTGGACATCTGACATGACGTCCAAACACAGCGACTGGCAGGACGCGGCGGCCCTGATGAATAACCTCGCCTTAGCTAACAGTACCCGTCTTTTCGTAACCCCTCCTATGACCGTCGCTGTAGGAATTTATATTACATGAATTTATGGTTGCGCTCTAATTTATCGTCGAGACTTTCGAAGGCTTATAATAGATGGCGGTGAACCATTTTTCAAGCCGTAAAATTTGGTATTTATGCGTGTGCGTTAATGTGCCATGTGAGGATCGGCAGGCGTCAATTGCGTCGATGCTGCTGGCACGCTGCGGCTGGGGCTGCGGCTGAGAGGACGCTCAGCGGTTCATCAATTGCCTGTCATCCAGTAGAGGGATAATAACAATCATTATAATAATATACATACACAACTACAGACATACATATATATATAGTATATATACTGTACTCGTATATATATGTATTAAATATATATATGACTGTATGTATATTATGCATAATAATAACAGCAAGCCGATCAATCTTATCATTAAAGAAATCACGGGCAACTATATCATCTCCACGGGACATGAGGCATTTCCAACATTTCATTTCGGTATTGAGGGACACTTTCTCAATTCACAATTCATCTCAGGGGGTGAGTATTACCTCGTCGAGGCACTACCGTTTTGATGGCAAGCATTTTTGACGGAGCAATGAACACTCGCGTCTACTTCTCTCTCTTCCTCTTTCACTCCTTTTGCTCTCTGCGCCTTTGGTGCAACCAACAACAGTCGACTAACAACCACGTACATAATTAACTGCTCAAGGGATCGCGGCAGTTCGTCCCTCCTCGTCCATTTCAAGAATCGAACATGGGTCATTCAGACGTGAGACAGAGGCACTAACACCACCCTACGAGAGAAAGAAGTCTATTTGTTTCAAATCTGGAATTCTCTCTGCCCCTTCTGCCTTGCTCAAGAATCAATGATGGCACTCAGGTTGAGCGAAGAGCCCGTCTCGGTGCGTTCATTATAAAAAGAAAACAACAGATTAAATCCACGCTGACCTTACCTCAGTGCACCCTCCGTCAGGAGCACCCAGCTCCCACCCAGAAGCCCACACATTGGCGCAATTCAGTTAATTCGGAGCTAAGCCAACAAGGGAGGGTCTGAATGAAAAGGCAACGAGAGAAAAGGGGTAAAAATTGGGCAGGAACAGCGCCGGGCCAAGCACAAACTACCATTGTTGGCTGTTGTTTACATCGAAGGCCACCCTTCGTGATTACCTCTTCCCCAAACACGTATGTACACGACCCGGTATTTTTGTGAGGCCTTTCCCAGGTACCGTTTCGAAAACCAGATTAGCAGTCAAAAGCCGAACCGACGCCCAGACTTATAAGCGCTTCATTTACTCTTTCCTTTCACTCTGTTCATTTGTCAACTTGTCTCTTTTTAGACAAAGTATTTTCGTTGCAAAAGGGTTTCTCTTTTAATAAAGCACGATGCGGAATTTTCCTAAATCATAAGCAGCTGCAACATTTGGGTAAAATCTGTTGCGAAAGCTAGGTATAAAGTCCTAAGCACGGGATAAACTTCGGCAATTAATTAGCGTCGGTACAGCAGGCCCAGCATCATGAAGGGGAGGGGAGAGGAGGGGAGAGGAGGGGAAGGGGGCCGGGTGTCTGGGGAAGGGAAGAGGGGAGCGACGAGGGGTAAGGCCGCCCAAGGCATCATTAACTGCCGGATTGAATTTCGTCAAAAAAATAATTTTTTCCCCTTCCTCATTTTTCAACCTCAGTGCTCAAGATTAAGGGAAAACTCTGTCTCGCGGTTGGGGAAAAAATCATTTCGAAATGCCACGAAAGAAAAGGGGAGGAGAAAAGAAGATGACGTTATTCCAGCACCATGGCCGCTGCAGTGCCTCCAGTTCCTGGAAGTCTGTTATATCACATTCCAGAACTAAAGGGGCTTCCGCAGAGAAGGTTCTTTAAAAAAAAAACAGAGAATATGGGACGACTTATATCTTGGAAGGAACACGCTGTGTAAAAGAAAAAAAATTAACAGCATACTGATTTTAACTGACGTGCAGAGTAAAAAAAAAAAAAAAACTCATCGATAAAAAAATGCACACATTTCTTCTTTTGCTCCAAACACTTTCCATTGCCAGCGCAACTCAATCTCACTTAAAGTTGGAAACATACAAATAAATGTATGGTACAGCTTGCAAAGACGTCTTGATCATTATGATTAGGTGGTTTCTTTCAAGATTCTCAATAATTCATTATCATCACGACCTTTTCTTCTCCTTTCCTCCAAAGCTGTTTGGCATTGCCCGCGTAGCCTCCAGTGGCGGCAACGCCTTATTTTTGGTCCTTTAAGAATATTCATTTTTTTCTCGTTGAAATCTGGATCCCCTCCCTAAAGTTGTACAGATCAATCTTCTTGAAAACATGGCTACAATTCACGTGTTTTGCACAACTGATTTAGTCTTGAATAGAAAAATGTTTTGTCTGTTAAAATTGTCTATATTTGGTTTTTGAAGATGAATGTCATTACATGGCGCAGTTTAAAACTTGAATCGATCTTTTAAGTCCTTTTCATGTTGCAATGATAGAGAGTGGATATCTCAACATTTTTTCATCTAATGTTAAGGTTATTACTATCATCGATACATTTACGAATCACGAGATTAAATTCGAAATGAATAAAAAAACATATGTCCTAACCAAGCACAGAATTTAAGCAATAATAAAAACAAGATATAATAAAAAACACATATGACCCAATTTCTCTCCTAGAAATTCGATATTTCCCGAAAGAAAAAAATACTTGACCAGAACATCACAACTGAAAAAACGCCATAAGGAGGTTTTTTCAGAAATCATCAAAGTTTCACTAACTATAAATTCACCTTTTTTTTTTTTCATTCATAAAGTTAAATTCTAGGAAGAGAACTTGTTCCGTTCTCCAAATTCTTACTAATTCTACACAATCCCAACCAAAATTCACACAGAACCTATAATATAAAATTAACACCTTATGAGAGAGAGAGAGAGAGAGAGAGAGAGAGAGAGAGAGAGAGAGAGAGAGAGAGAGAGAGAGAGAGAGATTAAATGTCTTTTGAATAAAAACCACCATTTACTAAATGTTTGTTATTAAAAACCAAACTCAACGACTCATGTCCCTTCACATGACATACTGCCATTCAAGAATATCCTATTTGGGAATCAATAATAACACTATAAATATACAATAACACAGAAACCTCCTGACATTATCCAATGCAAGGCATTGTTCCTCAAGCAACGGGATTTGAAAACCTGCAGAAGAAATAACAGGAATCATCCCTTGCAACTCAATAGGCGGCAGCGCAGCACCATTCAGCGAGCGGCTCTCTCATAACGATGCAAACGCAATAAAAACAATTCACCGAATCTCCGACAGCATGACGGCGACTGCTGCGATAAAAGTCGCGACAATAAAAGAAAAAAGATAAACTACTGTGGAAATTTGCAAAAGCCAAAAAAAATCTAAAGCCAATATACCCGAGGCTGGTATAACTTTTTTAAATTGTTTTGTTAACCCCCGGCTGCTGGAGTGAAAGGCGACACCAATCAAAGCCTTGGATCACATCAGTTGCATTCATGGAAGGATCGCTTTGTGTTTTCACATTCACAACATCCCGCGTAAACATCTGTACGTGTGCGAAGCGGCGAAGGTTGTTGAAGTTTTCTGTATAGTGGCTTCATCCACGATTCAGCAACCCATTGTCTGGGGAAACCGCTTAATACTGAGAGAGAGAGAATGTGTGTACTAAACCGTTACTCTAAACAAACAGAAGATGGCTTAAATGAAAAGTCAATGGTCACTACGTGGTTTATACTTCATCTGCAGAATGGAGGATAAATCCCTTGTGCAGAAAACCTTCACAACTTAACCTCTTCATACACCTACTCAGTCAGGTAACATTTAACATAGTGCCAGTCACCTCTACCTGGATATTAATACCTATCCATTCCAGCACCTCTTCCATCCCAGCAATCCAGCATTCTCTAAGTCGTCCTCTCAGGCTTCCAAACTATCATTATTCGTTCCCCCACATGACCAAACCACCTTAAAATAATCTTAGCTACCTTTACTCCCACTTTACGCATTTTACCACTAATATATCGCCTTCATCAAAATTCACATATTCTACACAAAAATTCCTCACAACAGCTTCAGCCTTTCTTACGTCATTCGGATTTGTCATTAACACCTCACTTCCACTGGAGATTGTTCTTTATACGTTCCAAATATTTTGCACAGACCCTTCGACCATCTTCGCTACACTCTTCTGTGACTCTCTTCTTTCCCCCATCCTACCATCATCTGTTACATTTATACCAAAATACCTAATTCACTGGTGCCATTCATCTGACACATATATTGACATTCTCTGCTTTGTCTTCCTATTTTCATTTGCCCTTGTAATCTCCCATTTCCTCCTTGTTTTAGTTGTTCAGTAGCATTCGTTCCCTGTATCTTGCAGTCTGTTCTTGTTGGTAAATGTGCCGTCACTTGCTAATTCATATCTGTGTGCATAAGGAAACACGTGCTCAGAGGTTGTCTGCACATCAGATTTTTTTTTAAATCAGACAGCTTCTAGATAATTTTCGATTCCAAGTAGTAGTTCGACCTCAGGTCTTCGGATGATATTTCTCTGATTTGTTATAAGAACCCTGGTTTTCATGTACCTACATGCGTCTTTAGAGCATGCCAGATATACAGCAGATGAGTTTGGTGGACTGAAAATTCCGCAGTAAACGTACAAATTTATTCTAAACAGTGGTCATCCGGCTTCTTTTCTGTTTGGGGATTGGCACCTTCTCATTACAAGGAATGACTACAGGACAGGGTATGTCCTCTAAACCGAAATTTATACCGACAGGAATAACTAGCTCTTAGCAGACAATTAAACGAACAGACGATTAAAAAGTAGAATTTGTAAAGCTCCGTAGAAACTCATAACTGCAATGCATGTTATGTCTATCAACGCTTCATACTATTTTTTTCTTTTTTTAGAAATGTACACTATTAAGGTAAATATCAAAAGGAGAGAAATTCGTTGGGAAAACATCAGTGAGAACAGTAAAAATTCGTAGATACAGCCAGCTAAAAGAAAATTTGGACGGGACCTATAATCTCCAAGACACCCCTTTAACAGAAATCACGAAACAGGCTTTAAAGTAACGGAACAATTCCCGTCTGTTAGATGGAAGAAAGAAAAAAGCAGAGGACTTCCAATAAAAAGGGATGACAGCCTAATTGTCCTTCACTTATAATTACAGTGCCAGGTATTATTACTTGTTCGTTACGCAACATTCCAGTCACTTCCTTATCAATGCCCAGTTATCTGCTATTATTTGTCCTGCTGCCAGCACAGCAAGGGAAAGACGGCTCTAGCCAGTGGGGCCACAGCACCTCAGTTACTCTGACCCGGTAGAAACCGTCCGACAGCACTCTGTGTCTGGCTCGGCGCTGTGGTCCTCATTAACATAACAATAAGCTACCTACCGTCCATTCACAAGGGTTATCTGGGGGCCTATCCATACCCTGAATTACGTTAGATGTGGCCAATAAAGTAATTATCCTTTTCTGGGCTTGATAAAGGGAAGTGTAATGATACTATCACCCACAATGATGCCTCTGGAAATCTACATTCGGAATTACCTATAAATCTGCGTCGGTAAAGGGACGGGCGATCGTTGCCGTCCTTTCTTCCATCTTATTTCCAGTTGCTCGCCTCATCAAGGATTGCTCTCTCCTCGCCAGCTCCAGGCTGCGTCCTCCATCCCACTTCGAGATGTAACAAGGCAACGGCTCCTCATTTTCAATTTTCTCTGCTCTATAGGGGCGACTGGTAAATCAAAGGCATGTTTCTCTCTCTCTCTCTCTCTCTCTCTCTCTCTCTCTCTCTCTCTCTCTCTCTCTCTCTCTCTCTCATACACACACACACACTCACCTACAATGAAATTACATGCATAATGCATGCACAGTATGTGTCAATAATATGTGTGTGTATATGCACATGCTATATATATATATATAGAATATGTGTGTATACACACACACACATATATATATATATATGTGTGTGTATATATATAATTATATATATTTATATATATATAATTTATTCAAAATATATTGCTTTGCATGTATTCATAGCCAGTTTTATATCGTTCGTCCTCTTTCTCTTGGTAACTTTATTCTTGATGGTAAATGTGCTGCCACTTGCTACTTTATACATATGTAGTGGGGAATACGTACTCCCACGATGTCTGCACATCAAGCGATTTTTTTTTTTGAGGGAGACAGCCTCTAGAAAGTAAGTAATATAAAACTGTATTATACACATTATAACATTTATAACATAAGTGATGTAAAACTGTATCATACAAACAAATATACAAAGCTACTGCGTGCATGCACGTCCCGAGTACCTGCGAAATATACAGTACACCCTAAATTTCCAGTACCTTATTTTAATTTATTTTAGTAAAAATACGGCTATCTTTACAGAGTCATGAGCTAAATCGTAAATATATTATGCATTTAATATCTTCTACTTACGACTTTGAAGGACATGATCATACAATATGCTAAAGACCCGTTTCCGTTTTGAATTCAAGGAACAAAATTTTTTATCATATATATCTAAAATCCATCCCTATTCATGACATCGAAATTTCTAAGTAAGGGCATGAAATGTAGCATCCGGGGTTGTAGAAAAACTAGCATTACGATCTCCAAGGTCATGCACTAGAGAGAGAGAGAGAGAGAGAGAGAGAGAGAGAGAGAGAGAGAGAGAGAGAGAGAGAGAAAAGCATTTTCAATCAGCATACCCGGCATGTAAGACTAAGAGGCAGAGGAACAAGCTTATTGCTGAGTTCATAAGATATAAAGCACAACCACCATCCAAATGCTGCACTCTTAAACGTCTAAGGCCCAAAGAAAGTGTATCTGCTACAATTACTAAATAGTGTAAATGTCTGAACAAGAAGAAGCTGATACAGAGAAAACCAGCAGCCGTTTATTTTTCATCTGATTTTCATGGAATGTTTTGATGGGTTACAAATGCACGTTCCTTCGAGTATGTTTAGTTTTTTACCTATCTTTCCCACACTGTCATCTTTGAAATTAAGGTCGGTCTAATTATTACAATTTTCTTCCTACTTTTCAACTATATCTTTATTGGATAACCTCACTTACTTTGCTTCATCTCACCTACGCCACCGTGTTCTGCCTAACCCTTGGTTCCCATTTTAATTACACCTCGTGCACGAGATACCCTAAATCCGGATCTGTCGGGGAACCTTTTGTTGTTTCTTCTGGGAGTCATCAAGAAGTAAAAGTATACAGCCCGTGAAGGAATCAGAAGTATTTCCAAGGTGGTGACACGATTGCTGTTCGATACCAGGGGCTATTCTCGTTTTATTTGTGGGTCACGATCTCTTTGGTGACACGAGAGGTTGTAAAAGGATGGCATGGAAAGATTCGGATGCTGGCCCACTATTCTCTCGTCTGGTCGATTTATTGCCCTCTGGAATAGCCTTCCCGACCCTTTTGTTTGCATAAAGACTGACACACACATGAAGAAAATATTGAAAATTACGTATATATACCACAGGAAATTCAATATATAATATTTAACTTTATTAATGAAAAGCTTCCTTTTACGCCAGTGGGCGAAAACACTATGATCTGCACCAGATAGACGGGACTGAAGAGGATACAGAAGTAGAGACCCGGGCCTAGAAAGAGACAGCTTTAATAGTACCAGATTAAACATGAGGAAAAAAAGCTGTATTTATTTTATATATATTCAGTTAATTACGATGCAAGTAGAAATTAATCATTGCCCCCCAAGAATTCTGCTTTTCCATCATATTCTTGTGTTTTGACTAATTCGGATAAATAAAGCTAGGATAAGATTCATGACAGGTTCGCTGTATTATGCTTCGTTTGCATGTCCAGCTCAAGAGTTAAGATGGTCCAAGCAAAGTTCTGGCAGAAGCTTTAAGAAAGAATATACACATTTACCCAACATCTAGACAGAAGGTTTTGAAAAGAAGTGATCTAGAACTCTATCCAAACAACAACCCCTCAGGGAAAATCATTGAGACAAGCATACAAATTATCATGGGAAATTCAGCGAATGGTGGAACAGGTTTCAAGAACAGAAGCAAGAGTTATAAGGTCGTGGGATGAAGAACAAACAAAAATGTAATACCGTAATCATTGTTGCCAAAATGAAAGGCCAAAAATAGGTATGCAATGTGAGATGCGTGATCACGATAGTCTGGAATATATATACCTCGTGGTCAATTGCCCACTCTATATAATTCATGCAATTAGAGACAAAGATGATGGCACAGACCAGTAATAATGTTTACTTCGTAATTCCACAATCTTTAGGATCACAGGCTGAAAATTTAAACACCGTCAATTCATCAAGCTTTTCCACAAGAGTAAGGAAACGTCTGCCAAAAGACACTGGTAACCCTACTTCAGAGAGAAGAGGATCTGTACCAACTTCTCTGCTTGTTTGATTATATATTATATATATATATATATATATATATATATATATATATATATATATATATATATATATATATATATATATATATATATATACACACACACACACACACAAAATGCGATGTGTATCCAGAATGTTTTCAGAGCGTAAAAACGTTTAGTCCGACGGAAGTGCACTCCCCGTAAGATCCAATCTTTCTCGCTTTTAGCCCCAAAAGAGTATGTAGAACGAATGTACTTTGGTGTCTCTTATTTTACTGCCATTTTGCATGATACAGGTACACTAGGAATTATATTTCATCACACACCTTTCTTTTAGTGGGAATGGTCCCAGTGGATGTTCACCTTCCAGTTCTCAGCAAATATTGGGATGAGGTCGCTAGCCTTATTCTCTTGGCTACCATTCTGGAGACCTCGGAAATCGACTTCCCACAACGTACCCGGAACAATGGACTTTTCAGGAAATGTGATAAACGATGTCACCTTCTCACGTCTTTTGAATCGAACCCTGGTCAACTGATGATGAAGCCATGCAATTTACCACTAAGCCAAGAGGATTACTGATGTGCGTATGATGATCATCATTCACGTTTTTACGTTAGTATATCTTTACGGGGCTGAGCTTGGAATGTTATTTTTCTTCTGTCTTTCGAATTTTATACATAAATCCCCCCACCCATGCATACATAAATACAAACACACACACACACACGCACACATACATACATATGTATTTATGAATGTGTAAGTTAATGCACACAAACACACACACATATATGTATATGTGTGTGTGTGTGCGTCTCACAAAACAGATTTATCATCTTTCTCTGCCCACAGAGCTCTAATGATAAACTTCACTTATAACCGAACGGCACTGGCAGGTTTTCAGTCATATTCTGGATTCATGTACCGCGACATCATTCAACTAGGATATACAACTAAACGAACGTAATGTGAACTGACGCCTTTTTCTAGCTAATCCACTTTAACATTACACCAGTCGATGAGTCTCTCTGATTTTCGTGGCATCATAATTCTAATGAGGCAAACGGCCAAACGCCAGAATAAACACGGACCAGCGATCAGTTTACCAGATTAACTCTCCGATGTGTGGAAGGGGCTGGGATGAATTCGGGGCAAGGGAAGGGGAAGAGGAAGAGGGGGGTGATGAAACAATACTGCCAAAAACCTCTTGAGAGCGTGAAGGGTCCTCCTTGCTGCTCACAGAAGAGAGCTAACACCGATAGCCACTAAAAGCACTGGTACTGAACAAAGAGGGTAAAGACCCTCTATTGGATTCTATCATGAAAGAATAATCCAAAGTAGGAAATGGCCTTAATGGCTGCATATGGAGAGAGAAAAGCAGAAAGAGCACTATCCCGCCCACAATATACAAATATTATTCCGTTCTTCAAAGGGAGAATTTTTTTCCTTTCAAGCGTCGAAGATACAACTGGAATCAGAATTTTCAGTTTTTGAGAACTGACGCTACCTGGGGAAGACGGGAAGTGTGTTTAAAATGCAAAACGAAAACTACCCTATTTTTAGCGAACTGAAACCAATGCCCGTAGCAATCACGATTTATATATATATACTTGCATTATAAACATCATGGTATTTCTGTTTTACCCTTTCGGAATAAGGAATCTTCATTCTATCATAAGAATAGCAGAATGCAATTATTTTTAACATGCAACACCGAATACACACACACACACACACACACATACATACATACATACATACATACATACATACATACATACAGTACGTAAACATAGGGGAAATATGATTAGTAAATAATTGTAATTCATTATATTCATCGGTAATTTACATAACAACCAAACTTTTTTAATAGGAGATTTAAATATAAGATTCAGTATTCTAATTCAGTATGAAATCGAAGCAACTTCAAAATATTGTTGTAGTGTTATATTAGTGGCAAAAAATTTATAAAAACGTTGAAATTTCAAGCTCCTTCCAATGTCAATGAGATTAATTATACGGTCAACAAAAAGTACGAGATTATATCCTACGGAGGTAGCTTATATAAACAAATGACTCGAAGCAAAAACAAACCTTTCATCAGAACAGGTAAAACTACTTGTGTTAATAATCCTCAGCACGATCATCTAATTTTTGTGTTTTTGTTTTTAATTGAAACGACATTGTTTACTGGCAATTTGTTTATTCCAAAAGCTACTTATTAATTACATTTATCAAGCGGTCTGCAAATATTAATAAGAATCGACCAATGTAATCATTTAAATGAAAACGAAAAATACCTTTCATTTGTACCAGCCTTATAATAATTGCTAATGTAGTACTTTTAGAGTAAAACAAACACAAAATGGCAACACACATGAATATATATATATATATACATATATATATATATATATATATATATATATATATATATATATATATATATATATAATATATATATATATATATATATATATATATATATATATATAATAATCACTCTTTCACGTGAATTTTATATCAAACACCACAAGAAAGAAGTGAAACACGGTTGTAGAGCCTGACCTGTGTCTGCCTTATTGCTAATTAAGCCATCTTCAGAAGACTGATATAAAGTGGTAGAAGTTCTACCACTATATATCAGCCCTCTGAAGATGGCTTAGTTAGCAGTTGAGCCGCCTCCGGTCAGGGTCTAGAACCGTGTTTCATTTTCTTCCACTAATGTGTTATATATATATATATATATATATATATATATATATATATATATATATATATATATATATATATATATATATATATAATAATACATATATACATATAAATATATATATATAAATAAAAATATATATATATGTATATAGTAAAATATATATATATATATATATATATACATACGCAAATACAATATGATATACATACACATATATATACATATATACCTACTTTGTTGGAAATAATACATATTCAGCAGCAACTGTACATAATTATCAGTTCTTCAAATTTACAGTAACACATACGACTTTAAATATACATCTTCCTCTCTCTCTCTCTCTCTCTACACACGTATATATATATACGCGTTAATTTTTTGTCACTAGAATATGTTCATGTATACAGCACACACACACACACACACATATATATATATACATAAACATGTACATATATATATATATATATATATATATATATATATATATATATATATATATATATATATATATATATATATATATATATATATATAATATATATATAAGATA
This sequence comes from Macrobrachium rosenbergii, assembly GCF_040412425.1. Classification (NCBI taxonomy): domain Eukaryota; kingdom Metazoa; phylum Arthropoda; class Malacostraca; order Decapoda; family Palaemonidae; genus Macrobrachium; species Macrobrachium rosenbergii. The sequence continues at coordinate 42,998,369 of NC_089787.1, forward strand.
ATCTTGATGACCCATCAAAGACTGGTACGAATCAAAATAAACCAAGCTGAGAGTTGACAAAAGATGGAAACTTGGTCATCTAGCCGAAAGAGAGGACAAGAGCAAGCCCCGTTCCTTCTTCCCCCCAACCCATCCCCGATCTACGGGATAATCCCTAGAAATGAATCGGTCAGAAAATAAAGGAAGCGATGCTACCAAAAAAACCGCTCTGGATCCCCACCCTATGAATGAAGGGAAGGAAGCAATACTGTCCGAACCTAAAAGGGAGGAAGCAGGGAATCAAACTATATTGGTAACTCACAAACGGATATTCCTTTTGCAAGAGGGGGAACGACGAGGCGGTCATGCAGGAGGAGGCAAGGGAGGAAGCCATTGGGCAAAAAGGATTTTCCAGAGACCAGGGAACGCATTTCCAGATAAATAAATCCCGCCAAAAAGCGACCCTCAAAAGGAACTGAAACGCCATTTCATCTTTGGCCTTTCATCGTAGGTTGTCGTTTAGCAAAATCGACCTGGTGACTTGTATGGTATCCAGACAAATCTGGAAACATGAGCTCTCATTGTATCCAGAGTAATTTGGAAACACAGGGATTACCAATAGTATCCACAGAAATATGGAGGAACGAGGCTCTCATATAGAATTCAGCGAAATCAAGAGGTACGGAGCCCTAATGAAAAATCCGCAAAAATCTGGAGGCACAGGACTTACATATTACATCTGGTAATTTGGAGTTATGGGTATGCCATTCAAAAGCCGTATAATATGGGGGAACGGGGCCCTCATGTAGTATCCTGAGAAATCTACGATATCTGGGTCCCTGATGCAGTATTCTCAGAAATCTGGAGTACCGAGGTTCTCATGTAGTATAACCAATGAAATCTAGAGGTTTGGAGCTCTTATGCAGTATCCTCAGGAAAAAAAAAAGTTAAGTATACCTTAGTTCCTCAGAAATCTGGAAGACCGGCCCTCAAGTAGTATCTAGAGAAATCTACGAGGTATTGCGCTCCTATGCAGTATCCTCAGAAATCTGAAGGAAAGAGGCCCTCAAGTAGTATCAAGAGAAATATAGAGGTTTGAAGCCTTATGCAGTATCCTCAGAAATCTGAAGGAAAGAGGCCCTCAAGTAGTATCAAGAGAAATCTAGAGGTTTGGAGCCTTATGCAGTATCCTCAGAAATCTGAAGGAAAGGGGCCCTCAAGTAGTATCAAGAGAAATCTAGAGGTTTGGAGTTCTTATGCAGTATCTTCAGGAATCTGGAGGAACAAGGCTCTCATGCAGTATCCGGAGAATCTAGAGGTTTGGAGCTGTTATGCAGTATATATCCTCAGAAATCTGGAGGACCGGCTCTCAAGTAGTATCTAGAGATATCTACGAGGTATGGCGCTCCTATGCAGTATCCTCAGGAATCTGGAGGAAAGGGGCCCTCATGCAGTGTCCAATGAAATCTAGAAGTTTGGAGCTCTTATGCAGTATCCTCAGAAATCTAAGGAATGGGGCCCTCTAGTAGTATCCTGAGAAATCTAAAGGTCTGGGTCTCTTATGCAGTATCCTCAGAAATCTGGAGGAACGAGGCTCTCATGCAGTACCCAGTGAGATCTAGAGGCTTGGAGCGCTTATGCAGTATCCTCAGAAATCTGGAGGAACGGACTCTCATGTAGTATCCGGAGAATCTAGAGGTTTGGAGCTAATATTCAGTATCCTCAGAAATCTGGAGGAACGGTGTTCTCAAGTATTACCCAGAGAAATGTACGAGGTATGGCACTCCTATACAAAATCCTCAGAAGTCTAGAGCAACGGGGTTCTCATGTAGTAACCAATGAAATCTAGAGGTTTGGAGCTCTTATGCTGTATCCTCAGAAATCTGGAGGAACGGGGCTCTCATGTAGTATCCTGAGAAATCTAGAGGTCTGGTCTCTTATGCAATATCTTAAAAAATATGGATGAACGGAATCTCATGCTGTATCTGGAGAATCTAGAAATATGGAGCTCCTATGCAGTATCTTCAGAAATCTGGAGGGACGGGCTCTCATGCAGCATCCGGAGAATCCAGAGGTATGGAGCTCTTTTGCAGCATCCTTAGAAATCTGGAGGAATGGGGCTCTCATGCAGTATCCAGAGAAATCTAGTGGTTTGGAGCTCTTATGCTGTATCCTCTGAAATCTGGAGGAATGGGGACCTCAAGTAGTTCACAGAAATCTGGAGGCATAGGGCTGTCATGCACTAACGAGAGAAATCTGGAGGTACTGGATTTTCAAGCGAATCCAGTGTAAATATGGAGGCACGGGCCTCTCATGCAATATCCGGAGATATCTGGAAATACTGGTCTTTGAGATATCTAGAAATACTGGTCTTTGAGATATCTAGAAATACTGGTCTTTCATGTAGTACCCACAGAAATCTGGAGGCACGTGGCTCTCATGTTGTATCTGCAGAAATCTGGAGGGACAGGGCTCTCATGCACTGCCCAGAGAAATCTGGAGGCAGGGGACTCTCATGCAGAATCCACAGAAATAAGAAGACAAGGGGCTGTCATGCAGTTTCCAGAGAAACCGATAGGCACAGGGCTCTCATGCAGTACCCAAAGATCCCTGGGGGCAAGGAGCTCTCACGTAGTATACAGCGAAATCTGGAAGCACTGAGGTCTCATGCACTAAGCAAAAAATTTTGAAACAAGGAGCTCAGCTCTCACGCTGTATCCAGTGACTTCATCATCGCTTCCAACGCCGTGTGACACAAGGGCATCAGTGAACCTCTGCAGCTCTTGTCTTTCCTGTGCTTTCACTTCCACAATTCTCCATTCATCTCCTTCCGTTCTCAAGCAAGTGGGTCTGCGTCTTCCAACTCTATTGTTGCCAAGGAACCCCCCTAACACTGTTACATACTATTCTCTTGGGGTAGTGCAAAGAACACGTGCAAGCCTTCTTAATCGCCCCTTCATTATCTCGTCTGTATATGGAACTTCAGCAGATTTCCATATGGTATCATTTCTTACTACCTGGCCATATGTCTCATGTTATTCTTCAAAAATCCTTAAATTTTAAATCGACAGAATTTTTTATACATAATACCAATGTCATACTGATGCATGACCGTATTTCAATAAAAATCATACTAGTGTATAATTTTAATTCCGTATGAATTTCAGTCAATTTGATTTCCAAATCTTATGCAGCTTGCCCATTGCCTGATTTGCCCTTTTTAGTCTTCCAATAAATTACAACTTATGAAAAACTGTATTTGATATTGTTTTTGAATATCTGAAAGATCGGCCTCATTAACCCTTCCTCCACCTAGTGCTGATGTTATTCCTCTGCACATCCTCTGTCCACATTATTCAAATTTTTTCATCAGTTCCATCTCTGTAGATATTTGATAAATTTTATTAAGTAAGCTTTGTAGGAACTAAAGCGTTTTGTTGGCTGAAACCGCATAAGCAGCGTATTCTAAATCTGCAGTTACTTGTGTTTAAATCTCGGCCATCTCCGACCTTTTTTTCATTATAAATATATGAGAAAGGCAAACAGCTTAGGTAACAAAACACTGACCTCTGGCACCTTATCATTTACTGCGAATTCACTTAACAAGATTCCATGAGCATTATCTTTGCACCTGCTTCGTTATTAGATAGTTTTAATTAGCTTTACATATTCAATGGGAATACCAAAATGACGTAAGAGCTATAACACTGGTGTGTGGATTTTGGAAAATGTCTTCTCGCAATCAACTAAAGCCATAAGAAGTTGAGTTTTGAGTTCCATACACTTCTTCTGCACAATTATCTTAACGCAAACATTTGACCGTTGCAACTCCGGCCTTTTCTAAAATCGGCTAGTTCATCTTTGAGCATCTTAATCATTTCTTTCTCCAGCCTACTGAAGATGAACATGGTAAGTGCTTATAATAATTCTCAATCCTCGTGCAAGTTATTAAAAAATAAACAACCATACATCAGCAGCAATTCATCGTCGGTAAGTTCTAAACAGACTAAAGACCAGCAGTAATGTATTTAGTATAACATTTTAGCGTTTACTGTAAACGTCCGGAGCCGATATCATTGATGCTAATCGTGACTGGCTGTCATGCTGCTTAGGTTACAATGGTATCAGCTGCGGATACTTACAGTTAACTCCTAACAAACAGGCTAGTCATACTAACAGTTTTTCATTTTTGCTAGTCTTAAATCTGTTTTACATGAGAAACATCCATTTCCGCAGATATCCTTTCCGAACGCCATTCATCTTTTTCGAAATGACTCAACTAAGTTGGTATCGTACATCCTCTATTGCATATTGCAAAACACTGGAACTCTTTTCCTGATGACATTTTCCCAGACTCATATCCTTCCCTCCTTCAAGAGGGAGCCGAGCCTCATTGCTGTTCCTTCTTATTCTATCATTAATTTGCTTCGCATCTCGGTAAGGTTAGGTATTTATGTCCATCTCAATGGCTTCTGTTACTAAAGGCCATGGCACAGGCGAAGGTTTTTTAGAACATTGCTTACACGATCAGACAGCAAGTATAAGGCAAGTGAATGTAGCCTCTAAAAAGGCCCAGGAGACGACGATAATCACAGGACAATTAGTCTTAACGGAGCAATTAAGCAAAATAATTGAAAGGAGAGGATGCTGAGCACCCAAAACGATCGAAATTATCCACAGGTGCATTTATTTTGCCGAAGCCTGTTAGGCAAGTCAGTGATCTTTTGGCTTCTGCCATACTAACGTGTATCCAGTGGTTAATGACGAAAAACAATACAAATAAGCGCAGCTATATTAGCAACTTTTTTTTTTTTTGTCTGGCTACTGACACCATCGAACGCCATGTGAAATACTCACACACGTATCCATAAATTAGTTTTCTATTTGTGATGACATCACAATTTTTAGATAAATATGTTAGGGTGTTTTGCCAAAATCAAAGCTCTCACTGAGTTCGTCCCTCGAAAGCCAACGGCATTTGGTTTTCTGAATAATATGATAATGATAATGGTACTTTCCGCAGACGGTACAGTGTAAGTACGTATCAAGCTGATCATGGAAACGACATTGCGTAAATAAATACTATAAGAATTCAGTTCACCTGCAATGAATAGAAGTACGACAACGGGAAACTCTATACAAACAGCTTATCTTGAAAAACAATGACACAACTCTTATCAGCCCTCACTTCAATTTTCCAGCCCATACAGCAAAGTACCCTTACTAAACATAACTCCATTTGTCGACACGAATGTTCCTTTCCTTCAATAATCGATGAAAATGAAGGGGGAGGCTGAGTGGATTTGGGTCGAATTGGGGAGTGAATGAAATAAAGATGGGTGATTCAATAGGTTGTGGATGGACGGATAGGGACTCGCTGGAAAGAGGAAAGTTGGGACACAATTCGCAACCAGGGGTTGTATTCCCTGAATGGGGTCTTATATAATGTTGTAAGCATAAAGAACAAATGAAAAGGAAAAATTGAAAAACTTGATATTAAGAACCAAAAAGTTTGTAAAACTATTTAAGGTTTTGTCCTTCATAAACTTATCATAATTTCTTTTGAGAATTTAGGCCTTTCTTCACATTAATATCATCGGCGTTATTATTAACAAATCTCTGTTACATTATGACTTCCGTTTGTTTATATTTTTTTCATCGGCGTCCACATGAGTAAGCCTGGGACGTTTGCATCAACTTCCAGATTAGCGAAAGAGCAATGGCCGGACGGGACTCATAAACAATGAAAGAAAAACAAATGGTATCAAACTGCGTCTAAAACATAAGATGTGCATGCATACATACATACATATACTAACACAAACACACAAACAAACACTCAGACATACGCGCGCACACGCAGACACACACTGGACAAACAGGTTCCACCCTCATAATAAGAGTTAAATGGAATGCATGTTTACACTCTCCATTCTTCATCTGGTCTCTACTTTCATATCGAAGCCAAAGGGAGCTTTTCCCCAACATCCGAGCAGAGAATCCAAACGCTTTCCTAATTACCCTAGCGTGATTAGGTAAATGTTTGTTTTAATATCATATTTTAATGAAGTATTGGGATATGAGGGTTGAGTCGATCCGACGCTGCCATTGCAAATTTGGACAAGATGGAAAGATATCACTCTCACTGATTGTTGTTCCAGACCAACTTCCGTTCGCTTCCGGATCGAATACGTTTCGATGAGCGGCTGTCGTGCAGGACAGCCCACTTGACGCGCTCAAGTGTAGCATCATATCTTCAAATGGAATGGGACTTTCCATAAATTATGTAAATAAACTATATAAGACATCCAGGATAAAAAGGCCGACTCCATTTACGCTACGGAATGTGGCGTCTAGTGCCACATCGCCTACAAATATCAATCTAACAACTGCTTTTGAAATTTGTTTGCTCTTTCTCGTTCTCTGTTCTGGTTTGTAAACAAAGAGCTCGTCGCATCCCAACATCTCCAGAATATTACATTCATCACCACGGAAGACGCATCAAGTATATAAAAGATGAAGATGCAGTCCACAATAATGCGTTTTCATTTAAATAGGAGTCAAATGAAGTTCCTATGTAGTCATATTACACACATACCGAGCACACTCTACCCAGACATATCCCTCTTGAGCATGTGGGGCACACAAAGGGCGGGGTTTAGCAACCTCACCCATTATCTCACACACTTAAAATTGTAAGGGTTAGGACCTACTAAAGCCAAGCCCCAAGACAAAAACGGATGACTGCTAAAATAAAAAAAATATACAAAAAAACAATCGAAAGTATAAACCCAAAAGTGAACGTAATCAAAACAGTTTGCTTTCTTCTACAATTCAAACGCGCATTTGAGGCAAAATAAGAACGGAAAAGGCTTTATTAGCAAATAAATGACTTTCTCTTTCGTCGATAAATAATACCAGTGCTTTCCAATTGTCAGTCTAAAGTCATTTGCAAGCTGAAAGCGCAAATGGCACTCGTTCTACTATTTCTACTTACCTAAGACTATTTTCCCGTAGTTTTTCAATAAAATCTCTTAGCACCTTGATCAGGAAGGTCAAAGTTTCCACCTTCGCTTAAAAAAATCCCAATCCCATGAATATATACTATGAATCACTACATATGAGTCGAATGACTAAAACAGCGTACCTCAGATAAACAGTCGACTACGAAATTACGTTACATTTCATAGGTACGAAAAATAAAAGTAAAATAACTGAAGTTTACAGTAAGGGATAAAAGGTATTATTTTACATGAACCTTAATATCTGGCAACTTCTGAGGGAGGTTCCACGAATGCAAAGCCCTTTATCAACATTGACAGCAGTTGTAAATAAGTCAAGGATGATTTAGTTGGACAGAAGCCTTTAATTGCAGTATGTAACCATAGGCATCCACCATACCACTGCCCATTTTGTGCCTGTCAGTTTCTCAGTAATATATATCTGCTTTCTTGAAGCGTATTTCAAAATACAATGGTGGACTCTTTAAACCTTTAGACCTTTTCACTTTAAACGTGTATTATACACGGAAAGAATTATAATCTCCAGGATCCTTTACGGCGCAAAGAATAAAAACAAGTTGTGCTGCACGTAGTTTTAGAACTGGTGTTTTCATGCTCTGAATCTCCATTCCTTATGAAAAGAGAAAGGAAAGTATTTAATTTTTCATTCTATATTTAAAAGGTCAAGTGGCACCTACCGACATAAGTCTTCACTAACTTTTTCCATAAACCTGACATTACTTTCTCTCTCTCTCTCTCTCTCTCTCTCTCTCTCTCTCTCTCTCTCTCTCTCTCTCTCTCTCTCTCTCAAGGTGGTTTTCCAAAACCACTTGGAAGTCTTTTGTGTTGCCGTAACCATCATACGGGGAGTACATGCATTACTCATGAAAGAAAAATCTTCTGATATGCTCACATTTTCTATGATCAGATACTTTTAAGAAAACCCACTTATATCCGAATTACTGCCATCAGAACCCTAACTTATAATCAATCAACTTGGGACTTCTACTATCATGACGATTCAATCATCTTATCACTATACAAATCAATTCCGTTAGAAATCTTTGTCCCACAGGAACGGAGGGCCTCCCCAAGATAAAGAGAATAGAACATAGAATTTAGGCCAAAGGCCAAGCGGTGGGACCTATGACGTCATTCAGCGATGAAACAGAAATTGGCATCAAAAAGATTTGAAAGGTGTGACAGGAAGAAAACCTCGCAGTTGCACTATGAATCAACTGTTAGGAGAGGGTGGAAAGTAAGATGGAAGAAAGAGAATGTGAACGGAGGTACATTAAAGAGAATGAAAGGGGTTGCAGCTAGGGGCCGAAGGGACGCTGCAAAGAACCTTAAGTAATACCTACTGCAGTGGACAACATGAAGTACATTGGAGGCACTAACCCACTACGGGGCATAAGATAGAGAGACACAAAATAAATAAATTGACATCAACTTAACTTAGCTGTTAAGAGAAATAAGTCCTTAACAGTTTCCCCTTTTCCCTAGAAAACATGATAGACTGATAATCATACGTGCTCTAGAAGTGAAAAGAAGCGTTACAACGCTGGAATAATAAAATGAAATATCTTCGGCGCAATGAAAGCAACAGTACACCTTGGTGATGAAAACGCTTCTTAGAAAGCGTCTTTTAAATATGTACAATTTATAGAATTTCTCCCCTTCACACCCTTTGCATTTAATCTTCTCTTACATTTACTGATTTTCTTTATTTCTACAATTACTCATTAATAACATATTTTTGAACATAAACATGCGTTCACATAACTAGAGAAAGACGGCAAATCATTTAATTCGAGAAAGACAGTACATCATTTATTTCTTGTGTTCTTTTCATCAGCTAAGTCGTCACTTCAATCATATTCAATTTTGTTACCAAAGTGAGCTTCAAACATAACGGGGACAATTTCTTTCCTCTTTATAAGGTGCCAAATTGCTTTATTATTGAGAACAGGGTACAGCAAGCATAACGGACAAGCCGGCTCCATTTTTCCTATCGAGGAAGTAAAAAATACTCGTAAGTTTCTTCGGCGCAGTCGAGTTTTCTGTACAGCGTATAATGCTATATGAAACTCTCAGCCACGACCCATGAAACTCTCAGCCGCGGCCCATTAACCTGTCAACCACAACCCTGTGGGCGGTGCCAGACACACGATCATGGCTAACTTTAACCTTAAATAAAATACAAATTACTGAGGCTAGATGGCTGCAATTTGGTATGTTTGTTGATTGGACGGTGATTAATCAACATACAAATTTGCAGCCCTCTAGCCTCAGTGGTTTTTAAGACGGACAAACAAAAAGCCATCTCACAGCAAACTAAAAATGTATGGGAAAAAATCCTCGACCCACATCCAGAAATGAATTCTCATTAAAATCTAAGCGACTGCTCTGTTCTTGGGAACACAGTCATTCCCTTCGTTACTTTCACGTCACCTTGATACCACACAGACAGACTGACTGACAAATCAAAATAAAAAAAAAAAACTACATTGACTGAGGTAATTTTCAAACTAAAATAACAATTTTAATCACATCATTACTATAATGCCCAAAATTGTGAATAATTAAAATAAAACTCGTGCCATTCTACATTTGAGGCAATAAAATAACGGAACAAAAATAACTAAACAAATTTTTCTTCGTGTTAAAAAAAATACACTGAATAAAGAGCCTCTACCAGGTAGTAAAAACACTTCGTTTTTTTACCGTGGCATTGCAATTATCCTGCGTTTAAGAGATTTTAATTTCATGCAGTTACAGGATCAACATGACAGCATTATCCATTTCCGAAAGGTTTATATGAACTACTAAAGCGGTGGAAGTTTTGTGCACAAGGATTTATCCTAGAAAAAAAATATATACATACATATATATATCTATGTATATATATATATATATATATATATATATATATATATATATATATATATATATATATATATATATATATATATATATATATGCATGTGTTTGTATATCTGAGTGCTAGTGTGTGTATGTCAGAGCACTTAGAATATAAGAAATGCCTTTCAGTGATGAAAGTAAAGCTATCAATACCTATTTAAAACGCCTTTAACTGTTTTTTAAACTAAAATCCTAATCCTGGAGTCTTCTTATGATATATACATATAGTATATGAGATTTCCTCTTTTCCTTCCATCCTCTCTGGAGTGAAGCGGAAACAATTCCCGATAAAAGGGCAGCAGCAGCAGCAGCATCTGTGACGTGGCGTGTGTGGGTGAGAACTGAAAAACAAAGAAACAGTAACTGTCCCCCGAGGGTCGAATCTAATGAAAACTCCCTTGACAGACTATTAAACCTCTTGTACATTCATCCTTTGTAACACCATAAAGTTAAATCCTGAAAATGTCGTTCATCAAAAGATCGCTGCAATGCTTCGTTAATTAGCCTGACAAATGTTTACGGAGAAAGAGATTAGACAAAAAAGGGAAGGGGTTAACGCGGGAAGATTACAGTATGGGGGAATTCCAATACACAGAAAGAGATACACAACAAGGTAGCGTGTTAGTGTATAGTGAGAATGCACGGTGTATTTGTGCATGCACGTCTATAAATGTGCACATTCAAGTTTACACCTCCCATGCGTGCTTGCAAAAATCTACACAATGCTAATACACATTAAATATTTGTATAATTCATACAGACATAATATATATATATATATACACACACACATATATATATATATATATATATATATATATATATATATATATATATATATATATATAGAAATCATCAACACACGTTTTCAGAAATAAATTTCTGACTGTCGGGAAGGCAGGTCTCTCAGGTGGAAAGCAAGGGCGTTACCCACTGGGCCATACAATGTGCAGATTACCTGGGCAGCTAATAGGAGTTTTCCCCAACTGACTCTATGACCCAATAGACAACATTTCATATGCTGAGTCGGGAATCATTTTACCTTAATCTTGGGTGCAGTTGCTCTCGGGTTCAACTTCTTCCCAGTGTAACGCCCTTGTGCTCTCGTTAGTGTTGTTCCACGTGTTGTGTGTTGATGTTCTATCTTATTCACTCAGAAGGGATAATTGATGAAATGTTGTCTATTGGGTCATTGCTGAGTCAGGAAGTTGGGAAAACTCGCTGGTATGCAAGCAGTTATAGGTAATTCCTTGGGTGCAGTTGCTCTCAGGTTCCAACTTCTTTTAGACTGGTATGGCCCAGTGGGTATATTTCCACCTGAGAGACCTGGGTTTCGATATAGTCAGAAATTTATTTATATATATATATATATATATATATATATATATATATATATATATATATATATACACGTTTTCCACCCGCCCTGAAAGGCAGCAACTCCACTAATGTGCAGAAGCACTATAGGAGTTACTGATATATATATATATGCCCGGGATCAATCCCTGGTGCTCTCGTTAGTGTTGTAAAAATGGTCCATATATATATATATATATATATATATATATATATATATATATATATATATATATATATATATATATATATATATATAATGTGTGTATGTGTGTTTGTATGCACTTTCTAATGAACACCATATTCTTTGGAAGCTTGAATATCAAGTCAATGGCCCCTGTGGGCTTGGTCCATATGAATAGTGTTCATCCTCTGAATGATAATAATAATAATAATAATAATAATAATAATAATAATAATAATAATAATAATAATATACACACACACACACACACACACACACACACACACACACATATATATATATATATATATATATATATATATATATATATATATAATATATATCCATATTCTTCAAGCAAGAGTTTATGATGAAAGGAGAAAATATGATTTTCATACAAGGTGACTTGCCTCTTACTCTATCAACCAGGATGACATCATAATTCTCACACTTACCAATGTTTGTATGGAGGGACGCGACATTTTATTGATCTGTCAGCGGTTGGTCAATATATTGCAACAAAACGGAATTCCCCCTCGGTTACTGAAGGCATGCACTAATACATTAATTAACGCAAAACCCCTAACATTACATAAATTCAGGTCGGATGAGGAGTTTCGAGTAGTTTCTTTCCTGCACTTAATTATATTTTTTTGTGATTTTATTTCAAGATCTCTTATCTTTATCTCTAGATACTTTAATATGGGTTTAAGAAGGGTCTATGGCCTGGATGTTGTAGGACGGAGACGTATCTTAATATGGTATAAATATATTTGTTCGTATGGAACATATTTATATTTATTCAACTATTATCAAAATAAATCAATGCACATGAACCGTCCATTGATATTTTCTTTTACCACACCTTAAGCCATACAAGCGGGCATTATGATGATGGAAGGGTAATGGAAGCTCCCTATTCCCCACAACTAATGTAGTTCATAACAGTTCTTTACTTGTACTTACTAGTTCTTTGCTTGTACTTGCTACTCTTTCATGAGAGGCAGACGGAGCTGTGAGACTAATGTGTAGGGCAGCGCAAAGCTCATAAAAGGCCCTACTGCGGTCTAGGAATAAACTAGAAAATATAAAACTTAGGCCAAAGGCCAAGCGCTGGGACCGACGAGGTCATTCGGCGCTGAAACGGAAATAGACAGTAAGAACGTTTGAAAGGGTAACAGGAGGAAAACCTCGCAGTTGCACGTGAAATAATTGTTAGAGAGGTTGGAAAGTCAAGTGGAAGAAAGAATATGAACGGAGGTACAGTAAAAGGAATGAGAGAGGTTGTAGCTAGGGGCCGAGGGGACGCTGCAAACACCCTTAAGTATACCCTACAGTGCACCTCGTGAGGTGCAATGACGGCACTACCCACCTACGGGGCATAGCCTAGGTCCGCATGTATTTACAAGAGTTTTGTCGATTTTGCCCCCCCACCCCGCCCTTCCTTATTGCCATTTATAAGCCTAGTACCTCTGTCATACATTTTTCATATGCAATTGTATTTTGCCCTTGGCTACTGTTTTTACAGAGTCTGCCTATAATTTTACCTTGCTTTCCCTTCCTTTCTCGTTTCACAGACTTAACTTGCAAATGTAAGTACTGTATGTATGCATGTTAACGTAAATATGTACTGAAAATATAAATATGCATGTATATGAGTATGTATGTGTGAATATTTATGCATATTTTACATATTTATTCACATATATATGCATACATACACGAGTAATCATAACATCATATCTATATATTTATAATATATATATATATATATATATATATATATATATATATATATATATATATATATATATATATATATATATATATATATATATATATATATATATATATATATATATATATATATATATATATATATTCACATATACATATATAATGCAACTTGAGTAGAGAAGTAAAAGATATTAAGTAAATTTAGAGGTTCCATGAGCACTGGTAAAATCAGTGAGGGTAAAAGAACAACGGCCTCTGAAATAATAAAAAAAATTGGTTACCGCTCGTCTTTTATTCAAAACTTTAGCTCGATTTGTTCTTCCACCTCCCTTTTTATTCTGGAATGATTTCCCTCTGTTAATCAGATGGAAAAGCCGGCTGTATTCTATTCCAGCCAAGCTCGAGTTGAACAAGTAGATGGTAAGAAAATAAAACGAACAGAATGGAAGGCAATACTGGGAAAAGAATCATTAGCTTACTGGCGTCTCCCAGTGGCTCCCTGGCCTCACTGGGCCCAACGTCTCCAACAGCAGACCCCTCATAAGGTCTGTTACAAGCTTCACTAACGGTGATAACAACTACTTTCATCTTGATCAGAAAAGAAAGTATAATGGACACAGTCATACACTCGTACGTTATACTGTTTACTAATAAAGGAAAACTAAGCATTAAAAGGCACCGTAAAAAGATGAATAAAATACGACCAGTGAAATATGACAACGATAGATATATATGATAAATAAATGTCATCATATCAGTCCATTCGGTTTCGAGATATTTTGCTTTAAACATGCACATGTGAATACATCAGCCAAAGCCAGTTTGTTGGTACTGGTATGGAAGAACTGTCTATGAAAGAAAAGACATGATGAGAAGTAGAAAAAAAGAAAAGAAATTGTATGTAAAAAGAACATAGAAATATGTATCTAAGAGTTAGTGAAGAAGTTCAGCCAGTTGATTTTTTCTCTCAAAAGCCATCTTGGTTGGCCAATAGATCCGCAAATCTACGCCAAGCCTCAATTTTCTTTAAAACTTACCACACAAGGCCGGTTTAATCTAAACCAGCCACTAACCTCTATATGCAAATCTTTGGAATTCTCTACCTACCTCTGATTCTCACGATTTCTGTGATCCTTTTCAAAGGACGTTAGGTCCAGCCCCTTCCTCAAAAATTCTTCACTAAGCTAATTTAGCATAAAGTAAACAGAGTTCATATAAATAAGAAATAGTAAACTTCAGCATTAAATACCCATAATCGTCCAAAAATTCTATTTGCATCGCTTTTTGGGGTATGGATGGTGGGGAGGAACAAACTGGCATTTATATATAATATATATATATATATATATATATATATATATATATATATATATATATATATATATATATGTATATAAATGGATGTATGTATGTATGTGTGTGTGTTCCAGCATAAGTATGTAATGCATTGAGCAATTTCAACCAAACTTGGTACACATGTGACTTACTATCTGGAAAAGAATACTGTCGGGGTAAGACATCACAAGCACTAAAGGGCACTAAAAGTGGTGGAGGTGGGAAGGGATTCCCTGAAACAGGGCTGGTTCTGCCTGTAGACTTAGTAACTAAATAAACTTTACGGGTTCATCATACCTCATTTTGGTATACTGTACATATGACTTACTATCTGGAAAAGAATACTATGAGGTAAGACATCACTGGCACCAAAGGGGGTGGGGGTGGGAAGGGGGTGACAAGTAAAAAATAACCGAAAACGAGATATTAGTGTCTAATCCATAGTTTTCGAGGTTGCTGAGATGAGTAGTGACACTCCTGATGCCCTTCAGTCCAGCCCCTGATAGGAAGGGTGGGTGAGAAGGGGTGAAAAATAAAGTGTCAAAAATGACAGATATTAGTGTCCCTAATCCACAGTTTTCGAGGTCACTGAGATGAATAGCGGCATTCTGATGCCCTTTAAGTCCAAGTTCAGACCTGATAGGGATGGGGAGTGCGAAGGGTGAAATACAAAATGTCAAAAATTTTGGGCAATGCAATGTAACTCAAGCAACTATCTTACAGGAAAAGGAGAGAGAGAGTTTATCAGTTGTCATTCAGAGTTTTCCCAGGCAGCGCTGGGTTGGTCAGATAGTCTTTTAAAAAAAGAATCCCACGAAACTGGGTAACATATCACCTTTCACATGGAATAAACAAATCTTCTTGAGGCGATAGTGAAGAAGAATAGTCACAGGCACGATAAACCGGACATAAAAAAAAGCGAATAGACAGATCAAGGACTGACATTTAGTAAAGAAAGGCACTAAAAAGGATGAAAGGGACGAAAAAAAATTTAACAGCCTACTGGGTGTAAGAGGAGAGCATGGAGGTGGGGTGGGGGGAACTAGCGATTTATTATTGGTGTCCAGAGCATAAAACGCTGGATGAAGAAAGTGACTTGAAATATATACAGTATATAGTTTACAAGACGATGGAACTGAACATAGAAAATGAAATGTAGAAATGAACAAGGACGAAAGGAAACACCAACGACTGAAGACGAAATTTATAAACAAGACGACTTCGAAAAATGATCCGTAGAAAAGGCAATACACGAACGTTCGAAAAGGTATTAAAAAGAGTTCTTAGCAGAAGAGAGAGAAAGAGTAAGCGCGTCTCTCTTTCTCTCTCTCTCTCTCTCTGTCTGTCTCTTTCTCTCTCTCCCCTTCTTCTCATTTCCCCTTTTAATGAGCGTTGCAAACCGACCGACCGATTCCTAATTTTCCACACGGTGGTTTGGCTCGGGAGGAGCCCCAGGCGTCGAAGCGGCGAAGAGGGGAGGTGGAGGATGAGGAGGAGGAGGAGGTGGAGGTGGAGGGGTTGAAGGAGAGAGGGTGGAGAGGAGACGGGAGGAGGAGGGGGAAGTGCTTCTCCAGACCGAAACCTTCCCCTCCCTTCCCCACCTCCTCTCATCATTCCACCAATTAGCCACCAACTTTCTTATTTCTATTTTAATATCATTATTATTTACTATTAAGCTTCGCCATCGCTATGGTGAAGTCTCTTGTTTCCGCACGTATCATAATCATTATCATCACAACTGACTATACTTCTGTATTTTCATCACACGTTTTTATCTGATCTCTCGTATGACTTAGCGGAAAGTTGCCCCATGATCCCCTGATTATTTGACCCGAATGATTACGACAGACCTACTTTGAAGGTCACGAGGTCACAAAGACAAAAACTGGATGTGAAGTCCTCTCAAAATATCAGGATCTCCAACTAAATTTTATCAACTCATTATTTCACCTCCAATCATATTTTCAGCAGTAAGTCACTTGAAATTGGAGAATCTCCTTCTAAATGATGGATTGCGTAACATTCAACGATGTCTGTATCTGCGCTGGGCTAAAAAGAATATCACGAGACTGATCTGAAACATCTAAAAAAAAAAAAAAAAAAAAAGTAAAAAATGCGCCGAAGTTTCTTCGTTGCAATCGAGTTTTCTGTAGACCGTATAATCAAGGTTACCGAAAACATCTATCTTTCGGTGGCCTCGGTATAATGCTGTATGAGCAGCGGCCCATAAAACTATCCACGTCCCGGTGGTGGCCTGGCCTATAACGTTGCCAGACGCACGATTGTGGATAACTTTAACCTTAAATAAAATTAAAACTACCGAGGCTACAGGGCTGCAATTTGGTATGTTTGATGATTGGAGGGTGGATGATTAACATACCAATTTGCAGGCCTCTAGCCTCAGTAGTTTTTAAGATCTGAGTGCGGACAGAAAAAAGTGCGGACGAGCCGACAAAGCCGGCACAATATTTTCTTTTCAGAATACTAAAAAGTGTAAAAAAGTATAGTATTACGGATAACTAAAACCAAATTATGCGCGACTTCGATGAAGTTTTAATATTGTCGTCCCATTTAATGAAAATTACGTTTGAGACAATCAGCATATCCTCTTGCATGGTGAAGTTCACCAAATGTCATGCACAAATAAACAGATATCTAATTACTGTATTACTGCCACTGATATGGATATTATGTTCATTAGTTAAATGGTCATTTTAACTTAATTATCACGATATCTAATTGCGATCTAGGACTACTTTTCTCTTCACTATACAGCCTACTTGTATCAATTTCTTACCTACCTGTTGATAACGTTAGTCACCACATCATCGTTCATTTCAAAATCTAGCACCGCCATCCAAAAGAGCAATCTCATTTCAAGACAGTTAAAGACAAGGTTAGAGACGAGTTTCTCTACGCATCGTGTTTATACAAGGATATGAAGTTGCTAGCCTCTGGCCTCTGTCCCCACACAAATACAGGCTTGCAATTATGCTGAAGGCGTCTGAAGGTGTATGGCTGTTCCCCATACACATACTGAACAGATCCAACGTTACTAAAATTTGGTGATTGCAATGTAGGACTGGTAGTCAACAAATACTGTAATTAATTCAATAAGGTTAAGGAAGTCTAAGATGAATACGCAACACGATTGACGAATAGCTTATTGGAACATATAAGCTTATGTGCGTGTATGAGAGAGAGAGAGAGAGAGAGAGAGAGAGAGAGAGAGAGAGAGAGAGAGAGAGAGAGAGAGCTTTAATTGAATGAAATGTATTTTGTTTATACATGAAGTAATATAACTACATTAATACGGAAGAATAACTTTTCTGTCTTCTCGACTCATTAACTGATTATTTGGTTTTACGACTACGGTCTTCTAAATCGAAAATAAGTTTTGTATATACTATAAACAATTTGGACTAAAAATGTAGACAAAACTCTCAAAAATTCTAAAACAATCTGCCAAACCAAACATGCTTTACACACAAAATCGAAACTGTAATGGTCGCACAAAAATACGACGGTAAGTCCTTTAAAAAGTACCTCCACTAGCACTTCAAAACGCAGCAGCTTTCAAAAGGATGATAAGGTCTTGGAAGAAACTACATACCGTGCACTATCCCACGTGCTCAAGACCACAGACTGTTATTATTGCTAGAAAATAAATTAAGGAGGTTCTAAAGTACTTTAACTAGCCCACCCAGAACATTATTATTATTCAACCAGATCACACAGAACACCCGGGAAACTGAAATTTCTCTAAATTAAACTAACCAAAGCACCTTAACGTGGTGTCAAAATCGAGATCATAATTAGATAATCGGTACTGGTTTTACTGGCCCAACTGGTAGTGCCTGGATTTGGGCACCGAGCTCTGAGTCTGAACACCTACTGCCTAATTTCAGACAGACACCTTTTTGGGTAAAGGCCACAAACATAATAACTGCAAATTGTGACCTTCCTCACTGGAAACCATATTATGGATAGTTGGTGTTTTGTACTGTCACTTCGGTTTCAACTCTGAACGCCTGCCGGGGACCTTTGTTAACCCCAATATACATTGGCAGGGGTTACTGGACTTGTGAGGAACTGAGTGCTATAAGGGACAGACACTGAATCCACAATTAATTCTGCCACATTATGAAAACTTTCATTGAACTTGCGTCAGTTGTGATGAAAATACTCTGTATGCTTCTTCTTAATAGGCCGGAAAGAGAAACTAACAAAATTTTTTAAGAGATGAACACGCTGATTTTAGAAAAGGCGGGAGTTACTCAGATCAAATATTTGTGTTAGGACATTTTTTTGCAAAAGTGTATGGAATTGAAAAAGACCCTTCTAATGGCTTTTCTGGATTACGAGATGTTATTTGTCAGCGGCCACAGACCAACATTATGGAAGGCCTTGTGTCACTACGGTGTTCTCGTGAAACATATCTGCATGATAGAGTGAGAGCTGATACCATACAGAAAAATAAGGAAGTTCCATATGTAGATGACACAATAATGAAAAGGACGCGGAGACAGCAGAAAAGCAACCTTCATACCATCCCGGGGAGTATATCACATGATCGTGATAGCTGTGCTCATCTGGGTAGCAGAAAAGTTAAAGACCCAGACCTGCTTGGATGGGAACTATGATAGGGGAGGAAGGTAGAGAATTGTGGAAGTGAAAGCACAGGAAAGATATAATTGCCGAAGTCTCACAAAATAATCTAGAACATTATGATTATATTACTGAGTATATTACTGTACAGAGTAATAAAATCAGACAACCTAGAATGTCATCATTCTACTAATGTCATTTAACGAGATCAATCAGATCATTTTTACATTAAAATAATTTAACCAGACCACCAATTCAATTCTCGAGTCTCATGAACCTGACAGAAAGGATTTATTTTCAAATGAGGTGTGAAAACTGGAGAAAATCAAAGATAAGAAGGTACAAAATAATACTGCAAATACCTTTCAATAACTTCTATAATGATTCATGAAACGTGTATACCCTACGCAGGAGAATGGGTGGAATCGAAAAAGGAGGGTAGACGGAAGACCAGAGGATAGACTCAGAGGTGAAGCAGGATCACGCTGTGTGGAGCAGACCTTGAACCGCACTGACACAAAAACGAGTGGCAGAGAGAATGGTCTGGTGGGAGCAACAACGGCTGAAATGAAGCCAAACAAATAAAAAGTCTATGGTCCAAGTTAACGAAAAGTAAAATTAAAAGGTAGCTTTTATAAGCATTTAGGCTAACATTCTGCACTCTTAACACATTCTTATTTCGTACGTTGCTAGAGTAAAGAAACTGCAATGTTACTGTTTTGAATTTTTTTTAAGCCAAACGAGCCGAACTCTTACACCGATAATCAGCTTGACAGAATGACAACTGAGGGAACATACCTGCATATCTCTTCAATTGTGATTAGTTAGGTGTAACTGCATTAAAACACGCGTGTATATGTATATATATATGTATATATATATATATATATATATATATATATATATATATATATATATATATATATATATATATATATATATATATATATATATATATATATATATATATATATATATATATATATATATATATATAATATATATATATATATATATATATATATATATATATATATATATATATATATATATATATATATATATATATATATATATATATATAGGGTGTCCCAAAATAATGTATACACTCTTCAAATATTAATAGTTAATAATACGTTTTTCTATTTCAGATTTGACTAACCACTGATGATGGAGGATACTCAATTATATTCCAGCACAAAAAACTTATTTTAAAAACATTCTGGAGGGTGTCCCAAAATAAGTACAAACACTCTTCAAATATTAATAGTTAATAATAGGTTTTCACTATTTCAGATCTTGCTAACTTTGACTGATGATGGAGGCATACTGTGTTGACATTCCAAGGGCCATTCTGGATAAAAACAGATCATCGAAATACCAAATAAAGCAAAAAGTTATTGTTAATGTTCAGAATTCTCTGAGAAAATCAGTTCGCCAAATTTCTCGTGAAACAGGTATTCCAAAATCTAGCATTCATCCGATTTTGAAGCATGCTCAATGGAAGAGTTTTATTCCAGCACTTGTTCATGCTCTCAATGAAGATGATTCTGATTGAAGGGTTGTATTTTGTGAGTGGTACCTGGCTAGATGTGTGGATGATAATGAATTTCCTCATAAAACCATCTGGAGTGACAGAGCAACATTTAAACTGAATGGCTCAATAAATCGGCATAATTGCAGTTACTGGGCACTGGAAAATCCTCATGTTACAGTGGAACGTCACTTGAATTTGCCTGGAATCACTGTATGGTGTGGACTATCAACCAGAGGGTTTATCAGACTGTTCTTTTGCGAAAGCACAGTTACAGGGTTACACTATCTCCACATGTTACAAGAATTTGTTATGCCACGCCTCCAAGAACAATTTGGAGCTGCTGAGTTCTACTTCTAGCAAGATGGTGCACCTCCCCACTTTCACCGTGATGTGAGAACTTATCTGGATGAAAATATGCAAAACAGATGGATTGGAAGAAGAGGGACAGTTGAATACCCACCTAGATCACCAGATTTGACACCCTTGGATTTCTTTTTGTGGGGGTTTCTAAAAGACAAAGTTTACAGCAGAAAACCTGAAACAATTGTTGAAATGAGAGTAGCAACTGAAGAAGGATGTGCTCAAATACCAGAGGAAATGTTGCTGGACGTTTGTAGGTCCATTTCTTCAAGATATGAAAGTGTATTGAACAGAACGGCAACCAGTTTGAGCACTTGATGTGAACTCATTATTATATGAGCATTCTGCCATTACTCCAAGTAGCTTTTATCTTATAAAAGTTAATTTGCTATGTTTTTTTGTATATTTTACTCTCAAATTCTTCAAATGTGTATCCTTTCTCTTGTATCAATCTTATTTACAAGTCAAAATACATAAATTGAATAAGTTATATTGATTCAAAAAGTGTATACATTATTTTGGGACACCGTGTATGTACACACACACACACACGTATATATATACATATATATATATATATATATATATATATATATATATATATATATATATATATATATGTATATATATATATACATACATAGAATCTACTTTCACATTTTACCAGATACGTATGTAATTGCAATAACCATAATGCCATCACAATGCCCTAACCGCGCAGTTAGGTCGGCAACATGACCTCGTTCTGATACTCAGGATGTGGGTTCGAATCCTACTACGGACATCAGAGTTAATTCATATTCTTTTACTTAGATGTAAGGCACTGTAGCGACAAACGTATCCAAAAAGTGTAAGAAACCGAGATGCTAAAGAGGCATTTTGGTTATTTCAATAAGAGAAAAATATGTATATATGTATATTATATATATGTCCTAACACAAATTATAATCAGGTATAACTGGTAAAATTATAGTGGTACAGTTCTTAATTGTGATTTATACTAAAGCAATTTCTGTATTTCAACTCTTGGCAGTCTGTCGTTTCATTTTGAACATTCCCAGTGGCTTTAGCTAAGAAACAAAATCACGCGCTTACTTTTGTGATTTCTTAGCATACTAAAGCAAATTCGTAATTAGCATTTGTGCCGATACAAAAACTTCCACAGCACTAGCCGCTACATGCACCTACACAGTAGGTATACATTTCAAACTTGTCCTCCATATGTACACAAACACACACACACACACACACACACATATATATATATATATATATATATATATATATATATATATATATATATATATATATATATATATATATAAATATAAATATAGTAACAAGCTATATTACCCACACAGCAAGGCTAAAGAGTATATAGATTAATACTCACTACGAAAAGTAAATAACCTCTTCCCGGCGACCCATGTCACTAGTTTTATCACCCCCGGCTGTTAGTTTCGGTCGATTAGGTGTGCGCCTGCCTATCATATCTCCTTTACATGATTCGTATTTTCAGGGTCACATAAGCTCCCCTAATGGGTCTCCAGGGATGAATTAGTGGAGATGCAGACTACTCTCTTGATATTTCTTCTTAGTGATAAGAGAATGATCACGAGCTTTTCAGTCGTGTGTGTGTGTGTGTGTGTGTGTGTGTGAGAGAGAGAGAGAGAGAGAGAGAGAGAGAGAGAGAGAGAGAGAGAGAAAGGACGTATCGTTTCTCTTCTATAAAGGGATCTCGCCTTTAGTACATACTTGGAAATAAGAAAGAACATAGGCATAAGGAAAAAATATCCAATTAAATCATTACTCTTCAAGTAATTGCTATCTTGACCCAAAAAGAATCTTCTCGCAAAAAGCTCTTGGGAACACAATGAGGAGAGTAAAAGTCAAAGTACTCAGATATAGAGAGCAAGAGGCTCGATACTGAAGATGGTTTTTAATTTCCCATTTCAGCAGAGTACCGGCATGCTCAAGACCCAAGAAAAAAAAACTTAAAATGTTCAATTCTAATCGTGTACGGTTTCATTAAGTGATGTAAATAAACACACTGATCAACACAGTATAGCCTTTGTTAACCTTGTGTGTGGAGTTTCTAAATCTTTTGTAAAATCTTTAATTAACTTCTCAGAAATATCGTTGATATTTGCTTTCTTGGCCATTAAAGATTACATTTACAAATAAAACTTGCGATGTAGAAAAAAGCAATAAAGAAGTGGACAAAGATCCATTCCGCCATCTATGAGAACCGGATCCATTCAAAACAAACGTCGTGAAGTACAGGCTGTGGTAAAATCGACGGGGCAATCAGCTGAGGTTGTCAGTTCTCGACACCTCAACGTCACTTTCATGTCTTCCCGAGAGATGAAGCTAGATATATATCAAACTACGCGAAGGCACGAATGTTTTCATATAAAATACCCACAAGATATAACTTCATAGCAAACTTCTTTTTAAGAGGACAAATTTCAAAGTGGAAAACAAAACTGCATATTACGCCATAGTAAGAGCAGACAACGCTGTTTGACGTCATTACTATGCCCATCAATAAGTCAACAGGATAGTCAATAAGCGGAAAACAACAGAACTTGAAGATCATTCTGCTAAAACGTCTCTGAATCTGACAGACAGGCCCCTATGACTAATGGTAGAGCAGTTTTGGCAATTTTGCTTTATATGATATATCCAATAAAATTCAAATAGCCTAAACACCTAAATCGTTGACAGATGTGAGAAGTTAAGTTTTATTTAATGACCCAGGATTGAGCACTCGACGTGAGAGAAATGGAAGGAACAGTTGGAAACTGTATCTCGAAGGCACTGAACTTGATTAGTTATACTGTAGATTTCCCCCTTAAGATAAGTTTTCAAGACCAGTTAGAAGAAAAAAAAGAAGAGAAAACGACAAAAGATGCATGGGGGTCAAAATATTGCGAATTCATAGGTAGAACTGAAAAAGGATGAGGAAAACTGAAGGTAAATGACAAAAACGCTGAAAATAAATGAACGAACAGAACGTCGAAGACCATCTCTTGAAATACAACAGATACAGATAAGGTGAATAAAAACTGCAAATTAATTTATTAAGAGGAGAAGCATAGCAACACTCCATCAAATGACTTAAGGTATTAAGACTGATAACAAAAGATTTTCTGAAGTATCACTATCTTAATTTTAAAAATACTTTATATTTTATAATTTGCCCTTTAAGAATAGCTTTTAGAGTCCATCCTAATCATATTTATATTTAGATCACTAATAATATCTCAATTTCATATTACCTTACATCTTAAAATTAATGTATGCTTAACTTTTATCATGATGTTAAAGTTCATGAACTCAAAATTTTGCAATTAGTGATGTTTTCCATAGTTTTGGAATCGCTTTTTGTCATAAAGATAAGGCTTCATTTCTTTTAAGTTCAACAATGACAATGGGAAAAAACAAGCCCGCAAGAAAAGACGCCAGTGTATGTTAAGTAACGCAGAACTATATAGAGATTAATCAAAACTGCAAATACAACAAACAGAAATGAAAATACAAAACACGCCACACAGAAATTCTCCTTTCCCGAATAAGAATGCAACAACAAATCTTCAGACTTTGTTGCTTTTCGGATTCCCTTTCCTAACTCCTGAAAGAACGAGAGAAAGAAAGAAAAACTTGAACCTCCCTTCCCAAGGGGGACGACTCCCCGCCCTGCCACCAGTCCCTCTGCGTAAAAATGCACGTTGTCTTATTTGCTGAAGAAAAATCCGAGCCCACAAAAATATTTCCGTTGCGTTATTTACTTTATAGAGAATAAACGAAACAAGCCGACTGGCGAATGTTATTCTAAGATCAAGGAAAATACATCCTCTTGGAAGCTTCACAAGGAGAAAATCTTTCCTCAATTTTTCACTTCCACAGATGCTCAAACATACCTTATGCCAGGCCAGATATACATATATACTCTTGAGACTGAAACTGGATGGAAGGGATTTATCTTTCTATTTCTATGTTTTCCTAATTCATAAGCATTTACACCTGTTTTTTCTTTTCTTTGTTTTCCATTTAATTTTCGGTTCAGTTCAAAATACAGGGAAAAAAAGCTTAAACTGAATCCCACAATTTCATGAAGAGGAAAATATGAACACAAGAGTTTGAAGATTGATGCCTTCTATGAACAACATCACGAATATTCAGCGAAGTTGACAACGCTATAAAATCTTATTGACTCCAATAAAAGAAAAAAAAAGAGTAATCTACTGATCACATAAATTGTGGGTAGTTTCTAGTCAAATGTTCTGGAAAAATCCCTACAAGATGAAAGGACCATACCGTCAAAGAATCAAAAACCAAATGGATAATGACTACCATAATTTTAAAGAAAAAGATATTATTAGCCACCAAATAAACTGAAAGGAATTCATGCAATAAAAATAACGATGAAAATCAAAACAATAACATGCGGGTCTGGCGCTTACGGACAATTCTTCGAAAACATTTCTTCGAAACACATTTCTTCGAAAATTTCTTCGAAAAAAACTTCGAAGTAAAATATCTTCGACAAGCAAGCTTTTTTCTCTCTCTCTCTCTCATTACAAAGTCAGTTTTTGTAGAGCATTATTATCAATAATATACTTCAAAGTGTAAGCACCCTACTTGAAGATGGCCGATTTGTCAAGAGCTCGAAAGGAAAGCCAATGCTCCTTTTAAACGGGTTTTGATTTGTAAAAGATAAACAAGTGATGAACAAAACATATTGGAAATGTAAAGATTTTGAAAATCAGTGCAAAAGCCGAACAACAACGATAGACAAGAGGTGACGACTGTTCCAAGAGAACATAATCACGCAGGCGATGCTGCGAGCGTGGAAGTTTACCAATTTATGAATGAAGTGAGAGATAAGGCGAAAGATAGCAGAGAAGCACTTCACCTTATAATATCTAGTGCAACATCTCAAGTTTCTCAAGCCGTAAATGCGGCTTTACCTTCTACAAATAGCATCTAGAGAACAGTGCGCCGTGTTCGACAAATAGACGATATTGGATTGGTTTGCCTATGCATAGGAAGGATCTGGTTTTTACAGAAGATCAAACGAAAACCAACAATGGTGACCAATTCTTAATGTTTGATTCTGGTCTATTTAATAACAGAATGTTAATCTTTTCCACATACCGGAACTTGCAACACTCTCTACCTGCCTCAATTGGTATGCCGACGGGACATTCAAAACGGTAACCAGTAAACATGAATAACTGTATACCATTCATTGCGTTAAAATTGGGCTTACAATTCCACTCATCTACGCATTGCTACCGAATAAAAAAGAACAAACTTATGTGGAATTTTTGAGACAAATAAAAGTTCTTGTCCCTAACTTGTCCATCGATTCGGTTTTAAAAGATTTTGAAACGGGGATGATAAATGCAATCACCTCAGGATTTCCATCATGTTCTAGTTATGGTTGCTTCTTCCATTTTTGTCAATGCACATATAGGAAAGTTTGTGAATATGGATTAAAATCACACAACGACACTGATGCAAAATTTACTCTAAACATCGGCATGCTTTCAGCTCTTGCATTTCTGCCACCGAGCAAAGTTGTCGAAGGTTTTGATATGCTCACTGATCACAATATTATTCCTCGTGAAGCAGAAAATGTTCTTGACTACTTCGAAGACACTTGGATCGGGCTTCCTGATAGCTGGGGAGGTGCCGTGCTCCTAAGTTTAAAATTAATTAATATATGGTTGGTCATGCTACGACAGAGTAGAAAAGGACTTGCCAAAAACAAACAGTTCAGTAGAGGGATGGCACAGAGGATTTATGCAGCAAGTTTCTTCTTACCATCCAATTATATGGAAATTTCTAAGTGCTTTGAAAAGTGAACAACTTTGAACGAAATACACTTAGAAAGAATAAACATCGGTTATGAGTTCAGAAAGATTTCAAAAAACTATAAAGCTAATGCCGCGCGTCTAAAGAACCTTGTCACCTTTTTCGATGATTCAACCAATATATTAGACTAATAATTGCGCGGAATTGCGCACAACCTCAGATTCTAAAAAAAAAAAAAAAAAAACTAAGAATAAAAATATTAATAATTTTATATTTTAATAAAATTTATCATGGAAATTGTTTTATAAACATTTTAATAAATGCTCTTGATACTACTGGTTTTTATTACCCCATTTATTATTGTTAAAATTATTATTGTTGTTATTAATAATAATTTTATTATTAATATTATCATCAGAACGGAAGAAGAAAATAGAAAAAAAAGATACAAATATAAAAATATTAAAGCATTATTGGACAATCTTGTATTCGAAAAAGTATAAGAAACTAGCTTTTCGCTTTTTGATTTTCTAAGTAAAACACTTTCGAAGTGAATGCACTTCGAAGTTTTTCTTTTCGTAGAAATGTGTTCGAAGATCCGTTTTCGAAGAAATGTTTTCTAAGAATTGTCCGTAAATCGGGCCTGGACCTTAAAACCAAAATATTTCTATTTAATCTGTGGCGGGATACTCCCAGCCATGCTGCTGGAAGACCAAGTGATTCTAAGGTCGTGAAACCAAATGCCAAAAGACAACAACAAAGACAAGTCACTATCAACAACAGAGAATAACGTCAGATAATCTAATGGCAGGACTATAAACACGATAGACAACAAGCAAGTTCCTGGCATTCATACTAGGGACTATACAGAACACAATTTTCTAAGTACGTTCCTACAACACACGTTCAGGACTATAAAAACCTACTTACCAAGCACCTGGGATTCTACTAAACGTATATAAGATCACTAGATATCAAGTAATTTCCTAGAATTTAAGTCAATGACTACAATATACGAAAAAGCAAATGAATTCCTGGTTATTTATCTTATTTGAACACCATTACAGAAACACAACTTGGGAATAATAAGGGATGCTGTATTACGGTCTGCTCTAAGAGCAGGAATCCGTGCCGGCATAAGGCCTTCTTAATCGACAACAAGATGCTGCAACATATAAATACTACAAAACACGAACATCGGAATAAAACACGACCCACTTCACTCCCATAAAAACTGAACAAAAGTCTAACGAAAAATCTGTATAAATTAGAAGCAGAAGCTTTTTCATGGGATAACTAGAACACTTACTAAACGATGAAAGACTGATATTACATGCAGTTTTGAATGTAAATACCAAATTAAAAACAGAACTAGCATACCATTTTATCGTAAACATACTTTAGCAATGACACAACCCTACAGCAGAGAGAGAGAGAGAGAGAGAGAGAGAGAGAGAGAGAGAGAGAGAGAGAGAGAGAGAGAGAGAGAGACTCTTCTCTTCAAACGAATAAAAATGTAATATTTTTTAATATTTTTATAGTTAAAACGGAGAATACAGAAATGTATTTCACTTATAGAAAGGATGGACATTGTGGTTTCTAAGATAAAAAAAAATTTTATCATTCAGTTTTACCACAGCATCGGGGCACAGCCCTCCTTTCTCCTGTTCTCCTGAGGAATCGAAGCTTCCCTCGAAAGGAACACAACCTCCACAGAGACAGAGCCCACAAAATTAGGGCACCCATACACCATCCATCAGACGAGACCTGACCTGTCCTTACCCGGGGCGAGATTTGAAGGCGCGCGGTTTTCGTATGATAATTTAGAGGCACGAGATTCGACAATTAACCATTTCATTTACCGGGACCGAAGTGACGAGAGACCATTAGCAAAGAAAGCTTTCGGTGTTCGATAGGTCTTTAGCACTGAATGCGCGAGTATTGGCGAATTCCATAAGGCTTCGCTTCCTCGTATACTAAGGCGTTAGTTCACAGCCCAAAATGAATTAAAGATAAAAGCCTCCAGATCGCAAGGACGTGTTCAACACCAAGCCACCCTAATTCTTAAAAAATTACGCACTTTATGAAAGATGAAAACTTGAATATTTCCGACACTCTTGGAAAAGCAGGTCAACATCACTCAGCTAGTTATAAAAAAAATATAAACTGAATTTATCAGTCTAAAATCCTTAAGTTTTCTAAATTCTACTTACAAAAGGGTAGTACATTTTCACCAATACCATTCCACATTGTTTACAAATAAGCGCCATTTCTGAGAAAGGAATTTTCCTAATAACTGACGGATATTCCGTTTACAAATAAATAAAAAATAAATAAAATGACGCTTCGCGCATGGTGGGAAGTTTTCTCTAATATCATCCTGCTCTAAAGTAAAAATAAACATTACATTCACGAGATATCAAATCACAGAAAACTTCGAAAATCCTGTTCACAAAAGTAAAAGATAAGCTCAAAGTTCACGAGGGACGAAAATCCTGTTCACAAAAGTCAAAGATATGCTCAAAGTTCACGAGGGACTGAGGAGGGAGAGTAATGACCTACCACAGGAATGGGTAGAAACGTCGTCTTCAGCCTCCCTGTCCATGTTCTTCAGCACACAAGCCCACAAAATTGGGCGCCTCGGGCCTTGACAGATCCCAAGTGGAAATGATAAATATTGAAATATGTTAACTCGATACACATGATGGTGTAGTCTAAAAGGCCTGAATCATAATCAGTTTTTGGAATTATATGGTAGGCCACTTTTAAACACCGGGTTGGCAGGCGAAAGCAACACTAGTTTTCGTTATCCTGTTAAACCACTTAGTCAAAATTTAAATGCCCCCTAAATCTCTCTCTCTCTCTCTCTCTCTCTCTCTCTCTCTCTCTCTCTCTCTCTCTCTCTCTCATTTTCTATGGAATGAAATATAACGGTTGCTTGTTTTGTTATAAAAAATGAAATCTTAGTATTATTAAAGTGGCAATCAATACAATGAGAAAACCCAGTTAAAAGAAACACACAGATTAACAAAACTACTGTACATCTTTATACTCTATAATTTATGGAGTTATTAACTGGATTATTGTACCACTACCTTTTGCAACAGATTATGAAAGTTGCCAATAAAAGTCATATAGCTGGATGCCTCCAAAATTAAAACTCTAAAATTTAAATTCTTCGATAATATTCTTTACCTGTCTACAGATCACTATACAAGGTAAGCACATCACTTCCATGAAAGTGCAAATTCAACATTTATGGAAATATATATGAGAAAAATGAACCCAATGCAATAAAAGTTGATTTGAATAGACCACCAATAATCAATTGTAATTCCAAAGGCAAAAAATATGTCTGTGAGCATCGGGTGTTGCAAAGACAGATACTAGCGTCAACTGTACGCGTTACAGAGAGGAGGAGAGTATATCTATTGATATATCATATACCAGGTCGAAATCCACTGATTCTAATGAACTGGTAAATATTTCCGAACCTGTAATAGTATGTTAAGTTCTAAGTCTTCACCTTTCCTTTAAGCTATGAAATGCCGAGAAACAATGGGAAATGTATCCAATGGACTAAAGGTACCCAATGATCAAAATGTATCAACTGAAGACTCGTGACCCAACAGATAAATTTTACCTATAGAAACTTTAGCGAGTGGAAAAAAAAAAAAACATATCCAAATAGACAAAACGCATCCAAGAGACAAAATTACCCAGTGGACAGAGCAATCTTACTAAATCCAGGGGACAAAATGAACCCAACGGTCAAAATGTACTATATGTATTAATATACAAAATTTACTCAATATAAATGTAACCTACACAAAAGACAAAATGTACCCTGGATACATTTTGTTGTTTTGTTTATGGGGTACATTTCATTCAATTGTTACATTTTCTCAACTGATAAATTCTGTCCATTGAGTGGACAACATTTGGTAAATTGGTACATTTTGCAAACTGTGTTGATTGTGCTCACGGGGTATGTTTTGTATATTGGCTACATTTTGTTCCCTGGTTACATCCTGAATGAATCAATGATGAAATCTAGGCTAAAAAGCCAAGCACCGGGACATCTACGCCCATTTATTTTCTTAGACGCTGAAAAGAGGGAAATGGAGTGGTTGGGCAACAAGATCAAGAGATCCACATAATATATGAGATGCTGTACAAGGGTCGAAAGGTGAAACTGGAAGAACACCCACAATGGAGGTGAAGTTAAATGGCTAAAACGTGGGTGCTGCAAACTCCTATTAGTAATGTCCTTAATGCATCACGTGAGGTGCAGTGACAGCGCTATGTCCATCATGTTTCTCAGACAGCATCAAATGCCAATAAGAAAATTAGACACCAAGAACTTTACATAATAATGTACTTCCACTTACCACGAATATCTACCGATTCTTAATAAACCCAAGATTCCGACTCAGTTTCCAGTAAGTCAGCAGATATGTGCTATACACTGTTGTAAGCCATGATTACTTGCTTTACTCAACTTTTGCTTGGTAACGTTTTTGTTTATACTGTGGATATAAATTTCTTAAGGTAAAAATCCCTAATAATGCAAAGAATCCAAGGTACATTCTGCTTACCCTTCAATATCATTTCTTCTCTCCCTTTCTCAAATCTTTATCCAAACATGATATCATTATCCAAAGAATAAACTGGTGTGCTTAGAGAGCATCCTGCACTCCTCATTAGCCACAGCGCTGATGGCCTTCGAGGTTAAGAAGGCAGATTTTAATCTACAATCAACCAGTCTTTCTCAGTCCAATTAACATATGCACTAAGTTGCTTTTCTTCCAGCATTTCCGCGCGTTATCTTTTTTTTCACATCCTTATGCTCACCAGGAATGTCAGTTCTCAGGCACTGCTCCTTTCAACCTTCTCTGAAACTCTCACCAAAATGATGCACTTTGAAGCATATACTGTACAAGTCTGTTTCGTGTAACTTGAAAATGTTTCCCAAAAACTACAGTTTCCCCGTTTCTAAAACCCTTTGTAATGTTAGAATTAATCATTTCTGTTTCCATTACTGGCATCATAATTCTAAAACCAGGGCTTCTCCTTTCAAAATCTGCCCTCTTGTCCAATGCATATGTCAGGGTATTTTTTCTTGTATTAGGTCTTGAGCCCAAAACCAACATGTAATTTTTGATGAGAAAGTTTTATATTTAAAGGCACTTATATCTCTTTTATAGGAAAGAGATGTAACTTCTCATAGGTTTCCCTACTAGTGGAGATGGTCATTCATCCCGTGGGGAATGACTGCCCAATTTTAGTTCAGATTTCAAAGACTTTTATTTCAGTTTCAATCATGATTGCACTCTTATCAAAAAAACTAATGACACCTAAGTTACCTTAATTTGCAGTATATAGTACAGTTAAGAGCTTAATCATCAGCATTCTCATCCTCACACACCTTGTATCCTTTAGAGGAGTTACTGCATTGCTCTCCAAAACACTTACACAGCTCAGCACACACTAAGTTACTCTTGACACATGAACACCTTCTTGAGCAACACTTTTTACAGTAGAATGGGCATTAGCAAGTCCTTATTGCCTACTCTCATTACCTCCCAACCACTTCCCTCTGACTAAGGCAAATTTGGGACAGGTGAGATGTAAGATTTATCACGACAAGACATGTAGTTGGCACGCACAGTGTGAAGAACCATGGTCACTCTAGTGGATGGGAACTTTTCTCCTTCCAAGCTTCGAGCTTTGAATCCCATCTGACCGCTGCTAGTTTAACCCCCCCGTGTTGTATACAGAGCATACAAATCTCTCTAAGGCACTAACAATATCAGGATACTTGGCACCATCGACCAAGAGCTCCTTCAGATTAGGAGTGCTACCGAGCTGGTTGAAGGGCATGATAATTGGATCGTCATCTGGCAGCTGAAAGTAGGCATCAGTCCATGACCTTTTTTGGGTACCCACAAATTTGCCTCTCCAATCAGAACCAGTAAAATTGTGGAACCCAACAAGAGTTTGACTCTTTGGTCGACCTAAAGCAGCAACCCTTCCAAGGACATCGGTCAACCATGCTTAGGTCCCTTGCCAGTGACAAAAGTTAGCTTGGTCATTGCTCCCAGATGGTCTCGTGAAGCAATATCCATCAATAGTAGGAGTACATCTGTGTCCGGGGACCACACATGGGTGTCACATGCGGTACACTCTGCAATGGAATCAAGGACGTGGAGTGGTCTCAGTGTGTCTGCTCCCTCATGTTCATGGTATTCCACTGTGTCAGATGCGGAGTGAGGCAGAGCTGCTCGAGCCTGATTGCCGTAAACAACAAGCTTCATTTCTGATTAAGAAAAGTCATCAAGAAGAGCTTGCACAGGATACTCAGCAAGGCTTTCTTTCATCTTGTTTAAGCTCAGCAGTTCCTAGAGTGAGATCTTAGCCAACACCATGTCATCAGGAATAATGATGTGATTTGAAGCAGCTACCTCTGACAATCTCTCTTTGCACAAGTTTTGGATTTCAGGGAATTTCCTAGGTACCAATCAAATATAACATGGGTTTCTTGATTTGGGTTTGACATTTGCCTGTTTTGTTTGATGAAGGCATCTCTGAAGTCTAGCATTTTCTTCATTCTAGGTGTTTTTTTTTTTCATTCTTTGGACTACCCCCACTGCATCAATGACCATGACCTTGACACTGCTCTTGCTATTTAAAATATCTTCACCAGCATGAGCTCCTACACATGCAGTTGGGTCATCTCCATAACTTACACATGCATGCTTAGTGCGTGCATTATACTGGATTTGTCCGTAGGTATCAGTAGGGATCCATCAGGGCTGAACATGATCGCAGTACCACAGCGAGCTTGAAGTCTTCGATAATCTTTTCAAGTGGAGGAAGTGAATCGCTCCTAAATCTTTGTATCAGTAGTATCTGTTGAAGCAGGTTACGCCCTTCACGTAGCTTGTAGACTTGTTCACAGACACATACTTGCTTCCTGGCCATCCAGGTACTGAATGTTTTCAGATTCATCTTTTTCATTGGGTCCCACACCGATACTTCAGGACCTTTGAAAAGTCAAACTTATGGAATTCAGTTTGTGCCTTCTGGTCCCTTTGTAAAATGTCAGACTTCGCCTCATCTCACACAACCAAGGATGATACAATGCTCTTCAGCAGAGTGCTGGTGACGTAGGGATTGCCCTGGCAGTGTGCAATGATAAGATTGCTGAGGCAGCAATGCATTGGAGGTGGAGCAAACAGTTATGTCACCCTTGAGCTGATAGTTTTCTTTTGTTGAGTTTGGACAGTTTGATGGTAAGTTATCAATAAAGCTTTTCATGTGTCGAGCTAGATGAGGTCCAATGAGCAACATGCGATCCAGGGCTACAGGAGTCTGGGTCAAGCCGAGTAACCCTCCAATACCCTTGAGCATCTTGATGTGCTGCCCTAGGTTTTGGTCACAAAAAGTGTAATTCACCAGGCCACAGGACACAATTTGAGTTTCCAACTGACTGCTGAATCTTGAGTGCTCACTCATATAAATCGATGTCAAGTGTGATCTTGTAGAAAACAGAAAGTCACATATGCATTAGTTACATAAAGACATTAGATGCACAGCGAATAAAAGCAGTTCCACGTCAGTCTGAGCGATATTTGGCTCAAATTGCTATGGCCTAGGACCTTAGCCATGTATACTGACCTTACAATGTAAAAATAACATTACCATTGAACTCGGTGACCCTTAAAACTCTAAAAAAGTGGTATTACTCAATCATATACAACACTTTTCCGAGTCGCCCTATTTTGGGGGACCCTGGGGGGATGGCACACCCAGAAAAAGTCTCGAATCAAATGCAAACTAAAAATGGGCAATCATTCCCATGGTAGCCAAAATCTGAACATGACCGTCTCCACTATACTGTTTGGTTAAGGAATTTCTTTATTGCTTCTTTACTTTGACACTACCAAAATCCATCCATTATACAAACCTCAGAGTTCTTTGAGTTCTTCATGCATTACTTTGGGTATAATTTTCAATTTACCAAGCGACAGGCAATCAAACCTTCTCCAAACAGATACTTTACAATTCCGTACTCCAATGATCTTCATGAACTTGAGAGGAGCCTTGTTATTGTCTAGCCAAGTCCATAATACACTGCTTTTCTCACGTCCCTTTTGTTTAAAAGATATGAGTTACTCTAATGATAAGATTATTATATAAGTAACAAATTTAACCAACAAAAATTTCACGATAAATAAACAAAGTACAACGAGATGCAAAAAAGAGGTTCATGCTTGTGTACAGAACCCATAAAATAATGCGAATAAAAAGCCATTTACAACAACAACAACAACGACAACAAGAGCATCAGTGAGAAAATGACTCCATGTCGGTTTAGTTCAACTAACACCACTCAGTGCCTCTCGCTACAGCTTGTGGCACAAAAATGCCGGGTGCCGTAGTATCCTGCGGGCACAGGACGTAAGCAGATATTCCGGAGCGCCACAAGCTACGGCTATTAATGCAGGAGAGGAGGAAATGAAAGAATCACCGCGTGGCAAACGGCAAATTTCAGCCTTTGCGTGACACTGAACGATTGTTAGTAAGATTACCGTTTAAAGCTGGTTATTAAGAAAAAAAAAAGTTATCACGCATACTCATACGCAGGAACAAACACCTTATACATCCCTATGCATATACAATGACATACATGTGTCTAAATGCACACTACAGGGGATATTACGTCAATATATACTAAATAATTATCGTACGCGAGGTTATTTCGTTACTTTGCCCCTGAGGGCATACTATGACAGCGTAAATACAAAAAGGAATATTGATATAACGCACACACGTTATGCTGCATACAATATTTGTATGTGACTGGGGTTTACAGTTAAGAATATATCTACGTGACAGCGGCCCTTAACCAATATTGGGATATTTAAAAACCTAACAAGAGGAGGTGGAGGGAGACGGAGGGAGGGAGGGAGGAAGAGAGACAGTACTTCTGTTTTTTATAATTAAGAAATCATTTTTAAAGTCTACCGATTTCATTAATCCGATGTCAATATATCATAAATATAATTCAAAAAAATGTTTATAAAGTAAATGATAAATACATACACACACACACACACACACACACACACACACACACACACACATATATATATATATATATATATATATATATATATATATATATATATATATATATATATATATATATATATATATATATATATATATATATATATATATATATATGAGGAGAGTAAATAAGCCGTTGACGAATGGAGAGACACCAAGAGCTGAAGGGATTACGAGTCAGACGTTGCAGGCCGGTGGAGATGGTGCAGTTGAAAGGCTGCCCAAGGTTTTTAATCGCTTTTTTTTTTTAACTTTCGTGTGTTTAATAATACCTTTGACTTGAAATTTATGCTCACTTTCCCTA
This sequence comes from Macrobrachium rosenbergii, assembly GCF_040412425.1. Lineage (NCBI taxonomy): Eukaryota > Metazoa > Arthropoda > Malacostraca > Decapoda > Palaemonidae > Macrobrachium > Macrobrachium rosenbergii. The sequence goes on from NC_089787.1 coordinate 43,034,653, forward strand.
GCACATTCTCTTCTGAAGGCCTTAAAATGGGCCGTGTCATCAGGTATAAATATCTCATGTTACTTTATCGTGCTGAACGACAGGTTTCAAGTGAAAGGTAAAAGGAACAATTGTTCCCCAGCAGAGAGGTAAAGAGGATAAAGGCGACTGTAAGTATTATAGGGACAAAATGTTACAAGGTATATGGTAGAATTCTGATTCAGAAAGCAAGACAGAATGATTAAGGGAATGATAGGAAAAGAATACTATAGGGTTGAACAAGGAAGAGGTATATGAATCAAGTGCCTGAATGAAACAATTACGTGAGACGTTCGAAAGGAAAAAGCTGTGCGCGGCACACAAGGATCTGGAAAAAGCTCTGTTGGAATCAACAGTGATGCAATGTTGCGGTGTTAAGAGAGGAGTTTCTGGGGAGCGATTTTATGTTTTAATGAAGGAAGGAAAGTGTGTGTCGAGCAGTAGTTTGGTAAGTAAGTGGCTATGTGACAATGGTGTGTTTTGTCTACTTGGGTATTATATTTTTATGGATAGGGTGATGCACAACGCCAGTGCCAAGGCATTATAATGAAGTACGTAGTTGTTTAGAATGGTTGATAGTTGTAGAATGTACAGTACTGACTGGGTATAGTGAATACTCTAGTAAAAGTTTGAAAGGGTTTGCAAGAACAGTAAATTCAAGGTAAATGTGACCCAGAGTAGGGTTATAAGGGTAAGTGCAAACCAAGAAGATGGTAAAAGAATGGATGCATATGATTATTAGTATAAAATTTTGGGAGTTAACATAATGAATGGTGGTAGGATGTGAGAAGAGGCGATTAACAGGATAGTTTTAACAATAAGCGTAGTGTGCAAAAGATTTGAGAAAAAAAATTTAACTGTCTATATGGAAGCTACGAGCTGCATTAATGATGAGCCAAGACTCCTCTCATAGAGGATGTGTGGATGTTGAGTGCCAGTGGAAGAAAAATTGTAGCTATCATGGGGATAAACTGTTTGTGTAGTTTACATAGCACAACAGGCACTGGAAGAGTAAGAAATGTAGAGTCAGGAAAAAGTGGTAAAAAGGTTAGTGTTGGTGAAAGGACGAATCAGTGTGTCCGAAGATGGTCTGCATATGTGGAAGGAATGGGTGGTGACGAGTTGGAGGAAAGAGTATATATATTCTGAGGAGTTAAGATGGAGAAGTGAAAGACACAGAAAGAGTTGGATAGTAACATGAAAGAGGTACTGGGATGAAGGGGCTCAATATCCAGGAAGTGCACACAAGTCAGAAGTGAGTGGAAAAGCTCATGTACAAAAGTCTGATGAACATTCTGTGTAGGCGTAAGATGCTGTTAATACTGCAGAAAATGTAAGTACTTCAAGTATGAATGAGGAGTGAACACTGGGGCCACGCCAATTAAAGGAATCGGGTCAAATATATATATATATATATATATATATATATATATATATATATATATATATATATATATATATATATATATATAATATATAATATAAATCTATAAAAGTTAGTGAGAAGTGTGAAGCTCAGAAGTGTTAAGAGGTAGGAGGAGAAGCAGATCTACAACTGATACATGGAACAGAAGAGACTAACAACGTCATTAGACACACAATGGATTTAACAGAATGTTCCGAAAGTGTTCCAACTAGCCTCAGCATGCTTGTGAGTGTATGTATGTATACATGTATTTGTACATACATATATATATATATTACATACATACTACCAGACCAACCCAGTGCTGCCCGGAAAAACTCCTTGTACCTTTTACCCAGGTATTACTGTGGTGACTGTCCATTTATCCAGGTATTACTGTGGTGACTGTCCATTTATCCATGTATTACTGTACTAACTGTCTCATTCATCCAGGTATCACTGTGCTGTCCCTTTTACCCAGGTATTACTGTGCTAACTGTCCCTTTTATCCAGACATTCCTGTGGTGACTGTCCCTTTTATCCAGGTATTACTGTGGTGACTGTCCCATTTATCCAAATATTACTGTACTGTCTGTCCCTTTTATCCAGGTATTACTGTGGTGACTGTCCATTTTATCCAGATAGTGCTGTGGTGACTGTTCACCAGTTATTACTGTGGTGCCCGTCACATTTATCCAAGCATTACTGTTTTTAATGTCCCTTTTATCCAGTTATTACTGCGCTGACTGTCCCTTTTATCCAGATATTACTGTGGTGACTGTCCATTTTATCCAGATAGTGCTGTGGTGACTGTTCACCAGTTATTACTGTGGTGCCCGTCACATTTATCCAAGCATTACTGTTTTGAATGTCCCTTTTATCCAGTTATTACTGCCCTGACTGTCCCTTTTATCCAGGGATTACTGTGGTGGCTGTCCCATTTATCCAGGTATTGCTGTGGCGGCTGTCTTATTTATTGAGGTGTTACTGTGGTGACTGTCCCTTTTATCCAGGTATTACTGTCTGTCCTTTATATCCAAGGATTACTGTGCTGACTGCCCATTTTATCCAGGCATTACTGTGGTGACTGTCAATTCTATCCAGGTATTACAGTGGTGACTGTCATTTTTATCCAGGTATTACTGCAGTGACTGTCAATTTTATCCGGGTATTACTGCAGTGGCTGTCCATTTTAACTTTATGGTATCGAGTACATGAAATGAGGTATGATAACCCCGTAGTTTATTTACACATGCAATAAGGTATGATAAACCTGTAGAGTTTATTTACCACATAAATTACAAAGGGACGAGGGAAGAGGGATGTGGGAAGGGGAAAGGGGAAGACGGTACGGGTTTGAAACCTACCCTATTATCTAAGTTGGGTCAAATGATAGCCACGTGCCAAACTTTGTTTAGATCGGTCAAGCAGTTCGGATTTCTATAGCGCACAAATATGCAAACAAACAAACATATATAAACGTACAAACATTCACTTTTATATATAAGATATTTATATATATATATATATAATATATATATATATATATATATATATATATATATATCTAATCGTAGTTTAACTTATAAACAATAGAAATTTAGCTCTACCAAAACCTAAATGGAAACTGAATAACACGTGTGGTTAAAGCTGGAACACTTAAGGAAATTTTCTACTGATTACCACGAAAAAGAAAATTCATGGGCGATTTTAAGACGAGAGTTTGAGATTACTCAGCCTGCTTATAGATTAGCCTACTAACGATATGGCTAACAGAGAATCATCTTCGTAAATATATTCCAACGGAGGCAGGGCCATTCTTAGCAGAAAAAATCTCATTTGCAAACTGGACGACCAACGAGATACAGTACTGAAAAGTAACTGGGTAGGGAGAGGTACCCTCAAAATTATTCTTATTCCACTCTCACAGCAAAAGATTCTTAAATTCAGTATCCAAGATCAAAGAAATAGGAATAACTAATTAATGGTGGTAGAAAGAAATGCAGAGAGAGAGAGAGAGAGAGAGAGAGAGAGAGAGAGAGAGAGAGAGAGAGAGAGAGAGAGAGAGATTCTTGGGCATTCATCTCCAGAAATTCTGCACATCCGGGACGAGGAGGCGAGATTGCATGAGAGGTGCTGTGCCCATCACTTTATAACAACATCTCCTTCGAATGACTCCTGAGAACATCTCGCACTAATGGCGATAGATTGAGGATCTGAATGCGAGTAATAATAGCCGTGGATTCGACGAAGCCGCGGTTAACAGGCCTCTTAAATCCAACGTTCCTCATTTACGACAGGGCGACTGTCCCGTTTAGGATTTTACGAGGCATGAATATGCCATTTTCCTTTTTATAAAGCCGTTTTTCCTTGGTCCACTGACTATAATGCCGTGTAGTGACAACAAACGGTAGCGCTTAGAAGTAGCGCCATTTTTCCGTCCGTAGTAACAACACGAAAGACTCCTCCCATACCCCCTTTCTCTTTTCTTCTTTTTTCTTGTTGCTCTTAGTTCCTACTGACCGCATCGCGAAATACAGAGCCTATAAGAGTACGCCTTCAGTAACATTCCTCGATCTTTCAAACTTACCAAAGAAGAAAATGGCTAATGGAAAAGAAACAGCAAATGAACTTTCCGAATACAAAAACTCAAGATGACTAAAGCACTTGGACAAGCCAAATCACAAGTTCATGCAAGATAAGGAGCTGTTGCAAAGGCTTATCCATGCTAATATTTCTACTCTAGTTATTCACGTTCAAATTCGGGAATACTGAGGTATATAAATATTTAAAACTTTTTCTTTAACTCAAGGAACTGTAAACTCTTACACTGAGATCAATTAGTTGTTGGTAGAAAATGCCTCCTTAAATCTGATATTATGACTGAATGTCACAAAAGCTGAAGTGAAAAGCCATAAAAATAAAAACAGGGTCACAATTAACAAATATCAGTAATATTATTTTCATCCTTATTATGACTTATTTTACTCGTAACTTACTCTTAATATATACCTCTATGATTTTATTCTTACTAAGAAGTGGAAAGCGAAAACATTTAGCAAAATATTGCAAATAAAATAAAGAGAATCAAAAACACCATTCATCCACACAGTAAATTTTTGGGGATTATTAATTTAAAGCATAAGCTAACTAAGCGAAGTACTCCACGCCAATCAAGCACCATCAATTAAAAATTCATCTTTTTCCCTGATTAATTTCATCTCTATCGTTCTCCTAAAACCTAACCCTTCTTAAAAACAGCCCATATTAGCTGCAAAGTGAGACAATAGCGGAACTATAGAGAACCCTGGAAGATATACCTTTGTCCATTATATATTGCTCCCTTCGCAACCTTCACTGTGTAAACACGTACGCATAAATGAAGTATATGTCCCATATATCAGATGTTTATTTTCCTCTTTGTAGGGTTTGTTCTTTCAAGACAATAGGACCTTTCTGCACCAACTACTATAGTTTTTTTCACCTGAGCACCGACTAACCAAACACCACCCCACCAATCAACTTCCCCTGCCCCCCAAAAAAAGCTACATTTAGTCTCTGCTGGTTCCTCGGGCCTCAATTTGATCCGCTACCGCTCCCACTTAG
>NC_089787.1:43042181-43087181 GCF_040412425.1 Macrobrachium rosenbergii
CCAAGAAACAAGCGATCAAGTGAGGAAGAAATTAAAACAACGGCAAGAAACAAGATCCAATAAACAACCAATATTCTAACAAGAAACAGAAATAACACCATCATATCAAAGTCCATTAAATATCTAAACACGCCAAAGGCCAAATGAACAACCGACGATGTAGAAAAGAACAGCAGAAACAACGACGTAAGAAACTCGAATAAGCTTCCTATAAACCAACAGAGAACAACTAAAACAACGCCTTGTACAACCAGATCCAATAAACAAGCGATGACGAGGACGTGCCCATGATCCGCAGAGCCGTCCATTCATCTGGAGCTCACTCTTTAACAAGATTGTGGATGGGGGCATCGCTGTCCCCTCTGAATGGGAACGGAGAGGAGAAAGGAGAGGAGGGGGTAAGAGGGACGGGAGGGGTGAGGAAGGGGGAAAGTGCAAGGACAATGGAAAAGAACTTAATTGTGTGAAAAGGGGTCTCACACTCTTCCCCTTCCTCTGTCATCCATTTCTTTTTTTTTCATTTTATTCTTCTTTCTCATTTTCTCTCGCCCACCCCCACCTAAACTTTCCTTCTCTACATATATCTGTTTCTCGCATTATTATTCATCTACCTATCCCTCCCTTCTTCATCTATTTCTTTCTTCTCCCTTAATTTTTTCTCTCTCTCTCTCTCTCCCTCCAACCCGTCTTCTTTTTCTTCTCTTCCTTCTTCCCCCAACCTCCCGCTGTGACATCGAGTCCCTGCTAACTCGTTACCCACAAACGGAGAATTAAATCCCATTACGCTCTTGATTCGCCCCATCGATTTATGTAACTCCAAATTAAAAGTTCAAAAAGTGCAGTAATGAATCCATTTCTTCGTGGGGATTTATGGCGGTCTAACAATAAAGATCTGAAATCCTATGAGTTTTATCGAGAACTTGTGTTAAAAAAAATTTACATACTAGTTCTCGGCATTTCCTTCTTTAGTGTTTCACATATTTCAACTAGGTCCACTTACAAATCTCCCTTCAATTAACTTTACTTTTGAATGCTGATAGCACGAGCTCTTTATTATACAGAAACAGCAAAATACAGAGATTATCTACGCATTACTTAATACCCATAAATAACTACACAAATCATGCTGTTTCATACTGAGAGAGAGAGAGAGAGAGAGAGAGAGAGAGAGAGAGAGAGAGAGAGAGAGAGAGAGAGAGAGAGAGAGAATGTTTTGCATGTAAAATTATACGTGGCAAACATTTGATTATAAGCCTTTTCGACTGCGAGTTCATTTTTGATTACCAAAATTACATAGATTTGATATCAGTTTAATTACACGGATATAATCGCAAAGGAAAAGTATACGGCTCAGCGCTTTGGGATCGAGTTTTCAGTCCTCTCGATGCCACATAAATAACAGAGGCAAGGAGGCTATTTTCTCTTATTAGCAGTGCCGTCAAACTCTTACTGAAATAAAGAGAATGAATAGGAACTATTGTTGCTTGCGAAGGAAGAGTGAAAGTTATTCAAGGAGAAACATAACGTTTTACCATAAGCAACATGAAGTATTGTATCTTTACAAAATAAACGGGAGATTTTCAACCCTATGCGGTGTTTATTTCCAGATATGTAATGCGAAAATCATAAAAAGCAAATCTTTGAAATCACAGTCCACCTAACTCAGACTGTGCAATTAAAAATATTCCTGGATATAAGAAATTAACTAACATTAGCTCTCAATGCTTGTAAAACGAAATTATACAAATTAATTACGCAATAATATATACATTTATTTCAATCCTTAGGAATTAATTACAAAATTTTGGGGCGAATTTTATTAATTTAACATCCTGAACTCTGACAACTTTTAACAAATGGGATTTCCTTCAAAATACAGCATATCATCTGAAGAAGGAATACACACTTTAGTCGTTATAATCGTTATAAACACAATTGTTTACCTTGAATAAAAATGAATTATTAAACATACAACAAATAAAAAGGTAGCACATATATTTACAAAGTACATGAATCTATAGCAAGTATTGAAAACCACCCAAATCTATAGCAGGTAATTAAAATGTAGTAATTTTTATTATCTGTCTTTCACATGACTTAAAATATACTTTTTTATAACAGAATGATCTTTTGAGGTGAAGATAGGAAGACAGAACATAGAATTTAGGCCAAAGGCCAAGCGCTGGGACCTATGAGGTCATTCAGCGCCGAAAAAGAAATTGACAGTAGAAAGTTATGAAAGGTGCAACAGGAGGAAAACCTCGCAGTTGCACTATGAAACAATTGCTAGGAGAGGGTAGAAAGTAAGATGGAGGAAAGAGAATATCAACGGAGGTTCAGTAACAGGAATGAAAGGGGTTGCAGCTAGGGGGCGAATGGACGCTGCGAAGAACCCTGAGTAATGCCTACGGTGCAACGCAAGAGGTGCACTTGTGGCACTACGCACCGCCCCCACCCCCCACGGGGCTTTTGAGGTGAAGAACGAATTTAAATATGAAATGATCACAGATGAGAAATACTAATTATCATTATATTATGACGAAAATGTTACTTGATATTTCATAGGAAAGTTTTTTGTAGCTGTCGTCTCTTTCCAATGAACTATTCAAAGGTTTAAATTATTCTATGCTGAGACACTGAATTCTGTTATTTAGTTAAGTAGAAAAATGCTAAAACTGTACTCTTACCATCTGTGCAGAATAATCTATGCAAGTTGCCTTCTCACCTTTGTTTTACTCTTACATTAGAAATTACCCGCCTTTTGAGGGAACATTCACAGAAGGTTATCCATCCCTTATTTTTTTAAACTTCCAGAGGCCAAACTACTTTAGGTAAATACGTCCGTCGCAGTCTCTCTTGAAAAATAAATAAATAAATAAATAAATAAATAAATAAATAACAGTCTTCCACAAATAACTATACCTAGATAGAAAAAGCACAAAACATCCAGGATAATTTCTGCAATTTTAGCGCTGAGCACTTCCCCTTGGCTCTTATTTTCTTGCTTCTAAAATTCAAGGTTCTGTGCCGCTTGCAGCGGACCACTAGCATCTTTCACTACTAATTGTTTTAGGTAAGGAACTGTGGTAGGCATCAGCGCTGTAACTCATACGGCAAGAGTTGAAAATTCTCCTAATTACTGATAAGTACACGTTCTTTTGTAGCTCTAAGCTTTCTCCGGCACATAATAAAATCAAGACTATTTTCTACCAATTTTTTTTTTATTTCTAATCTTTTTTTTTTATTTCTATGACTAATTTTTCTATCGTTTAATATTAACTTAAAGTATCGTATGGCTTCAATTCTCCCATATTTTGACCATTAACCGTATATCTATTGTAATTCCAACGACTTGCCGACGGAAACAAAATTTAAAATAAGACTTACTTCTTTTAAAATACGGTTTCGAAACCAGGGAAGTCATCCTACAGGTCTGGAAAAGGGGAGAGAGAGAGAGAGAGAGAGAGAGAGAGAGAGAGAGAGAGAGAGAGAGAGAGAGAGAGAGAGAGAGAGAGAGAGAGAGAATTTATAACAGCAAATGGACGTATACAGAGTATTGGAAGAATTAACACGACAATGGAATAAGAAAAGAGCAGATTGCATTTATACAAATCTAAGACCTTAAGGCAGTAGATTATTCGGGGAATCAATGGATTTTAGCTTGGTATACATCGACACACACATTATAGATAATATATAACAAAAAATAAGCCAGTAAAAACTAAAAATACAAAAAAAGGACAAAATGCGAACTAAAACTCGCAAATACAAAGGAAAAACAGCTCTTGACCTTCTAAAAAAGAAATCATACATACATACATAAATGTGTCTGTGCGCGTATTAATCAAAGCCAATTCCGTCCATCCACAACTTGTAGCTATAAAAACCGTTCTGCGGAGAAAGTTCTGCTTTTCTTGCACTATCGAACCGAGATATCAATCTCTCCTTCCGAGGAAGCAGAATCCTTCATACTACATGAACTGCGAAGAGTCCATTCATCAAGTATTTCATTAATATAACCTGAGAGCTGAGGATAGTTAGTAACACAATTACTGAAGAAGCTTACCACCTAACCTAAGGCCTATTGATTTTAGACAGCACTGTCATTACCAAGCCTACAATAATTTTAACATGTTACCTTACCAAGGAATTCTGTTTCAAGGTTTTCCAGCCATGGTGCATAAAACTTAACCGTTTTGAAAATTATGAGCTTGACACTGTTGTCCTCGCAAAATTCACGTCTATATACGATTTTTCCTTATTTTTATATTTAAAACCAAGATGCCCGGGAACTTGATTATTTCTAGGATCCTCATAAATTTAACAATGTAATTTTCAACCCATGCTCAGGTTCTGTATGTCAAAACTTGTACATTTTAACTTAAGAACCAAAGTATTCTCAACCTGTAAATTTTATGCGGGAATTTACCACTCCAAAGCCATAAAGCGTCTCGTCTGCTAAAAATGGACTGTACGCACTGAAAAATTCGAATTCATATAATGGCCATTAAAGATGATAACTCGAAATCAGTTTCTGTATTTCTAAAGGGCTTAAAACTCATGCGATCAAACGTATTTTTGCTTTTGCCAGTGACTGCTCCAGCTATGTTGCAAAACTCAGAAAATGTATTTTTGTGACAACTAGAGCTTATATTACTGAATTTCTACAGAATTCACTGCCACTGCTGCCTGATTTATCGCTTTATATGATATAATTTGTTCAAAGCTTTTAGGTTTGATCTATCATAGGAAAACTGTTGTTACATTACTGGTTTTCCCGGTTTTTCCTTACATTTTACTGAGCTGCTCTTCTAACTAGGCTCTTGGAGCCAGCAGTCTAAACACGTCCAATATAAGGGTGCTGAAACCTAACCTATTAAAACGGGCAACACCACCTAATTTATTTCTGCAGTGAAACAAAAGATAACTCGCCAAATATTAGCATTGACTTAAAATGCATCACTGACCTCACAAAAGGTAAACTTTCTGCATGATGCGGTTTCCATCACATGATAGGTGGTCTAAATAGGTGACTACAGCAAATCTCGTTAGGTAACTTTCCAGTACCATGGCTAAGAAACAACCGTTCATTCAATAACATTCTGCTACTTAAAGTACTGAGTTACTTTGTGAAATTGTGCGAGAACAAAAGAACTTGAAACTTTTGACGTGACATCTATCTAACCAACCTCCCAGCAAGCACAAAACAACCGATTTTTAGTGCAATGAGTCACCACAGCAAATCTGCAGTAAATAAAAACAGCAAATATATAAATTAATTCAATAAGATGAAGAATGAAATGCTTGTAAACTTTAAATTTTTGTGGTAAGGCACAAAGTTTCCAAAGTTAAGGCATCTCCCAAGTACCGTTAACTAATATTGTGACACTACATCATATTCATAACAACTTTAACTTGAACCCAATAAACCAGAGTTTTTACATTTTTGAAAAGATAAGAAATTTATTCTAGAGCGAGCATTGGGAATGGAATGGAATGGAACATAAATTTAGGCCTAAGGCCAAGGACTGGGACCTATGAGAACATTCATCACCGAAAGGGAAATTGAGAGTAAAAAGGTCTTAAAGGTGTAACAGGAGGAATCCCTCGCAGTTATAGATACATAAGCCTCCAACTTTCTCAATGCGTTCTTTTTCTGCTTTCATCTTTATCTTACAGACTGAATATAGAACCTTATGTTAACTTTAGTGAAGAAGACTATAAAGTTATGAGTACACTATACTGATATGTCATCGGAACTTTTGGGAGGAGGATATTGTGTCCTCATTCAGAGCTTAGGGGTAAACTGTATGAAAACTTTTTGTGAAATAATGAAGCCATAGATTTCACAATAATCTGTGTGAATTAGTATACTTGGAAAACATGGCAAGTAGAACAGTACAGGATGCTGGTGGCATTCTATATTACTCAAAGTTGTTAGTTTTATGAAAAAGTTAAGACTAAGAACCACAAATGTTCCATCAAATCCTCTCTCAAGTCAGAAATCTATTATTCCCCAACAGGTCTGGCCTTGATTGAACGAGCTTCAAGGAGATGGTTACTTCCGTATTTTCAACAGACTCCTTCAAACTTGGTAGATCTGAATTTGGTTCATGATAAATCTAATTTCCTTGCATCTCTTTGGCCAAGCTCTAATTTGATGCAGACGATGCAAGTAGCCAACGCTAACCAAACCTTAATTGGCTTCTGAGGACTACCTGACACGACAGAGCTTCAGTTCGCTTGAACACTGAAGGGTGGACACTTGAGCCCGACTTCAACAAGTGTATGTTGGCAAACCAAAAGCTTCTGTGCCTTTGAAATGGGGAAGATGAGTATCGGGAACACTGAGGAGACTTCTCTGTCCTCTTCTGTGCTGGGAGAAGCTGATGCTTTTATAACTGCAGACAATTTGTGTGAGAAGTACAAATGTAATACAGTGGGTCTGATGGGTAATTGTAGTATGGAAAGATGCAGCTAATTCAAAAGACACGAAAGCAATTAATTTTTGATAAAGAAAAACAAGACTATCATGGCTACAGAAGCAAATATATGTCTATATTTTCTATGTTAGAAAGCACACTTTTTATACGGCTGTATTTCATTACATCCTGTATTGCTATAAATCCCACACATAAAATGCACATGGAGGTTTAAACACATCCCAACACCATACTATCCCTCTCTGAAAAAGGTAATGAGTCATGTTTTCTGACTGTTTCTTTTCAGCACACAAATGCACTGTCCCTCTCACTCTACTTTCAAGTAAGGCTGCTTTCAAGTATGGAGAGATCTGCCTTGCTTAGCTCCTCCATATTCGCTCATTACACTCAGTCGGCAGGGCGCAGACAATATTCTTGCCTGGATCCTGCCAGACATATAAAAAACAAATACCCGATATCGACCGGAGAAAAGCCTTTCAGTATACCTTGTTCCATCCCTGCACTTGAAAGCCGATATTTTTAATCCCCCAGTCTCTAAAACATTTAATTATTACAGTCGCTTGTTTTAGCACATGAACTGGTCACTATAAGCCCAGCTGACTTTTACGGAAAATGATTAACCTCTTTATCAAAACACCCCTCTCTCCCAGAACCATGAGCTATGTGCAACTGAATAAAATTTCAGTTATTTCAAAGTTCCGTAATTTTTCTCTACACAAAGCAAAATATTTTGAGTATAACTTGTTGTTACATTTACCGTAATATTGCAATTCTGTATTTCCTTGTCTGTTCGCTAGTCTTTCCAAAAAGTGATATTCGTTGTCGAACACACTCAACAGTACACAGCCACGCACGCACATACATACATACATACATACATACATACAACGTACGAAAGTTACATCACGATTCTAAAACCGTAAGACATTTAAATGAAATAATTAATGCCCCTTCTCCATGATAAGTACAAAGCTAAATGACTTTAATTTCCGTCTTAAGCAAGGATCTGTTGCTTATCGGAGAATAAGAGAGATTATATATATACACAAAATAAGATCAACGTAATTTTTCTCCTTTAATATACTTTGCGTTTCTTCTCACCTTTCGCTTGTAAGATCGTAATATATTCCTCCACAAATGACTTTAATCCAGTACTTTCCTAGACATTATGTTCATTCTTTTTCATTTTTCCCAAAAGGGATTTCTTAAAGCAAATCCTGCGCTCGAGCTCCTTTTTCACGCTTGACAAAAGTAAAATACTTGTTATGCTCGAAGCAAGTATAATATTCTTTTAATTTGTATTTCTGTGTTCATTTTACGCAAGTTAACCGATGGGGAAATTATAGAATACTTTATATTCACGATTATGTAATTCCACGGCAACATCCTCTTCACCATTTCTGTCCTGAATACATATCTACGAGCTAAATATCCAAATGATCTAAGCTTATAAGTTTTCTTAATGTCCTTTTCCTTCTCAAGAAAAAGGAAAACAAAAGTCATCGCCGCGTCTAAAGAATATCTGGCGCTTACATAAGTATCCATCTAGATTTCTTAATCAATATCTGAGATAACCTGATATCACAACAACGGGGGTCATCGCCATAGCGTCGATCGATGTTCAGTCTTCAAGATTTTCTGGCTATGAAATTTGCTACCTTACCTATACTCTGAATACCTTTATGGAACTCAACTCTTTCTTCTATGCCAACAAATAGTGTTTCCTTTCAACAACAAATGCATAGTTCTGATCAAATGGTATCATGCCAGTTAACAGTTTAGTCTATAAATAATCCATATATTCAAAAGCTGTTCGAAGTTTTGCGAGGCTAGGCAACACACAATTTCCTATTTCAGATTAGCTCACTGTTCAAGTGTAATTACCAAAAAATACCAAAATAAACCTAAATGGACAGAAAACTGTTAATAAAGCAGTGAAAGGGACTAGCACTGTAACTAAATGGTATGAAATTTATCACCCCGTAGACCAGAAAACATTAACAACCTGACAGCAGACGCAGACCTGTAACTCCGTGTTGGGGGGTCAAAGGAGCATAAGTAACTAGCTTTTAAAAATTAAGTATACCTTAGTTTTACCAGACCACTGAGCTGATTAACAGCTCTCCTAGGGCTGGCCCGAAGGATTAGACTTATTTTACGTGGCTAAGAACCAATTGGTTACTTAGCAACGGGAGCTACAGCTTATTGTGGAATCCGAACCACATTATAGTGAGAAATGAATTTCTATCACCAGAAATAAATTCCTCTAACTCTTCATCAGCCGGCCGGGGGAACTGAACTCCGGCCCATCGAGTGACAGTCTGAAGCTCAACCGACTCAGCAAACGAAGGGCTAGTAACTAGCTTTAATAAAGCGAGCTTCATGAGAAATACCTTTCCCTCAAAACATCAGATATGACAGTAGAATACAACAGAATATAGAATTTAGGCCACAGGCCAAGAGCTGGGTCCTATGACGTCATTCAGCGCTGGAAGGGAAATTGACAGTAAGAAGGTTTGAAAGGCGTAACAGGAGGACAACCTCGCAGTTGTATTAGGAAACCCTTTTTAATGAGGTGGAAAATCAGATGGAAGAAAGAGAACATGAACGGAGGTACAGTAAGAGAAATGAGAACGGTTGCAGCTAAGGGCCGAAGGGACACTGAAAAGACCCTTAAATAATGCCTACAGTGCATCACGTGAGATGCCCTGACAGCACTAGCCCCTAAGGGCCAGATCTGACATTAAATTCGAGACTTCAAGACCATCTTCCAGGGCAGGCAAACCCTCTGCTATTTCATGGCTAATACACCGAGGCTTTATTACACGGGCAAATGCGAACTACTCTACACTAATCACTGCTGACAAATGAGCATTGATGCATAAAATTGGGCGAAGAAAACGTGCATAAAAGGGGATAACTGTGTATACCTTTGTTTACATTCATTAAACGACGAGGGGTGATGGACAGCTGTTGACCCCGGGATAAAACTAACTACAGTTTGTAAATACATAGTATTGTCAACCATAAAACAATAAGATTAAATAATAATTAAAAGCAAAATAAGAAATATTCCGTACTGTATCCACTGCACCTGCATATTCTGGATATCGACGTGACAAAAAAGCTGTCGATTATTCCGTGCAAAGAGAAGTCGAAAATGCTTGTTTGGAAACATAGAATCAGAAAATACAGGCAAGACTGGACAGAGAAGAAGAAAATGGATCCTACAAAAATAACAGAACTGTTAACGGGAACTGCAGGATATTATCTAAACAAAGCATAACAAGACGAAACACCTCAATACCAGCTTCCTGACCGAAGCTGGCGAACGGCTACTGCTTGTGATAGTTATAGTTACAATGATAATAACCCCCTTTTGGTCCTTAATCCTCTTTAGCTCTAATATTTTTTATTTTATTTTTTTTGCTTAGTGGATTGATTTAGATCAAGACGGCCTCATGCCAGCACGGGCCCCTAAACAAGTGTGCGAAGACGCTGAAGTGAACAAAAGGTCTGGTGTGTATCCCTGAACTCAGCCTAACCAAACGAGCCGATTTTTGTACTGATCATTATTTTCTTTAAACTACCCCTCAGAATGAAAAAAAGAAAAAGCCTGTAGGCAGGTAGGGAGAATAAAGGGATGGAGGTGGTTTTTTTTCCTTTGTCAGGTTTGCCGAAGGAGGTAGGAGGAGGGGAAGGCGAGCCGGCAGGTGGGAAAAGGCGGGGGGAAGGAGATGGGATATGGTAGCTTCAATGCACCTTCTCTTTAATTTCTCATCTGTACTTTTAAGAAAAGCAATCACATAACACACATACCCGACACGTGTATCCGTTCACAAGAATTGTTTCGACTCGTCACTTTTTTCCTAAATTTCCCTGAATGTTTTAACCGCTGCAAGCCTTACTTTTCAGTTCGTTATATATCTCCGTTTTTATTTGTATTCTAGAACCATCAGAATATCCTTTCATTTAAGTTTACATACTGTACATAAGATCTACTGCGCTCCACTATTAATTCCTTTTAATTCATTCCAACACTTTGCTGATCAATTTCGATCATTTTAGGTGTATTTCGTACATTATTGATCTATTTACGCATTTTAAATTCATTTTTGTTCATTTGTGTAATAATAAATACAAGCGAAAAGCCAGTGAAAAGGAATATCTTTTTTCTCCCGTTTTGGTGACAATGTTAAAATTCAGAATATCACTGAAAGATATCCAACAGAAATTGAAAATATTTGTTGAACGTCTTTCAATTCTATGTCAGAAGATCGTCACCCAGATTTCATATTTTCTTAATGTGATCTATTTGAACGAGGAAATGTCATTAGAAGTACATGTCTAATCAGAGAGTTCAAGTACGGAATTGATATCAGACGGTTTTTTCAATTCATGTTATAGTGACACTAATAAAATTATTTCGACAAGAGCTTTTTACAATTTTTTAAGCATATTTCTATAACGATGCAATATTCTTTAGATTTCAATGGCTCCTAATAGGCAAAGAATTCTGTACTGTTATACTTACTGTACATCTTCAAAAAAAAAAAAATACTCAGAAACAATCATTTTGTCTCTTGAATGTCACACAACGAGATTGTTTTCCGTTTGCTCCTAACAATCATAAAAATAAAAACAGTTCCACAGCATCAACTACAAAGCTCACTTTCACAAAATAAAAAGTTGTGTCAATGTTGAAATCTCAACGACCATGCGAGAAGGAAAGTTGGTTGAGGGATTACAATAAGAGAGTCAGAAGCGAAATCAATTGCCAAGAAATCTCAGGTCTCTCATTATACACAATTGCAACGAAAGGAACACGTCATCTACGATTTCATAAACTTACAACATTTTATAAGGAGTACTCACCTCCTTTCGACATGAAATCAGCCACCTGGACCACAGAACGTCACTCCTGGGAGGATCTAGAAAGATGAACAAAGATTAACAATACAGTCATAAATGCAACATCATGAATCCGGAGAGACACTAATATACTGTATATACTGTACACTGCACGCACACACTCCTACACACATACACTATATATAAATATATAAATATATAATATATATATATATATATATATATATATATATAAAATTATAAAATCCATTTTAAGAAGGTGAGAAAACCGGGTCTTTGAACAAGTACTTTGAACAGTTTATTCACATTTTCAAGAACTTGAAAATTAGGACAATTTTCAAGAACTTGTTCAAAATGTTTTCAGGACACCTTCTACGAAATAATGTTCAAAGTCCGAATTGGATATATATATATATATATATATATATATTTATATATATATATATATATATGGATATTATATATATATATATATATATATATCCTTATATACCGCATTGTATATGTATATGTATATGTATATATATATATATATATATATATATATATATATATATATATATATATATATATATATATATGTGTGTGTGTGTGTGTGTGTGTGTGTGTAGTTTCTGCTAAACAGTTATCATTAGACAATATCGCTAATGAAATTTTCTCTTGATTAGTGTAGATAATCACAGTTGCTACAATGCCAGTTTACAGAAATCAATCGGTCAATTAATCAATCCTCTGAATACCGTTTACTTGTTTCAGGATGAAGCTATATGGAACTAATGTTATCCGAATTTATCAAACTGAGGACAAAGAGCCAAGGTGTATTAGAGACAATAGCAGCCGGCTTGCAGAACATGTGGAAACGCTGAGAACAAAAAAAAAAAAAAATAAAAACCATACACCCAAGACCTTTCATCATCGAATGCAGATATTCATAAAGCATTCCAACTGGAAAATATATAAAAAAAGGGAGGAAACTTATGCGTAGCGGGACACAAGGGAAGGTACAATATAACTTATCAGTAAAAATGAACATTAAATGGCTGAATCGACAGTACTGCAAACGCAAAGTCAAGAGAATAATTATGTATAAACCCTTTGTACTAATCATTACCTGGGAATCAATGGATGTGCATAGATTTACTGTAAATTTAAGTTTATGATGAAAGCTCACTAAAAATTAAATACTGTAACAACATAGATATTATGTAAGGTTCTCATGTTACATCGAGTATTCTAAACTCATGATCACAACCCCATAAAAAATCTGGAAAAGATTATTAAAGAAGAATACGTACAAAGATTTTGTCCTTAAAACTGGATAAAATATAACAATAACAATGATTCTATTGATTATAAACACTTGATCGTGTTAATAACGATTCAAAAGACTAGAGGACAACTAGCAGTTTGTCTAGATAATTAACATGAAGCCCACTGAAGTACTTTGTGAACAAATACGACAATCTCACAAATTGACTAAAGAAGAAAGCGCAGCAATAATCATAGAGCCAAATGACTATATATATATATATATATATATATATATATATATATATATATATATATATATATATATATATATATATATATATATATATATATATATATATATATAATCTTCCAATGAGAAAGTAGAATACAACAATCAATATTTATAAATATACAACATAACATAATCCTATTTCACGAGAGCAAAAGAAATAAAAATAATTAACATGTGCTTCGCTGAAAGACAACTCACCAAATTTCCGAGAGGCAATACTATGTGTGACGAGGAAACGCGTTTTTACCAACTGAAACAAACACACACAAACGCACGAATATACGCATATATACACATACACACACAGCCATCTGAAGCGACTCTCTCTCTCTCTCTCTCTCTCTCTTCTTTCTTTCTCTCATTCCCCGACTGTAATTATTCATCACTCCGACATCACCCTTTTTTCCAAGCTTCCCTTTATCGACCATTCTTTGTTCCGTCTTTTTCTCTCTTCAATAACGAACCTTTCCTTTTAGTCTGTCCTTTCCTTGTTGCCCGACTCATCCGTTCTTACTTCTTGCAACTTAATGGATTCTTTCCACGTTATATTTTCTTTCATTTCCTTTTTATGCTTGTTTGTTTGAGTCTGGCTTCTGTTGGTAATTCTTGCTAATAGTTGGGCGTAGCTTTTCACAAATAAATGCACGTCATTCTCTCTTCATTAGTTTGATTTTGTGATGGTTTAGTAAATTCGAATGAGACAAGCATTTTATTTTTTCAACGGAAATAACATAAAATCCCCGTAAGTCTCCCCAATTTACGTCGTCCGTGCTTCTTTTGGAGTAAAATTTTTACCTGAAACTTGACGATGCAGACTGCAACATGCATGCCCCTTTTCATAATGCATAATTTGCACAGTCACATGGAAAGACAACCCAAAACAGCCAGTCATGCGATACATGTAGCTCACAATTGACGTCGTTGCACGTGTGCGTACGTTGATTAAAATACAAATATTCATAAGTTTATGATCAACAGTATCTTTTTATTGCAGCTCTCAACTTGAGTTAAATGCATTCATACATTCTGACACTTGAGAAATACGATCCACCGAAGCAGTTAAGTAATCACAAAAATTCGCATGATCACAGCAAACAGTAAGCCACTCGTGACGATAAGGTTCGATAATGGACGGTGAAACAATGGTTTAAAGCAAACTAGAGTCTCTTTTCAGGAGCTAATAGCAAACATTCACAGCCGACATCCCTGGGTCTAAATGTGGCTGGTGGAAGCTGATGTTCACCAGCCACCATCTGTTATAATAATAATGGCCGAAGATATTTTCCGTCAGCTCCAAAAAGCAGATTGTACAGTAGTCAAAATTTACGGCCTAACACGATTTGTTCGTAAAACTGATCACCAAAGGTCACAGCCTACAAACTTTGCTTGTAGCAAATTATTGAAATATTTAAAGTGTTTTAAGAACTGGGAATTTTGTTAATACAACCCTCAACATCCTAAGCCAACGTCACAATTAATCTTCATTCTAATTTTTCTTACTTTAGCTGCACATTGTAACCGGTTAACTACTCTTCCGAAATTCCGTCAGTACCAAAGGCAAAAGGCACTATCATATAATACATATAATTATTAACTGTGCAAAACATATGACGAAAACTGTTTCGTTGTAATTAAGTACAGTCGACGAACGTTTCCTCTTTAACAAGCATTCGCTTCCCCCAACCCCCCCACCCGCCTTGAATAAAGTTGCGTTCATAATCTTGCTGCATTATGTTTACGTTTACGCATACAAAACTGACCGCATAGAAGTACACATTCCAATTTCTACCCGAGGCAGGTATGGGACTTCCAGAACCAATCCCCATCGTCTCTCTTTTCCTCACTTCCTTCCCTTTGCCGCCTCCATACTCGGTGCTCCCTGTGTCCTTTTATTCTTTGACTCAGAGAGCCGGGGTAACGTCTCTCTCCGTGTGTGTCTCTTTCCCCACGTTGGACGACTTCATCAGGGCCTGGCGTCGCTTCCTATTTGACTTGAACTTGTCCGCTGACCCTTGACTAACTTGTTGTGAAAAGATTTCTTGGGGGCTCCAGCAACATTTCTGTTTGCTTGACTAACCTCTTGTGAGTCAACGAGCACACCGGCTGAGAAAACATTGATAGAATTTCAAATTATTCTGTTCGGATTTTTATGCTCCTATGATGTGCGGGGGAGTCGGGGGAAGGGGTATGAGAGAGAGAGAGAGAGAGAGAGAGAGAGAGAGAGAGAGAGAGAGAGAGAGTTAAAAAGGGGTTCTTGTTTTTAGACCATGTGAATTTCTTTACGGTCAGTCGAAATGAGAAGGAAACATGCACATGTACAGAGAAACATATCAGCGCTAACGGGCGAACCTTACTGCGGAGAATGTATATTCGTTTAAAATTGTGGAAGATGTATATTTCAGTTAAAAGTCCAAGTCTCTGTCTCTCTCTCTTGTTCTTGGCTTGGAACTCCAAACCATCACCTCCGGCATATTTTCCGACGAGAGTTGTTTCGTGGGTCTTTCCATGCTCCCTTTCCGTCTGTTTCAGCCAGTGTCCTCTGTCCTTTTTTTTTTTGTGGGGGGGGGTGGGGGGGTGTAGGACAGAAGTCGCTCGCTACACCCAATTCGTTTTAACTTGAAATATAACGGAACTGATTCTTGAAGCAAATACGACGCTTAATTATTATGTAAGCAAATACGACGCTTAATTATTATATAAGATTATATTACCTGATCCACTCTTCCTCTTACACACAAAGGCGGAACAAAGGAAGCAACAACAGGAATCTACTACAGTAGAATGCTTGCTTGACAATAAGGGCCACTTGCATACTACGTTGACTTAGAGGGACTTCAAAGAGTTGCAGAAGATGGATGAAAATCTTTGAGACAATGCATAACATCACGTCATTATAAAAAACACAATGGACAGAGTGTGTGTGTGTGTGTGTGTGTGTGTGTGTGTGTGTGTGTGTGTGTGTGTGTGTGTGTGAGAGAGAGAGAGAGAGAGAGAGAGAGAGAGAGAGAGAGAGAGAGAGAGAGAGAATGTACCGCGGTGCCTTTACATAAGATGCGCATTCACCAAAGAACTCTTTTAGACTTGCTAAAGCAGAGGCTGCACTTATGTTTGGTGCACAACTCAAAATTCTTACCCACACTCTTACATATAAACTTCTCTAGTTCCTGTGGCTCTTCGTTGAACTGCCAACGCCTCCCGAATTGAATAAGTAAGGAATTCGTTTTAATCATGATAAAGTGCCACAGTAATACAAGACAGCTCAGAGACTGGTAACCTTCCACAAGAAAGAACAGTCCGCCAGCCAAAAAGGCCCTTTCTCCCAAAAATTATGTTCCTGTCTCTCCCACAGACTAATCTCTTGTTGCCAGTTACGAGGTCCAGCTTTGGAAAAATTTTCATAAAAACTACAGAAAAATAAACCACTTCCTTGTCGAGGTAATAACAGTTACGTGCTTGCATTGTCGATAATAAATCGGGTCAACTGCGAGTACGTTACCGTTAGTGAAATAGTTGAATATGACAGCAACAGCTAATTTTCTTTACCTCAAGTGTTTTGGTGAGGGCAAACCTCTGCGAAGGTAATCAACAGTAATGATAGGGATACAGGGATACATTCTGACTAACCTACCCTAGGGAGCAGCGGCCTGTGGAAGACATTTGGTGTTATTGTAAGCGTGGGGCCATTTCGAAATTCACACACGAGAGGAAGGGAAAGACAGGCCCCTTTTCCCATAAAAAGTTACGTTCCTACATTTCCTTACGTCTAACAGCTTTCTGCCAGTCACAAAGCCCACCTAAACGAACATTTTTCGTAAAAATTCACATATAATTTAGCGATATAAAACTACCAAACAAATAGACGCGAATGCATAACCTCCTCCAACACCGTTGGCGGAGGTAAATATCGTATTCACTTGGATACTTTATTTACATTTTTCATTCATGTGGATCTTCCCATACAGCTTCTTCAGCTACCTAGCTTATTCATATTGTTTACCAGTCCACATGTGCCTCACAAGGGTTCACTTTGTCTCATTATGCACACAGCTGGGAAACGCATCATATTGTGAACATTAACGAAGTTGGACAGTTTTTTATCCCTTTCAGAATTTCTGTTCTAATTGTATTTATCTGGCCTTCTGTTGTTGATATTTCGCTGGCTATTATTCGCTCCGTGAGAAGCGCGATCGATATCATAAGGTTTTTTTTTTTTTTAACTTAAAGATTCTCCCTCTCTCTCCTCCTATCTTTGTTGTAAACTTCCTAAATATTCCGTGGCCTTCCAAGAACGACGAATGATGCACGTGGAAGTTTGTCGAAGACGGGGAGAGAGAGAGAGAGAGAGAGAGAGAGAGAGAGAGAGAGAGAGAGAGAGATTCGAAACAAACTTCCCAGATACGGCCAGATTTGTGACTTCTACCTCCAAAGTTCCCAATATTCCCTCTGAGGAAGAGAGAACTCTCTGACACTTCATTCTGCCCGAGAAGGCCCACTTAGAGAACGATCTCTCTCTCTCTCTCTCTCTCTCTCTCTCTCTCTCTCTCTCTCTCTCCTCTCTCTCTCTCTCTCCAGCAACTTCTTATACGGAGTGCATATGTCTGATGTTAAAACACTAGGACTAATGAATTACCTAAAAAACACAGTGCGGGTCCAGGCAGTAAATGCGATTTTGACTGATTGGAGATCACAAAGTGGTGTCACAAGTACCACGGTCATCGATTTTGACAGTACATACGAGTAGCATCATTCAATACTTTACACTTTTATTACGTACCATTAATTACAATGTATGACACTGCCTCCTGCATTCGGTCATACCCTGTATTAATTCTTTTATTTATTTCTCCCAACCATCTTCATCCATTGCATCAATCAATAACTAGTGTTGTTGGGGTTACTACTTTTATCTATGTTTTATTACTTGTACCCTTTCATTCTTCTTGTCTTATTTCTCTCTCTCTCTCTCTCTCTCTCTCTCTCTCTCTCTCTCTCTCTCTCTCTCTCTCTCTCTCTGTCTATTCATACTCATATCTTCCCGCCAATCTCCTTGCTCTGATCTTCGCCTCCATTTCGTGTTTTCCTAGTACCTCTCCTCATTCCGTTGATCTCTCTCTCTCTCTCTCTCTCTCTCTCTCTCTCTCTCTCTTTCCTTTTACTACTTCCTCTCGTCCCTGCTTCTCCTCCCTCTCCGCCTCCGCCTCCGCCTCCTCCTCCTCCTCCTCCTCCATCTTCTTGACTGCTGCTAAGACGGGCCCCAAGACTCGGCTCTTCCTCAAACTGGAATGACTTTGATCACTTGAGAGGAAAGGGTGGGCCTGGAGGGTCCGGCTCTGGCACCAAAGGAGATGTGAAGACGGGATGGCGAAAGAAGAACATGCTTGACTTAATCTTAATGAAGAGAGAGCTCGATTAAGATGCATGAGCCCATGAACACGGGACGAGAACAAAGGCAGGAGACAGGGAACTTAGAAGAACAACTTCGGAATTCCACGATTAGCGATGTATATATCATTAGAGAATAAAACGAGGCCTTTAGCAGCCTCCTCCTCCTCCTCCTAATCCTCCTCCTCCTCCTTCTCTTCCTCCTTGTTTTCCCCGCTCTCTTCTTCGGGAGGATAAAGTCACCTGCGGCCTAAGATTTTAAGATACCCAAAAGCTAATTTTTCGGGAAAAAGTCGTTAATAAATTAATCTTGCTTTGAAAAGGTTTCGTCCTTAATGACTTGCGTTTATAACAAAGGCCGGAATATTCCCACACGTAAATAAAAAAAAAAAAAACGTACAATAAGTTAAATCGAAGTTTTAGTTGGTCCATTAACAGGCAGGGGCCTGTGAAAGTATAAGGCCTGCTTGATCTGAACCAACCAACTACTCATGCAGAATAAAAGAGTTTCATAAATTACTGCAAACGAATGAATATATAGTACGGTTTACAACAAATAGACATAATTCCAAATATATATTACGGTTTACAACAAATAGACATAATTCTAAGAGAGAGAAAAAAAAGTGTTGCTAATTTTCGGTTAAGGTTAAGGTCGATAAATTCTTCACACGTGAAAAGGCTTTGTGATCAATTAATTTAGTTCATAATCATAACCACTCAAGTCTCATACATTCTATGATGAATAATGAAATATATAAAAAGCACAAAGAGTTCTTAAACTATCATTCTTAAGTTTTTAGGAAAGCATCGTAGTCAAATTTATATAACATTAAAAAGCCTTCACCGTCAATGACTCATGTTAATAACCATGACTAGAAAAGACTCATACATTAAATGGATATATAATAAAAAGTATAATAAATAAATAAATACACTTCCAAAATTTAAATTGTTATGAAAACTTCGTCGCTAATGATAAAATGGTTTTTCGTCAATACTTACGCTACTAAACATTACAATAAAATTTTCATACTTTATATGGATTTATAAAGAAAGTTTAAATAATTAAATAATACATTTTGTAAGTAAAACACTTTCGGGAACAATTCGTCGCTATAATAATCTAATGTGAAAAATGTTTTCGGTCTGTGAATCATGGAATTTTCAATATATCACATGGGTTTGTCATGAATTAAAAAATAAATCAAATTAGTTTTAAGAACAATAACATGTTACGTTCCCTCAACAAATAACCCCTGGACAGTCACACGATTCATTCTTTTAAAAGAACAACTGTCAACGATGTAATCTTGACAATACTATTAATACAAACATGAGAGGTTAATAGCACATTGTGTGTTGTGAGGTTCGACGTGCTCTTGATAATCCTTTCGTGTAAGTGTCTGAAGCGACTAATGTATGAATGTGGCAATAACCTCAGTGTTGCTCTTCTCTAGAAAAAAAAAAAAGTTAAGTATACCTTAGTTTAACCAGACCACTGAGCTGATTAACAGCTCTCCTACGGCTGGCCCGAAGGATTAGACTTATTTTACGTGGCTAAGAACCAACTGGTTACCTAGCAACGGCACCTACAGTTTATTGTGGAATCCGAACCACATTATACCGAGAAATGAATTTCTGTCACCAGAAATAAATTCCTCTAATTCTTCATTGGCCGGTCGGAGACTCGAACTCGGGTCTAGCAGAGTGCTAGCCGAAAACTCTACCGACTCGTCCAACGAAGAACTACTCTTCTGTAGAGCCACCCCCTGTTCGGGTAAAGCGTTTAATGTTGATATAGACAGATAGATACATAGATAGACAGATAGATATATGTTTATCTATTCTTCTGCATAAAAAAATTATACAAAAAAGGCCAATATAGGCACCAGACCTAGTATGGCGTACTGATTAACATAACAATATACAATAATAACGTGCTTGGAACCAGAAGAATCCATAATTATATGTAACCTATAGAATAGAGAATAAACAATTTAGGCCGAACGCCAAGCGCTGGGACCTATAAGATCATTCAACGCAGTAAGTAAAGCTGAGAGCAAAAGGTTACAAACAGGTAACAGGAGGAAAAAGTTAAGTATACCATAGTTTAACCAGACCAATGAGCTGATTAACAGCTCTCCTAGGGCTGGCCCGAAGGATTAGACTTATTTTACGAGGCTAAGAACCAATTGGTTACCTAGCAACGGGACCTACAGCTTATTGTGGAATCCGAACCACATTATACCGAGAAATTAATTTCTATCACCAGAAATAAATTCCTCTAATTCTTCATTGGTCGGCCGGGGAGTCGAAGAAAACCTCACAGCTGCACTACTAAACATTTGTTAGAAAAGGGTGGAGTGTAAAATGGAAAGAATATGAATGGAGGTAGGGTAAAAGGAATGAAAGGGGTTGCAGCTAGGGGCCGAAGGGACGCTGCAACGTAAGTAATGCATACAGTGCACCGCGCGTGAGGTGCACTGACGGCACTACCACCTACGGGGTGTAACCTATGAAACACGAGCAACAATAAATTATTTACACTGAAAAACCGTAAATTGTCTTTCGATCTCAAGATGAACAGTTGGAAAGTTTATCCTTGTATTACGTGTAGTATATATGTATGATGAGGCATAAGTGGCTGACAATGTGAAAGGAGTATGTTAGGATTTTTTTTACCATTCATTCTATTTCCATTTGATGCAAAGGGCATTCAATATCAAAATAATTTACACACATAAATAACGTGTATACAGTCCTAACAGATAAGCTCCTTCAGGTATTCATAGTTAAGATGCTTTTATACATTGTCATTTACCATGATGAAAAGTTTAAAGCAATGATCACTTATTCAATTCAATTGGTGTGGCATACATTGAATTACATGCTCAAGCTAATACATTATTTACCAAAATACACACTGAATTTCATCAGAGTGAAAATCACTCGTTCACCATGACATCCGCAAATTACCATACAAGTTATAATAACTTATTAAAAATTTCACTTGAGCAATATAATCCATTCACTGTGCAACACTCATCTACTCATTAAAATACCCAAAGGATTCCATCCATGAACTCCTCACTTATTCTCAGATATCCAAAGAAAATCCATCCGTCTGATATTAGCTTATTCACCACCATACCCTCTGCATGTCATCCATGAATAATCACTTATTCATAAAAAAAACCTGCTAAATAGCTCCAGTGCAATAATCACTATTCACCAAGAAACCCACCGAATTTCATCTGTACAAAAATCACTTATACACTAAGATAAAGCGACTAAATTGCATCCTTATGACTGAATCCATTAGTGCAGAAATTACTTACCAAGAAGCCGGCTGAATTCTATCCGTGGGGTAATCACCTAATCCCCAAGACCGCCGCTTAATCTCATATTTGCAATAATCACTTTATATTCATTAAGACGTTAGATGAATTCCATCCATGCAATGACCATTTATACAATACAGTACAGTGAGTAAATTCCATCCATACGATAGTTACTTATGCAACAAAATACCTGCAGAATTTCCCCCGTTCCATTAACGCTCATTCAATAAGGCACCTGGGCAGTTTTATCTGTGTGTTAATCACCTACTGACCAAGACACTCAAGTCAGTATTACCTTTGTGATAATCTCTTACTCAACTAGAATCCAAATAAGTTTCATCTTTGCAACAATCACTTATTGACTACGATATGAAGACTGATTTAATTGTGCAATAATCTCTAAAACTTTATGATAGAATGCCTAAATTTCTTCAATGCAATACTGACTTATCCAGCATAATGCCCACTAAATTCCTTTTGTGTTTATCGTTCAAAAGCAAACGGTATACCATCGCCACATCAATGAATTCATATTTCTTGAAGCCTGCATTCTTAAGCAGACAAAAATAATTTTCAAGTGGTTATGGACCCTGCAGCGAAATAATGCAACAGAGTTTTAAGTACACGTACTGAAGACAAAAGTCTTTAGTGAAAGCTCCAGTTCCTCACGCCAAAATTTCTTTAAAACAATAACACACACTAATTCCTCGAGAATACCGAACACCTGCTAAATGAAGACTTTTGCTTGAGACCCATGGTATATCGTTCCTGAAGAGCCTTTACATTATGAAGCACCTGAAGTTACTCTGGTTGCACTTAGAGGCGTCTTTGACAGTATTTATCCTTTTTGCCTTCTAATAACCATTTATCAAAGTCCATCGTTTAACAGTTTCTTTGGCCCGGACAATTAGTCATTCCCCAGAGATAAACGGCTGTCTTCATTGAAGGTCATCAGGTATTCGGCAGGAATTCTCGTCCATGTTGTCTGGAAATATTTATGCTGGCGAATGTGGCTAAGACTTCTATGCAGATGCATAAAACAAAGTGCTTATACATTAAACTTAAATCACCATAATAAAGATATGAAAATTCTTACAGCTTTTGCAGGACGTTAGTTTGCATCTAAGCGAAATTATTGAGTATTTGAATATGAAAACGCTATGAAATGTACAAATGCCGTAGAAAAACGAGTAAACATAAATAAAACACGAAACGTTGTCAAGAATGAGAAAGACATAAGACCACGGGATAAATCATCACTTAGTCTACCAGTAATTTATATAAATTCTCTCACCTATTTCAGCAATTCTATTTTTTTAAACAGATTAAGAAAAGATACGAGAAAGGCTAAAGGCTATCTTTAAAAAAGACAATTCAAAATGGCATTTAATCCAGAGGTATTTCAGTAATAATTTCGTAAAAATTTCCATCTTTTTATGATAAGTCTATAAAAAGCTACAAATTTAAGGAAAATATTAGCAAAATAAATTTACGCACTCAAAAATAGCATTCAAGGTCTTGTACAGGCTTAGGTATTTTATATGATGATCCAAACTATGAACAGGAACCAGTAACAATCACAGGCCATTAAGATTCTGTAAAAATTGATGTGGTCTTGCCAGCTACCTTTTCCTTCAATGATATCAGGTAATTTGGCTTCAGCAACAGCATGGACGCAAATTATTGCAACGAATGAAGCCCATGCAAAATTCCAAATGAAAACGGCTCAATGAGGGGAGCATTATGAATTTCTCGGAATGAAGTCTCAGTTCAGTAGGTCTTCGGGATGTGCAGCACAAATTCCATCAGGAACAATAAAGAAGACGAATGGCACCCTTTACCGAAGTCCGCCGCAATAAGATTTAATCACCCATGTAAGAAAGCCGCTGAGTCTAAGAGCCAACAATTACCAACCGTCCTAACAAATGTTCGTCGAGCCGCAGTCATTTAAAAACTTCAACTGTTACCGGAGAAAGAGTCAACTCGCTCATGAAGAGGCATAGCATCCACTCCGTCATTCACGAGCCGTAACTTATAGCCCAGGAGATCGTAATTTGGTAGTGGGGAGATGTTTCTTGCTGCTCGTTCTGAAAATTCATCACTAACCTCAAGGAGATTATTACACGTTACACAGCAGTACTCGGATGCTTCCTTAGCATCATGTATGATGACAAGCCGGCTAAGATGGTTCAAAAAACACATGAAAGAAACAGGTTAAATGTGAAAGGTGCACGAAACAGAAATAACAAAAAGTAACAAAGCTTTCTAAAATCACCTCGACATCGACAACAACGTTGATTTACTACGGAGCTTCTTAACATAAATTCCCGTCAAACTACTGATTTCAAAGTCACACTCTACACGCTGACTGTAAAACCAACGCTCTTCACTTTGGTCCCTGCCACTCTCCAAGTAGAATGACATATTTTTCTCTTGTTTAACGTCAGCAAACACACTCATCTGTGAGATTTTATCATTACTACCCCTGAATTTACCTTAGTCTTAGGATCTATCACAGCCTCGATCGCCGTCATGGTAACTCACTTGATTTGTCTTCCAGCTATTTTGGACCAATGGTGTGTGTGTGTGTGTGTGTGTGTGTGTGAGAGAGAGAGAGAGAGAGAGAGAGAGAGAGAGAGAGAGAGAGAGAGAGACCATTAACATTCGCATAAAGCGTAGTGTCTCGATGAGATTATTTGTGTAGTCTCTGCCGAAAAGTACCTGAAGTTTATCTTGAAATCCTGGCTGTAAAAAGTGTATCATACATTCAACGTCCAAATAAGATAATACAATGCATGATTTCTAAACCATAAGGTTCATAATATACACACAGTTTTGGGTTGATTACATTCTCCAAAATTCAGGATGGAGATGGCTGCAGAAAGCGGATTTTGAACGGAAAACTAAAAATACAGAAGAGAGCAACATTGTAACACGAATCGGAATCTTAATCTAAGAATGCCCTTTCTCTAAAGCACAATATATTTTTTTCATAAAAACTAGCAAACTCTGAGTTTTTTTTTTTTTTTTTGGTAAGGGCTCCATCGAAACAGCTGGCCACAGGACTGCCAGATTATTTCTTTTCCTTATGATATGACTCCTTATTTTTACATGCACAAATTATACAGAACAATAGAACTTTCGAATAAGTAAACAAGAATATTAATTCAACTGAGAGAATGCGAGTTTTCGACGGGAAGCTTGGAATGCACTAGTTGTAGCAGTCACAACACGAAATTCCTGATTCTGTAAATAGCACTTGAAACACACTGGTGTCCTTTATTGACTGTCACTCATTACCATCATCATCATCATCGTCATCGTCGTCGTCCATCGGGAGCGTAAACAGATTCGCAGTCGAACACATTCTTTCGCAAACCACCACCCTCTCATTTTCCCCCTAATTAAACACGACCACTGGATTCCTCCCACCCTCCCCCTTCTAATCCTCTTCCCTTTGCCTTTCCCCTTAATAGCAACCCTCAACACTCTCTGCAGGGTCCCCCTAACCCCTTCCCACGCCTCACCATCCATCCCCTCAGTTCTCCCCTCCACCTCTTTTTTCCCCTCTCATAAAATTTCCCACGCGGGTGTAGGTGCTCACTCACAGATCATTAGGTCTGGAGTAGTTGACCCCACTAACCGAGTCCCAACGGAAGCCGAAAGATACACAGGACACAAAGAGCGAGGGGAAGTGCCTCCGCGAATTAAACGGACTGTCGCTCCCCCGAAAACCCTTTCCAGGTCTTTCGGCTCCTGCCGTCCCCCCCAAAAGCATCGGCTGCTTTCAATACAAGGATGCTCCGGGTTGGGTGTTTCCAGTCGGTTATGCAGTTTTTCAGTTCTCGAAGCGCCACTGTTTTCGTCCCTATGCTCTATACTACGGGGACATGGTCGATTATGCAGTTGCTTAATGTTTGTTTGTTTGTGTTCTACATTCCAAGCATCGCAGCTTTCGTCCCTCTGACGCTCTTTATTGCTAACTCAACGTCGATTACAAAATGTTATTCGTTACCGATATTTAAAAATCTTTTTATATCCTTCTATCTATATTGCACCCGGAGCTCCAGTATTTATGATGCTTTAGAATAGAATATAGCATAAAATATAGAATTTAGGCCAACGGCATAGCGCTGGGACCTATGAGGTCATTCAGCGGTGAAATGGTAATTAACAGTAAAAACGTTTGAAAGCCGTAATAAGAGGAAAACCTTGCAGCTGCACTAAGAGTCAAGGGTTAGAGACGGTGAAAAGTAAGATAGAGAATATGAACGGAGGTGCAGTAAAAGGAATGGAGGGGGTTGCAGCTAGGGATCGAAGGGACGCTGCAAAGAACCTTAAGTAATGCGTGCACCTCAGACGGCACTAACCCCCTTCGGAGTTTATGATGTCAGTGTCATTCATTCTGTAAAACCTTTCACGTTTATTTTATCTTTCTGTCCCCTGAGTTCCGATCCTTATCCTGGAACACTCAACATCTGAGTTTACTCAACGATGTCTCTAACACAAACATTTTCCTTTAATCTTCTGTCTCACTAGCACCGCCTGCTTGAGTCTTTGGATGCTTCAGAATTTCAGCACTGGGCTGCTCGCTGTCGGATATGTGGTTAATCTCAGTTAATTCCTCTCTGGTTATCTTGCAAAAAGAGTAAACTGAGTAAATAAAGGATAAAATTCAATTACAGCATATAAATTGGATAGAAAACGGTACGGTACGGAACTCTATACCACTGTATGAATGTTATTATGAATATATATATCATTTATAAACAATGAAAAAGTACAGTTTAGAAACGTCGAAAGTCCTGAGTGGTATTACAAAAACAAAATTAGTTATTGAAAACATCGGATAACCAAAGAAACAATAATCCTACTGTCACACCTAACAGCCTCTTGAAACAAACATCGCCACTCAGAAAGCGTTATAATGTTATCATTTTGCAACGTATTTGTTGGATAACAGAATGATTATATATACATACATACATATATATATATATATATATATATATATATATATATATATATATATATATATATATATATATATATATATATATATATATATATTGTATAACCAGCTGTTAAGTACCTGTTGGCTTTTATCTCATTAAAACAATTATCATCATAACTCAATATTCACATCCAATATATAACTTATACAAGCAAGTTATTTATTTCATATGTAAATACGCAGTTTCTGTTATGCACTGTAACTATGATTTACTACATAAAAAAAATTTTTATGGTCAATACCTATTCCGATTTAATCCAAGGTTCACTTGCTTTTCTCATATCAAGACACTGGAAATATTTAGAATAACATACATGCATCTTCCCTACGGCCACTGAGCTGGGGTAACTTTTCATTAATAGCCACCTTTGTGAACTTTAAACCTTTAAAATTGACTTTAAAATGGCACTAACTAGCTTTAAAATATGGGAATATGGGATACATACCATAGTTTTCCTAGCAAGTAACGGAGTACAAGTCTACTGATGTAAAAAGCTGACAAGCTCAAATGTCGAAACTTTTTATATTACCTGCTTTGAGGCAGTTGATTCATTTCGGAATACGTACTGTTACATTTCTTAACGCAAGGGCTAGCATTAATCTTGAACATCAATGCTTACAAATTATGTATTTATACTACTGGACGCCAACAGAATATTAATATAAAAAAAAATAGAAATAAACTACTCCCTTGAAGACAAGACATACAAAACAGGCAATAATATGATGCAAAGGCAAATGAAAATTTTTTCATATATATAAGCACATATATATCCTATATACACATACATATACACATCTGTACTGTATACACAAACACACACATGCACACACACACACGCGCGCACACGCACGCACGCACACACATATATATATACAAATATATGTGTATATGTATGTGTGTATGTATATATATGTGTATATAAATAGTTATACACAAATATATATAAATATACTGTATATAAAATATAAATATATATACATATATACATACTTATATCTATCTATATATATATATATATATATATATATATATATATATATATATATATATATATATATAATAATAATAATAAAGAGAAAGGAGGCTAATTTTCAGTTTCTGTTCTTGGAGAGCGGGGCGTAAAAAGGGAGGTAAAGAGTCGTATTGATCAGAGACGGTCGTTCTTTGTTTAATGCGGTAGGATGTCTTCAATCAACCCACCGCCAGAACCACCTCCGCCACCGTCCCATCGATTAACTCTAATTAAAACAATGAGAAAACTCAAAAGGGGAATTTCTCACGTCAAAGGACGCTAAAAGTGGGACTGATTTCTTTACTGGGTCGCTGGATGGCCGCTTTTCATCCTACTCGCTAAATTACCGACGTCGCTCGAGTCACGAAGAACAAACCAGGGCTGTGAAACCCAACGTTTTCAGATTATTTTTTATTTTTTAAACATGCACTGGCGTCACAGCAGCACCGGCCTTCAACGCCTGCAGATGCTAAGAAAAAAATTTGCTACGGGAGAGCAATGGTTTAAATAACGATCAGACTCGATAAGAGATTTTCTTTATACACGAAGACCTTGTCGTGATATCATTCACCTGCAATGCTATTTACAAGTTATTTAAAAGGTACAACAACAACTCCAACGGGTACTTGTCAACGGAAACTAGGAATTATATTTAAATGTTATTGCGTAAATTAGCTAAAAACAAATATGACTAGAGTAACTGAATTTGTTCAGAAAAAGAAAGGGCAAAACATATTTCGAAAAAAATAACAAAAAAATATTCATGCTCCCAGGTGTAGCAAACTCAATTTAGGTTTGAAGTATCAAATGATTTTCAGCAGAATGTTCGGTCTTATTCTTTACCTGAGCGTTGCAACATTAACTGAAGTCTAGCGCATTAACACCAACCACCGCCAAGAAAATAAGAAGAAAAGCGAAACGCTGAAATAAATATAAAAGAAGTGAATACTCAGGCAAAAGTAAGTTACTGGAAAAGGCACATCAAATATGTCTAAAAACTTTGAGTAATAAAGGTCTCTACTTAGCCAGCGATAAGCTGCCAGGTACTTTGAAAAGCCTCAAACCCTGACATGATTTCAAAGAACACATTCCATCAAAACACACTTACATTATGGTGACATCTGAAAAACAATGATGCGGATTAAAAGAAGTAAAAACCTACTTAGTGACAGGAAGGCAGAATTTAATTAGTTTCTTTCCAGCAGATCAGTGGAACGACAACTTTATTATATAAAAATGAAGCAAACAGAGTAGCTATTACTTAAACCATCACAATCACCGGAGACAGCTGCTGTACTGTAACTGGGAGCGGAGTCAATTACCAAGCACTAAGGAAGAATGTCTGTGTTAGTTAAGTCTGAGTCCCGCTAGGAATGGAATGGAATACGAAATTTACGTCACAGGCCAAACGCTAGGACCTATGAAGTCATTCAGCGCTGAAAAGGAAATTGAAGAGATATAACAAGGCTATAAAGGTGTAAACAGGAGGAAAACCTCGCAGTTGCACTAAGAAAGAGTCCCATTAGGATGCGCCAAGGAAAGTCAATACTAAGTGATCCTAGATGGAATCTATTGACATTTTATAACCCTGGAAGGGAGAAGAGTGGAATTTACCATGAAGGAAGCAATAGACCTTCCTCATCTGGAACAAAAAAGGTCACGCGAGTCAGGAAACCAATTACTAGGAAGAGTTTTGGGTTTTATCAAACTGGCGACTAAATGATCCGTCACCTTTGGCTTATAACTTTAAATGTTTGTAATTCTTTTTCTCAGCTAAGAACAATTCTCATATTTCTTGGGGATGCCAATGCACGCAGAATTTCCTTCTAGGCCATTTCTTGATACAAGAAAGACCCTAAAAAGTATATAATCATAATTAGTTATTACAGTTTCTGAATTAGGATTGAAAATTTTGTCCGACTTGTTTCCTTTTCAATATATATTTGTTCATTTATCTATTTATTAGTTTTTATTTTTCAAAGGAAATAAAAGAAAATATGGATGCCTCAAACTGACTGAAGCAGACCGAATGATCTACGTTCTGGAGGAATTTCGCAGATTGCAGAAATCCCATCCATTTGTCAGGCCTACCAAGCTCATCTACGGCTCTACAAGACCCTACAACTGTAAACTACCGATGTTCATTGATTGAAGGGACAAGCTGATGAACTAGATGCTGTTGGTATCTTTTGACTATAGTTTTGTTTATGATACCACAGGACGATAAGTTTTTACTGCCATAGCTGTTCTTGATGAAGGAACAAGGTACATGGTTCCTCACAGCTGATTACCGGGATACGGTCAGTGGGTAACCTAGACTAGCCTGTGGAAAGCCACAGCGTCAGATTGTTTGTACATTGAGAAGGGGAGGCTGTTACCGCAGAGATACAGAGAGTGCTGAGCTTACGCAAACCTCCATAATTCAAAATTATTGTGAATAATTTTAGTCCTTAGAGAAAGATTTTTCAGGACAAGTCTTTTATGGTGCACCTCATTACGTAAAATGCTGGAATTATAATATTATTCAAACGCGCAAGCACTCCTATGAAGAGCCTATAAGCCACTGACATGGCAACAAAGCTTTCACTAGAGTCGACAGACTAGTCTAACGAAGAAAAGAAAGAGTAAAGCAAAAAGAGACAGAATAGATGACAAAGTATAAAAATTGGTTCACACGAGATTTATGAAACATTGCCAACAAGCCAAATCAGCCATACTAACACCACATTCTCTATATCTGCTGTAACGACAAAATAAGGGACACTTCTGATAGTTTTTGACCGTGGCAATTGGTAAAAAAGACCCGAGGAGTAACACATTTTTACATACTTTTATTTAACTTTACTTCTGAGTCTGTCTGTCTGTTTGGATCAACTCTTATAACTCAATTTTGGACCTGTTCTCTTTGTCCGAAGGACTTGAGAAATTTTACATGGTTATTCAATCTGGTGACAATACAACCTTACATGATCAGTCGGTCAGCAGTGACCTCTGGTGACCCTACAGTGACCTCTCCCATTATCTCAGGATTTGTATGAATCTCTTCGGATTTTTAACGACTTCTTTGACTCGGTAAATAACCCTTCGGATTTTTCAAACCTTCTTTGGCTCGACAGGATATCAATTTCGTTAGCTACAGTATAAATCGGTTACAATTTTTGTCAAAACTAACAAGTGTAAAATAAAAAAAAAGACTTTTTTAAAACGCGCTTTCATTAAAATGCACTAAAAGGTGAAAAATATATAAATCTTCTGAGACACACCAGGATTTTCTTACAATTAATCATGAGCTCTTCATTGGGCAAGTCGGTAGAGCTGTGGACTGGCACTCGCTGGGCCGGAGTTCGATTCCCCGGCCGGTTGATGAAGAGTTAGAGAAATTTATTTCTGGTGATAGAAATTCATTTCTCGCTATAATGTGGTTCGGATTCCACAATAAGCTGTGGGTCCCGTTGCTAAGTAACCAACTGGTTCTTAGCCACGTAAAATAAGTCTAATCCTTCGGGCCAGCCCTAGGAGAGCTGTTAATCAGCTCAGTGGTCTGGTAAAACTAAGGGATACTTAACTTTACAATTAATCATGAATACAAAAATAAAGGCGTGGGCGACAAACAAGGAAAGGAAAAAAAAAAAAAAATATATATATATATATATATATAAATATATATAAAAAAATATATATATATATATATATATTTCTTTTCTTGTAGTGCTTCTTTCCATGTTTATGCCCACGCTTTTATTTTTGTAGACATGATTAATTGTAAGAAAACCCTGGTATGTGTCTCAGAAGATTTATTTTTAACTTTTTTAGTGCATTTTAATAAAAGCTTATTTTAAAATGTCTTTATATATATATATATATATATATATATATATATATATATATATATATATATATATATATATATATATATATATATATATATATATATATATATATATATATATATATATATATATATATATATTTTTTTTTTTTTTTTTTTACAAAATGAGCTAAGATTTGAATTACTTCAATTTCCGTGCGGACGTTTAGCATCAATACCAACATCCTTTGAAGACTGTATCATCTGTATGGTCTTCGGACCATACACGTACGGCGCTCTCCCATCACTAAACGAACTGAGGCATGATGCAAAATCATCTCTGCGGCGACGTCAGTGACCAACAAAACATCCGTGCAGAGACAACGTAAAACAACAGCTGATCAAGATCCAGGGGGATATACTAGTCCAAAATGATATTACTATTGCAAATTAATCTGGCTTTACGTCTTCACGGGACCTTTACAAAAATATTACACTTCTTGGACTCTTTCCATCGGTGAAAGAGGTGGTTTAGTCTTAGCTACTCAAGCATTATTAATAAAACGAAATCCTACGGCATATCCTTATCTCACTGGTATCATCTACCTGCATTTTTAGCCAATCAGAATTTTGCGAGTTTGATAAGGGTTTCATTCCAGTTCGCAAACTCAATGAAAATCCCCTTCAACTAAAGACCTTGAAAATGGTTATGACAACCGTTAAAAAATTCATTAACGAGTGACTTATATAGATACATTAATGAGGTTATCAACGTGAATGTATATATATATATATATATATATATATATATATATATATATATATATATATATATATATATATATATATATTTATTTATTTATTTATTTATCTATTTATATGTATACATAAAATGTGTATATGTCTGTGTGACTACGTTCGCACGTTTGAAGAATTTTCATTTTTTCAAGCAGGGCTCGAGTGAACAAATAACTTCCAAGGTGGGGAAAACAGAATTATAAATAAGATAAAAAGTAAGAGACGATTTTACTCAGAGAGAGAGAGAGAGAGAGAGAGAGAGAGAGAGAGAGAGAGAGAGAGAGAGAGAGAGAGAGAGAGAGAGAGAGAGCCTTTGTTTGAGGACTCTCTAGTCGGCTGGGGCAGGCAGCCCGTCCATCTTTAGCGGCGACTCAACAAGGTGTATTCCTGATGCGTTCATTAGCATATGAACGCTTCTTCTCTTTCATTATTCTAATTGTTTTGTCTCACTGCGTTCTCCCTTTTAAATCCAGCGGAGCAGCTCGTTCCCGCCCCCCTGTGATTATGCGCCTACACGCTCTCAAGAGCCGCATCCTTCTTTTTCCTTGCAGTCACCCGTCAGCCAAGTAGGCCTATCTTGCTTATGCCTCTTCATGCTTTGCTTGGCACCACTGACATAAAAGCCCCTGCCGACAGCAGGCGTAACATTTGTGCCTAAATTACTCTAAATGATGGGAGACAAGGGATGTTTGCTTAGCAGTTTGCGGCCTTTTGACTTTTCCGTAAGGATATATGCTTACGGTGAATAATAATATTATATAATAATAATTATGAAAGGCCCTCTCTCAGTGGTAAAACATCTCCACAGATCTTAGTTTCAATTGCACTGTTTCAATTTTTTTAAAGTTCTATAATAATTTTCTTCTCTTTTTAATATTCCCAAATTTTATTGCAATTGAAACAGTGGTATCTTCTTCTTCTTCTTCTTCTTCTTCTAATAATAATAATAATAATAATAATAATAATAATAATAATAATAATAATAATAATAATAAAGGCCCTACACCCACGAGTAGCAGAACAACTCCAGCATTGTATCACAAACCACCTTGCGCCCAAATGGATGACCACAGGGAGAACATTCTTACTACAGAAAGACAAGAACAAGGGAAATATAGCAAGCAACTACAATCCCATCACCTGCCTACCAATGATGTGGAAGTTACTAACAGGTACCCTCAGTGAAAGGCTATACAACTACCCAGAGGAAACAAACACCATCCCCCACCAACAGAAAGGCTGCAGGAGGAAGTGTAGGGGAGCAAACGACCAGCTCCTAATAGAAAAAATGGTAATGAAGAAAAGTAAGAGAAGGAGAACCAACCTATGCATGACATGGATTGACTACAAGAAAGCCTTCGACATGATACCGCGCACGTGGCTAATAGAATACCTGAAAATATAAGGGGCAGAGGAAAACACCATCAGCTTCCTTAAAAATACAATGCGCAACTGGAATACAGTGCTTACAAGCTCTGGGATAAGACAAGCAGAGATTAACATCAAGAGAGGGATCTTCCAAGGCGACTCACTGTCCCCATTACGCTTCGTAGTAGCCATGATTCCCATGACAAAAGTACTGCAGAAGATGGATGCAGGGTACCAACTCAACAAAGGAGGCAACAAACGACATCAAGCTGAATGGTAAGACCATCAAGGAAACAGATACCCTAATCCAGACTGTAAGGATTGCATCTGGGGACATCACGATGGAGTTTGGAATAGAGAAATGTGCCTTGGCCAACATACAAAAAGGCAAAGTAGCAAGGACTGAACAGCATCAAACACATAGGTAAGACAGGATACAAATAACTGGGAATAGTAGAAGAAAAGAATATATGCAGAGTCTTAAGGCGATACTAAAGTCAAACCTCAACGCCGGAAACATGACGAAAGCCATAAACACATGGGCAGTACCAGTAATCAGATACAGCGCAGTAGTGGAGTGGATGAAGGCTGAACTCCGCAGCACTGGAATGGATGAAGAAAACTAGGAAACACACAACAATACACAAAGCACTACACACAAGAGCAAATACAGACAGACTATACATAACACGAAAGGAAGGAGTTAGAGGGCTACTAAGCATAAAGGACTGCGTCAACATCAAGAGCAGAGCACTGGGGCAATATCTGAAAACACGTGAAGACGAGTGGCTAAGAAGTGCATAGGAAGAAGGACTGATAAAAGTAGACGAGGACCCAGAAATACACAGAGACAGGAAAACGAAAACTGAACAGAGGAATGGCACAACAAACCAATGCACGGACTGTACATGAGACAGACAAAAGAACTGGCCAGCGATGAAACATGGCAATGGCTACAGAGGAGAGAACTCAAGAAGGAAATAGAAGGAATGCTAACAAGAGGCACAAGATCAGGTCGTATGAACCAGATATGTTCAAAGAACAATAGATGGAAATAACATCTCACCCATATGCAGGAAGTGCAACATGAAAGATGAGACCATAAACCACATAGCAAGCACAGAACCAGAAAAAAAAGAGGCAAGATTCAGTAGCAAAAGCCTTCCACTGGAGCCTGTGCAAGAAACACCAGCTAGCTTGCAGTAATAGTGGTACGAACACCAACCTGAGAGAGTGACAGAAAACGATCAGGCAAAGATCCTCGGAGACTATGGCATCAGAACAGATAGGGTGATACGTGCCAATAGACCAGACGTGACGTTGATTGACAAAATCAAGAAGAAAGTATCACTCACTGATGTCGCAATACCATGGGACATCAGAGTAGATGAGAAAGAAAGAGAAGAAACTGATAAGTATCAGGACCTGAAAATCAAAATAAGAAGGATATGGGATATACA
The DNA here is from genome assembly GCF_040412425.1 of Macrobrachium rosenbergii. Lineage (NCBI taxonomy): Eukaryota > Metazoa > Arthropoda > Malacostraca > Decapoda > Palaemonidae > Macrobrachium > Macrobrachium rosenbergii. The sequence continues at coordinate 43,077,230 of NC_089787.1, forward strand.
AGTGAAAATTGTACCCATAATCATAGGAACACTACGCACGATCCCAAGATCCCTGAGAAGGAATCTGGAACAATTAGATGTCGAAGTAGCTCCTGGACTCATGCAGAAAAGTGTGCTACTAGAAACAGCGCACATAGTAAGAAAAGTGATGGACTCCTAAGGAGACAGGATGCAACCCGGAACCCCACACTATAAAAACTACCCAGTCGAATAGGATGACTGTGATAGACAAAAAAAATAATAATAATAATAAAATAAAATAATAATAATAATAATAATAATAATAATAAAAAATAATAATAATAATAATAATAATAATAATAATAATAATAATAACAACAATAATAATAATAATGACGACTGCGTTAAATAGACCGAGGGGTAAAGATTTAAAAAAAAAATTCAGAAGACTCACAAGTACAAACACTCCTCGTATGTTTCTTATATAATCAATGTATATATATATATATGGATAGAGAAAACGCTTTTGAGAAGACGGAGAATTTAAAATCTGCGAAAACAAACAGTTACTTTTGTGTACATAAGTAAAACACAACATCGAAAGCAAAATAATAGTAGGTATTTACCATCTGTAAAAACATTTATAGAACAGGTAAATATTCCAAAGACTAAACTAATAAACTCCTCACAAAATGAAACTAGAAGAGTTCCAGAAGAGTGAACAAGTGCCTGTTTAATACAGTCTGCTTACCAAGCAAGAACCCGTAACGGTATCAGACCTGTTTAATCCAACAGTGCATATCAATTGGTTTTCAAGGTCAGTAGGATAAAACTTTATCACAAGCAGGATGTGAAGTCGTTTCTTGGACGAAATATAAGCTTTAGTTATGCAGTTCCAAGATAAAGCTTCTCTACCAGCAACTGGAACACAAATAAAGTAGTTTTCTCCTCTTGGATGAAATTTCTTAACGGTACCACGTGCCATTGTTTTTAATAACGATACCCATTGCAATGTTTTCCTGTTCCCGAAGACAAAACATCCGTAATAGGCGCAGATAAAACTGTGTCATAGACAACAACAATAGCTAGGAAGTTTCGAACTCCCAGCATAAAAATTTTCTAAGAGCATTATATGCAGTCATATCATGGACAATAATATAAACGAAGTTCTCTAGTTCCCATGGTAACTTCTTTCTCTCTTCCAGAAACAGGTGCAGTTTCTTTAATACACAAAAACACAAGCAAATGTTTTCGAATTCCCCTGGAAAAAATTTCTCTACCAGCACCGGATGAAATGTTTCAAGAACAATGATAGCCAAAACGTTTCCCAATTTCTCGGGGACAAAAGTTACTTAGCAGCAGAAGGTGATGATATTTCATACACTGGAAGAAGCTATCATGCGTATACCTGTCTCAGGCTTTGCATATATCATGAGGCCATTAACGAAATATGGGAGAGTTGCAATGTAAATGTAACATTTTAAAGTATAACACATAGATGAGTACATATTGTCATATTAACTTTGGCGCAATCGAGTTTGCTGTACAGCCTCTACAGCGTATAATCAAAGCCACCGCAAATAGATCTGTTTTTCGGTGTTCTCGGTTTATGCTGTATGAGCCGCGGCCACGAAACTTTAACCACGGCCCGGTGGTGGCCTGTTCTATATCGTTGCCAGAAGCACAATTATGGCTAACTTTTACCTTAAATAAAAACTACTGAGGCTAGAGGGCTGCAGTTTGTTATGTTTGATTAGTGGAGGTGGATGATCAACATAACAATTTGCCACCCTCTAGCCTCAGTAGTTTTTAAGCTCTGAGGGCAGACAGAAAAAAGTGCCGATAGAAAAAAGTGCGGACGGACAGACAAAGTCGGCACAATAGTTTTCTTTTACAGAACACTTAAAGGAGTAATATTTAGGAAACTGCCACAGATTTATAACTGAGAGAGAGAGAGAGAGAGAGAGAGAGAGAGAGAGAGAGAGAGAGGGAGGGAGGGGGGGGGCGGATTTAGGAGAGCTTTACATGCTAAAAGGAGACAACCTCCAGGCAGACTTTTTTCGCGGAAATGATTGTTATATTTGTTTAAGCAATTTATGATAATCCTGCGCACAGTTTCGTTTTCTTAAACCTGGAAGATTTGAAAGAAGACTAAGCAACCCACCCACAAGTTCCTTCTCTTCAAAAGTTACATTCTCAACTCTTAATAAAGACATGAGACCCACTTCGGTAATGTACACTTTTTTTAATATCCTCCTAATAACAAAATAGACAATAATAAACAAATACAAAGAAACAAACAGCATGAGCTCCTTGGCAGAGATTATTAAAAAAAAATCGCCTACCGAAGACAAGCCCTTCTCCAACACTAAAAAGTGCCGTAATAATAATCTAAAAAATCCTACCCTCAGAGCAGCATTTTTATTTTATCCAAAATAACATCGAGCCTCTAACGAACAAGAAGGTTGTTTCTTAAGAGGGTTTCACTAAGAGAGCACAATCTATATATAGATCCCGAGGTAGATCACAAACAATTTGCGAAAGCTGGTCTTTGTGTCTCTCACGCCTAGTGGGTGGTAGGTGGCCGAGAGTGGAGAGAAGGGCGGGTGTATTTGGGGCGCGTGCTTGGGCGGGACTGGAGGAAGTGGTCACGTGACTCCAATGGCATTGAGGAGGAGGAAGAGGAAGGCGCGTGGAGAGTCGTCGAAATGGAAAGAGAGAGAGAGAGAGAGAGAGAGAGGGAGAGAGGCACATGAGGTGCTCGCGAACATACTCGACCGATGTGCAACCCTTAGCCCGTATTCATGTCCGATAATCTCGTTAATGGGCCGGATTAAAAGAAATCTGAGACGGTGGCGTGAAGGTTCGCGTTTTAATCCTCTGAGAAACATCTATACTTTGAAAGCTGGTCTGTCCACTCCTAAAAGGCACCCTCACTGCCACGTGAAGACTGAAAATGATCGTGTGTATTGAAACGAAGATATTGACAGCAGGAAATGAAGTGGGAAGGTGGTAACATTCATGTTTATACAATTTTGGAATACCTCAATATATAAAAACCTGCGTTTTACTGGAAAAAAAGCAAAATCCTGGAGTTAAATCACATAAAAGTACTTTTGGAAAGTTAATTTAATAATCAACATAAATAAAGTTGATGATCTCAAAATCGTGATACAAAAATACTACATGTACAGAAACACATTTAATTTAAATGAAAAAATAATGTTCTTAACTATGAAGCGTAAGTATAGAAATGAACGCTAAAGATTTACATTCAAACTTAAACATATATACAAAAGGGAAAAAACCAACTGAAATTAGCTCTCTGAGAGAGAGAGAGAGAGAGAGAGAGAGAGAGAGAGAGAGAGAGAGAGAGAGAGAGAGAGAGAGAGAGCTCTGAACGGGCATAACAACTTCACTAATTAAGCGGAAAATTCTCAATACCTAAAAAGCTGCCATCTTTAGAACCAATGAAAAGGAGACGGACAACACAAACGGGGGAGGGAGAGCAGAAGAGGAGACGACACGAGCGAGAACGGAAAAAGAAAGAGAAAAGAAGAATGGTTGCTGAGGGAAGGGGGAGGGGGAAGGGGGTTCCCAAACATTTCTAAGAGATGCAGAGTGGGGAGAGGGACGAAGTTTAACCCTCCCTCTTCCCAGCACAAATTTGGAATCTGATAATTATAAGAATAAATAGAACCCACATTAAAACAAGTAAAATATGCGCCGAAGTTTCTTCAGCGCAATCGAGTTTCTGTACAGCGTATAATGCTGTATCAGCCGCGGCCCATGAAGCTTTCAGCCACGGCACGATGGTGGCCTGTCCTAAAGCGCTGCCAGAAGTACGATTATAACTAAGTTTAATAAATTAAAATAAATACCATTGAGGAGAGAGGGCTGCAATTTGGTATGTTCTATGAATGGAATGGATGATTAACAGCCAATTTAGCCTCGATTAGCCTCAGTAGTTTTTAAGATATGAGGGAGGAAAAAAAGTGGGGAGAGAAAGAAATACAGCGTATTCACAATAGTTTTATATCACGGAAAACTAAAAATACAGCGTATATGTGTACACACGAACACACACACACATATACACATACATATATATATATATATATATATATATATATATATATATATATATATATATATATATATATATATCGAAAGTTCCTTCATCAAGGCCTTAGAGAAAAACAAAAATATATTAGATAAGGTGCAAAAGGCAGTAAATAATTCTACAAAATGAAAACGACATCGACGGAAAAAACTAACGCGTTAACCACCAAAGAAATAACAATTTCCTTCGTAATCCACCTTACAGAGGGGCTTGCAAGGAAGTAATGGAAGACACGCACTAGGGTGAGTCTCAGGAACCCACCTTGAGGAGTCTACAGAAAATTCTCATATCGAGAGGGAGGTTTTGCGTTGACGGTCCGTCGTCCATTAGACGGGAGAAAGAGTAACGGGAGAGAAAGAGCTACAGGGAAAACAGACAACGGAACGAAAATGAGACTAGTGATATCAAGAGACACAGTAAACTTAAAAAAAAATAAATAGAAATGGGAGTAAAAAAAAAAAAACAAGAAAGCAAGGATGTAACAAGGACACCGATTACGCACTTACTAATGTTGCTATAGCACTGCAATTCTAATTTGACAAAAAGGATATGCAGCCGAAAAGAAGTGTATAATAATTTTCTCTCCAGATTACCAAAAAAACAAAGTAAAACTAACAACTGCAAGGAGAGAGAGAGAGAGAGAGAGAGAGAGAGAGAGAGACGACGACGTTCAAGGAACCTGTCCTATTTATAATTGGGCTTAAGCGTAACTGATACAGCCCGGCGGCGTGTGGGGGGGTGAGGGTGGATGACAGGGTATAATGGTCAGCAATGTCCAGCTAAACCTCTTACGTTTAAATATATCCAGTCACCTGAAACACTTGGTTTCGAAAAATACTGTTGAACTCTTTCATTTCCTCAAAATAATAATAATAATAATAATAATAATAATAATAATAATAATAATAATAATAATAATAATATGGCAGCAATGGGTCAAGACAACGTTAATGCATATCAAGTGATATAATATGGAAAGGTGCTACATCACTGCTTACTACTGATTAAAAAAATTATACTGAGACCTAGTAAACGATCTGCAATGGCGAAAGAATAAAAATAAGTATACAACAAAAAATAATAATAATAATAATAATAATAATAATAATAATAATAATAACAATAATAATAATAATAATAATTAGGACGGCATCAACGAAAAAAAAATGTTGGATAAACAATGTAACATGGTGGTCATACACAATGGAACAGTTATTTATTACTGCAGCCAATGTACTTGCTAAGAGGTTAAAATTTTGGTGTGGGAAAACTTTGTGTCTGCTTTTCCATTTGTCACCATGATTTTCACGAACATTTTACCAACACGCGGCTTCATGACTGGCAACAGCTGATAATCATGACTGGCAATAGCTGATTACAATTTGGGAGATGGGATGGTAATTTTCGGGGAATAAAATATGCCCTTTTGGGTCTGTCTGTCTGTTTGTCTGTCTCCAACATAAAAGCCATGTAACTTTGATGAGTTTTGCAATCCCTTAAGATTATCATTAATACTATTACCTCTGCCAATAATAAAAGGTTATAGTTTGTTTTGTTTCGCTAGTTTGTTTGTGCATTTGATAGCAGGATTAGGCAAAAAGCTGAAAGTGGATTTTTACGGAGATTTTGCCAAAAGCAAGACTGGTGACTATTAACAAGAAATTGAATTTTGGGAAATAGTAATGTAAGTTGTAAGGGGACGAACTGTCTAGCCTGGCTAGTTTTCCAAACTATCTGATTTTATTATTATTGTTATTATTTTTTTTTTTTTTACATCGGCAACCTTTTTCATTCACCTTAGAATCACAGCTATAGCTTCTTTAATATCTGACTGAACATTATTCAGTAAATTCAGTTAAATTGATCGCTACCATTAAATGTTGACATACATATTACATGTGTAACTTTTCCACTTATATAATGATTTGCATTACACATTATAAGTGTAACTTTTTTCACTAAATTTGTAGTTTATCTTGTATTCTCTATATCGTATTTGCATTCTGCATTTACATATGACCATAAACTGATGTGTAAAGTATGTTATTCTTAGTGTAATGAGCTGATGTATGAAGTACGTTATTCATAGTGTAATGGCCAAGAGCTGATGAATGAAGTACGTTATTCCTGTGTAATGGCCATGAGCTGATGTATGAAGTACGTTATTCCTAGTGTAATGGCCATGAGCTGATGATTGAAGTACGTTATTCCTAGTGTAATAGCCATGAGCTGATGTATGAAGTACGTCATTCCTAGTGTAATGGCCACGAGCTGATGTTTGAAGTACGTTATTCCTAGTGTAATGGCCATGAGCTGATGTTTGAAGTACGTTATTCCTAGTGTAATGGCCATGAGCTGATGTTTGAAGTACGTTATTCGGTAGTGAATGGCCATGAGCTGATGTTTGAAGTACGTTATTCCTAGTGTAATGGCCAAGAGCTGATGTATAAGTACGTTATTCCTAGTGTAATGGCCATGAGCTGATGTATGAAGTACGTTATTCATAGTGTAATGGCCATGAGCTGATGAATGAAGTACGTTATTCCTAGTGTAATGGCCATGAGCTGATGTTTGAAGTACGTTATTCCTAGTGTAATGGCCAGAGCTGATGTATGAAGTACGCAGTGTAATGGCCAAGAGCTGATGTATGAAGTACGTTATTCCCTAGTGTAATGGCCATGAGCTGATGTTTGAAGTACGTTATTCCTAGTGTAATGGTATGAGCTGATGAAGTACGTTATTCCTAGTGTAATGGCCATGAGCTGATGTATGAAGTACGTTATTCCTAGTGTAATGGCCATGAGCTGATGTATGAAGTACGTTATTCTAGTGTAATGGCCATGAGCTGATGTATGAAGTACGTTATTCCTAGTGTAATGGCCATGAGCTGATGTATGAAGTACGTTATTCCTAGTGTAATGGCCATGAGCTGATGTATGAAGTACGTTATTCCTAGTGTAATGGCCATGAGCTGATGTATGAAGTACGTTATTCCTAGTGTAATGGCCATGAGCTGATGTTTGAAGTACGTTATTCATAGTGTAATGGCCATGAGCTGATGTATGAAGTACGTTATTCATAGTGTAATGGCCAAGAGCTGATGTATGAAGTACGTTATTCATAGTGCTGATGTATGAAGTACGTTATTCATAGTGTAATGGCCATGAGCTGATGTATGAAGTACGTTATTCCTAGTGTAATGGCTATGAGCTGATGTATGAAGTACGTTATTCCTAGTGTAATGGCTATGAGCTGATGTATGAAGTACGTTATTCCTAGTGTAATGGCCATGAGCTGATGTATGAAGCACGTTATTCCTAGTGTAATGGCCATGAGCTGATGTATGAAGCACGTTATTCCTAGTGTAATGGCCATGAGCTGATGTATGAAGCACGTTATTCCTAGTGTAATGGCTATGAGCTGATGTATGAAGTACGTTATTCCTAGTGTAATGGCTATGAGCTGATGTATGAAGTACGTTATTCATAGTGTAATGGCCAAGAGCTGATGTATTAAGTACGTTATTCATAGTGTAATGGCCAAGAGCTGATGTATGAAGTACGTTATTCCTAGTATAATGGCCATGAGCTGATGTATGAAGTACGTTATTCATAGTGTAATGGCAAATGAGCTGACCACGAAACACGTTATTCCTAACGTAATGGCCATGAGCTGATGTATGAAGTACGTTATTATTCTAAGAAAAGCTGGAAGTACGTTAGAGTGTGATGAGTATGAATGTACATTATTCTAGTGTAATGGCCAAGAGCTGATGCACGAAGTACGTTATTCCTAGTGTAATGGCCACGAGCTGATGTACAAATTCACGTTATTCCTAGTGTAATACATGAGCTGATGTATGAATACGTTAGAGCTAATGTATGAAGTACGTTATTCATAGTGTAATGGCCAAGAGCCGATGTATGAGCTGAGAAGCACGTTATTCCTAGTGTAATGGCCATGAGCTGACTGTTATCCCTAGTGTAATGGCCAAGAGCTGATGTATGAAGTACGTTATTCCTAGTGTAATGGCCAAGAGCTGATGTGTAATGGCCAGAGCTGATGTATGAACGAGACTCAGTGTAATGGCCATGAGTTGATGTATGAAGTACCTTATTCCTAGTGTAATGATGTATAAAGTACGTTACTCCTAGTGTAATGGCCATAGCTAATGCATGAAGTACGTTATTCCTAGTATAATGATGTATAATGTACGTTACTCATAGTGTAATGGCCAAGGGTTGATGTATGAAGTACGTTATTCCTAGTGTAATGGCCATGAGCTGATGTATGAAGTACGTTAATCTTAGTGTAATGGCCATGAGCTGATGTATGAAGTGCGTTATTCATAGTGTAATGGCCATGAGCTGATGTATGAAGTACGTTATTCATAGTGTAATGGCCATGAGCTGATGTACGAAGTACGTTATTCCTATAATGGCATAGATGTGAAGCACGGTGTAATGGCTGAGCTGATGTATGAAGTACGTTATTCCTAGTGTAATGGATATGAGCTGATGTATGAAGTACGTTATTCCTAGTGTAATGGCCATGAGCTGATGTATGAAGTACGTTATTCCTAGTGTAATGGCCATGAGCTGATGTATGAAGTACGTTATTCATAGTGTAATGGTCATGAGCTGATGTATGAAGTACGTTATTCATAGTGTAATGGCCATGAGCTGATGTATGAAGTACGTTATTCATAGTATAATGATGTATAATGTACGTTATTCATAGTGTAATGGCCAAGAGTTGATGTATGAAGTACGTTATTCCTAGTGTAATGGCCATGAGCTGATGTATGAAGTACGTTATTCCTAGTGTAATGGCCATGAGCTGATGTATGAAGTACGTTATTCATATGTGTAATGGCCCAGTGAGCTGATGTATGAAGATGTTATTATAGTGTAATGGCCAAGAGCTGATGTATGAAGTACGTTATTCATAGTGTAATGGCCATGAGCTGATGTATGAAGTACGTTATTCATAGTGTAATGGCTATGAGCTGATGTATGAAGTACGTTATTCCTAGTGTAATGGCCAAGAGCTGATGTATGAAGTACGTTATTCATAGTGTAATGGCCAAGAGCTGATCTGAGTGTATGAGCTGAGTATGAAGTACACGTTATTCATAGTGTAATGAGCTGATGTATGAAGTACGATTCATAGTGTAATGGCTATGAGCTGATGTATGAAGTACGTTATTCCTAGTGTAATGGCCATGATCTGATGTATGAAGTACGTTATTCCTAGTGTAATGGCCAAGAGCTGATGTATGAAGTACGTTATTCATAGTGTAATGGGCAAGAGCTGATGTATGAAATATGTTATTCATAGTGTAATGGCCATGAGCTGATGTATGAAGTACGTTATTCATAGTGTAATGGCAAGACAAGAGCTGATGTATGAAGTACGTTATTCATAGTGTAATGGCCATGAGCTGATGTATGAATGCGTTATTCATACTGTAATGGTTATTGAAATATGTTATTCTAGTGTAATGGCTATGAGCTGATGTATGAAGTACGTTATTCATAGTGTAATGGCCATGAGATGATGTATGAAGTACGTTATTCATAGTGTAATGGCCAAGAGCTGATGTATGAAGTACGTTATTCCTAGTGTAATGGCCAAGAGCTGATGTATGAAGAACGTTCTTCATTGTGTAACGGCCATGAGCTGATGTATGAAGTACGTTATTCATAGTGTAATGGCCAAGAGCTGATGTATGAAGTATGTTATTCATAGTGTAATGGCCAAGAGCTGATGTATGAAATACGTTATTCATAGTGTAATGGCCATGAGCTGATGTATGAAGTACGTTATTCATGGTGTAATGGCCAAGAGCTGATGTATGAAGTACGT
>NC_089787.1:43092181-43139681 GCF_040412425.1 Macrobrachium rosenbergii
TATATACATATACATACATACTTAAAGGGCATTGGGAATGTCACTATTCATTTTAGCGACCTCGAAAACTATGGATTAGACACTAATATCTGTTGTTTTTAGTCGTTTTTATGTCATGACCTTCCCACCCCTTCTCACCCCCCACCTTCCTATCGGGGCTGAACTTGGACCTAAAGGGCATTGAGAGTGTCACTGTTCATCTCAGCAACCTTGAAAACTATGGATTAGACACTAATATCTGCCCTGTTCTGTTATTTTTACATGTCATCCCCTTCCAACCCCTTCTCACCCCCTTCCTACTGGAGCTGAACTTGGACTTAAAGAACATTGGGAGTCTCACTATTCATCTCAGCGACCTCAAAAACTATGGATTAGACACTATTATCTGTCACTTTCTGTTATTTTTACATGTCATCCCCTCCACAACCATTCTCACCCCGCCTTCCTATTGGGGCTGAACTCTGACTTAAAGGGCATTGGGAGTGTCATTATGTACCTCAGCGACCTCTAAAACTATGGATTAGACACTAACGTCTGTTGTTTCTGGTTATTTTTACATGTCACCCCCTTCTCACCCCACTTCCTATGGGGGCTGAACTTGTACCTAAAGGCCACTGGGAGTCTCACTATTCATCTCAGCGACCTCAAAAACTATGGATTAGATGCTAATATCTGTCATTTTCAGTTATTTTATATATTACCCCTTCCCACCCCTCCTCAGCCCCCTTTCCTAACAGGGTTGAACTTGGACTTAAAGGCATTATGATTGTCACTATTCATCTCAGCAATCTCAAAAACTATGGATTAGACACTAATATCTGTTGTTTTCTGTTATTTTTTATATGTAACCTCCCTTCCCACACAGCCCCCTTTGGTGCCACTGATGTCTTACTCGCACAGTATTCTTTTCCAAATAGTAAGTCATATGTATACCAAGTTTGGTTGAAATTGCTCGATGGGTTTCACAGTTATTTTGGCACATACACACACATACACATCCATTTATATATATATATATATATATATATATATATATATATATATATATATATATATATATATATATATATATATATATATATATATGCTTATGTATATATAATATAAATCACACTGACACGTGATGTATACATCCAAAGCACCACAGGGTCATTGAAACAGTGACCGGTTTTATTTTTATATAAAAGTACTGTACCCCAGCATATATACTGTAAATTTCTACCAATTTATAAACTGTAAATTTGTGTGCATTATTCCTCTGAAAATGTCTTGGATATAAAGAAGAAACCGGTCAGGGTTTACGCCCAGTATTTCCCTTTGGTACTGTACATGTGCGTGGATGTGTGTGTGTATGTATGTATATACATATATATATATATATATATATATATATATATATATATATATATATATATATACACAGGTGGATTCGTAGTCTCAAACGGTTCTGTACTTTCGTTAGTACTGTCCCTGTAGTATATATATTGTGATTTCTAACACTATGTATCACTCCTTCGTCAGTGGCTAGGATATAAAGTTGAAACCAGTTAGGACCTACACCCTGGTCTCTTCTTTTTTTCAGACGATGTGATATATATATATATATATATATATATATATATATATATATATATATGTGTGTATATAAGTGTATATGCATGTTTTATATATATATACTGTATATATATATGTGTATACAAGTGTATATATATAAATGTATTATATATACTGTACAGTATATATACCCTACAAGTGTAGTTCTCTTCAGAATCTGATATGCTAGTGCTGTCTTTTTTCCATTCTTTCCACATATAATTTTCCCAAGGATAAAGTGTTCAACCAATCTAATAAATGACAAGTATGACTGCAATGGACAGTCAATGATTCTCCCTTTCTAAGCAAAGAATACTATTGTATTATCTAGCACATTGCAGTAATGTAGGATCACCAATTCAGGCTACGAGTGTGTGTGTGTGTGTGTGCTAGAGAGAGAGAGAGAGAGAGAGAGAGAGAGAGAGAGAGAGAGAGAGAGAGAGAGAGAGAGAGAGAGAGAGAGAGAGAGAGAGAGAGAGTCAGTCAAGAACAGATTTTCTTGGTAATTAAATATTTGATAACCCATAAAGATTATCTCTTTCAGACGTGAAACTGCTTTTGAAACCTGACAATCTACTTCACTCTTGAGTGCAAATATTGAGAGTTCTACCCTTCAAAGGCAATATTAAAATAAAAGCAATGATTGTTGTTGAATAAATCAATGATTCTCACAAAAATACTCTCATGTATTTACAATAATGGTGACACTGAATAAATAAGCACTGAAACGGGAAAATGAAGTTTATGGAGTTTCTTTATAAAAACAAATTTTTAGCTATGAACTCGAACAGCAGAGGAAAGAGCATGCACATCTTGCTACACTAAACATATTTTCAATCAAAGTTAAAGGTCAATGAGGCAAGTGACCTAATATAGTTTTTAGCCTAGGCCCTCAGAGAACAAGAACAATTAAAAATAGATGATAGCAGAACAAGAAAGGGGAAAGAGATGAAAAAAAGAGCGAGGAAGCAACAGATTTACCTCTTAAAGGAAGAAAGATTCCAAGACATGAAAACCAGAGGGAGGAAGAAAACACGAAAACTTGGTAGTATAAGGAAAGCACCAGTCCCTGAAACGTTTATCTTCGAGGACCACAGATTTCAAATGACAGGAGGAGGATTTTCCACTTTTCCACTTAGCTCAAAGGAACAGTGACAGAAAAAATGCCTATTGAAAAGAAAGAGAGAGAGAGAGAGAGAGAGAGAGAGAGAGAGAGAGAGAGAGAGAGAGAGAGAGAGAGAGAGAGGCCACCTTACGGCAGAGAGGAGGAGGATAAAGAAATGGGATGTGAGATTGATTTAACTTATTAAAATTCGTCTACAAAGCCACACACTGGGGCACTTTCGGGCCTTCAGTGCTTTTACATAGTGAAAAGAAGGTAAACGCTCAAGAGTGGGTGCAGTTTGTGGACGAAGGGATGGTGCAAACATCCTATACTAATGCCTATAGTGCATCACGTGAACTGCAACGACAACACTAGCCCACTACAGGGATGAGTTACGATCAGTGATCAAACGACCTACCAGAAGTTCAGTCCTACTGAGGAGGGACGCAAAGGATGAAGCACAGTGCCTATGCGAGTAATAATTCAAACAGTTCAACATAAGCCTTAATAAGTGGCACGAAGAAAATATTTCATGTATCTATACAATGCAACAAAGTTTCATGGGGCAGATCTAGCAATTTGAAAAAAAATGATTTCCCCAAACAGGTCTGGAGAAGCCTGATCACCCAAAATATTGATAGAAGTGAGGGACTCAATAAGTTTCCATCGAAGAATTGGAGGGGGAAGGAGGCAGAAAAATAGGTAGAAACCATATCTTCAAGGTATAGGCTTCGTCTGTTGAGGGGTCCCTATTCAGATAAGCTCACCAGATCAAAATTAAGAGAAGAGGATACGGCAAATGGAAACAGCGCGATCAAACACAAGAGATCTGGAAAGCGAAAGAAGAAATATTTCGGGTAAATTATCATTAACGGCAATAATGGAAGGAGCCAAAATGATAGACGGAATTCAACATTATTAGACAGGATGGAAGTCTGAAAGCGTTAAGAGGAGAATTTAACAAAATCTAACTTTTTAAAAATGCAATACAAAGAAAATTTTTAGCATTATTGGTCAGATTTTTCAAATCCTTCACATATAAATTTATTAAACTTGACAAATTAGAACATTTACAAACTTCAGGGACTCATGTGTCATTAAAAACGAAAAATTGTGCAGGCAGTAAAATTTGGTCTCTAGCACATTTCAAGAGACAGGGAAAGGAATAAATGTAATCATGGAAATTACAAACCTCGAAAACTGAGTATGAATTTGTTTGAATATGGGTAGGATTATAGAATTTAGGCCATGGTCAAGCGCTGGGGCCTATGAGGTCATTCAGCGCTGAAAGGGAAATTGACAGTAAGAAGGTTTGAAAGGTGTAACAAAAGGAAAACCTCGCAGATGCACTAAGACACAACTGTTAGAGAGGATGGAAAGCCAGATGGAAGAAAGAGAATATGAACTGAGGTACAGTACTGTAAAAAGAATGAAAGGGGTTGCAGCTAGGGGCCGAAGGGACGCTGCAAAGGACCTTAAGTAATACCTACAATGCACCACGTGAGGTGCACTAATGGTATTACCCCCCTACGGGAATGAATTTGTTTGGAAGTAATCCCTAAATTAGACGCTTGTCTAACGATACCGCGCCCAACACAAAATCCATCTAAAAACTCACTAATCCAGACAACTCTAGACGAACCCAAAAACAACACTGCTCATAATATCCCTGATTACAATCAGACTAATTACGAAATTTTGATCTGTATGAAAAGTTAATTCTTTTCGTGACATACCAAACCTTCAGCTCGGTCTCGAGACGTGTAGCTTAACTAGAAAATCAGAGGGTAAACAAAGGCATGAATTTAGGCGAGAGCGATCGTCAACCTCAAAAACAGGGATGAAGTTCAAAGACCATTCAAGGACTGAAAAGAAAGGATCCTCTCGTCCTGAATACGCCTAAATGGAAGGAACACAAGATGCTGCTAGATATAGGATACTGACTGCAAAAGGATTCCTTTAAGTAAGAGACACGATGGATGGTGCCTTACAAAGATGCTTATCACGTGAGTGACGGTCGTATCTATCACGGGGACATTCAGCATCCTATCGGGATTCTCTCTCTCTCTCTCTCTCTCTCTCTCTCTCTCTCTCTCTCTCTCTCTCCATTTTATCGTTCTTAATACTACAACGCCAGTCTTAAGCTTGCAGTTAAACTCTCTCTCTCTCTCTCTCTCTCTCTCTCTCTCTCTCTCTCTCTCTTCTCTCTCTCTCTCTTATTCTCCCATCCCTTACAGCTTAATCGTTTTAATTTTATATTTAACCTTGATCTCCGGCACTTACATCTGCGCTATTCACCAAGAGCCGGGGAGGAAGGGTTATTTTTAGAGAGATGAAGAACGTTACTTACTGATCCGAAGAACATTACTTACAGGTTCATTAAGCTCAAGTAATAAATAATTCCTTGTACTTATCTAGATTACTTTCTCTATTAAAACCATCAAGCCATACTTAGCTCCAGGAGTCGAGTCCGTCATCCAGGAGATGTACAATCATAATTGTTGTGGTAATGAGTGGTAATAAAAGTAACCACAAAAAGCAAGTAAAAAAAAAAAAAAAATAGGAATCCTTACCGTCCACGAGACGGTTTCTTGCTGTCTTTTGGTCGTAAACAAGGTAAGGTTTTCATTAACCCGGTCACAAGAATCTCTCTCGCATCGCGTCTTCCTTTCTCGAATCACGAAACGGGTAATTACATGAAATGAAACATCCGATTACATGGCATCGTCAAATGAAGAATAAGTCCCCGCTGAAATTTAATTGTGAGTTTACTCTATGTTTTTTTGTTATGATAATATTTTCATCATTTCTTATTTGCTGTGAGACGTTCCGCCTTTCAGTTATTTTTAATACCTTTTTACCTATATTCTTAATTTTCCTGTATTTTATCATTTAGTACGATTGCCTTCATTTTCTACATTTCTGTTTTAAAATACCTTTTCTACACCATTCTTATTTGATTTATCAACAATTTCTCATTGAGGATGATTGCATAACCTGTCATTTCAGAAACTGTTTTCTTCATTACTCATAGTCATTTGATCAACATTTTCTCACCTAGTACGATTTTCATTTTTGTCATTTCTAATTACTTTTTCTCAGCCCTCACATTTGCTTGTAACCATCCGTTCGTGCGGCGGCTGGTATTTCCAGCCCGGGCAGCCTTGGAAGCTCAGCAGACAGTATCGTCAACATCATCCAGCAACAAGACCCAATCAGCGGACGGCATTACGCCTTCAACATCTCCCCAGACGGACTAATTTGTAGCTGTCATGTCGCAGAGAGGCCGGCGAACGCGCGATGGCCAGCCCTGATAACATCCGTATTTCCATGGGAAGAAAGGGGAATGAGGGGGTGGGGGAGGGGGTTCCCCCATCGTCTATTTCTCACATCCAATATCTCAATCCCCCCACCTGAACTTCGCCATTCGGAGAGTGTGATAGAGGGAGAGAAAGACAAAAGGTGTACTTAATCACTTGCACTTTTGATATCCTTATTAGGGCGTTTAATGGAATTCGAGAGAGAGAGAGGAAAAAGTGATAGACTATTCTACGACGATCCCTTTATCGAGGTCTGTATCTGTATTCAGTCCTTCAGCCAACCAGTGAATCACTTACCATTAAAAGAACATTTCTTTTATGCATGACACATCCGCTGAAGCTCTGCATGGTGAAGTCTTGATTAAGTGGTAGTCCATTAACTTTATCACAAATACACACACACACACACACACACACACACAAAATCAAAATATATAATATATATATATATATATATATATATATATATATATATATATATATATATATATATATATATATATATATTATATATATATATACACATAGAAAAAAACAAAATGTCTGTTTTCAAGACTGCTCAACCAATCCATATACCCACACAAGAAAAAAAAATATCTATTTTCAAGATTCTCTCAAGATTCTCTCTCTCCCTCTTTCTCGGATGTCTATGAAACAAGAATACACGTCCTTACACAAACCAAGAAAACTTAATGGACACAGTATTTTCTGCACAACAGGAGCAATTTTGTCAAAAAAATTCGTTCATTTGTTAGAAAGTACTGTCATGAAAGCATGCTTCTTGAAGGCAGAGTGTGAAGAAAAAATGAAGTTACAAGTTTATTCTTTATAAATTGAATAGTGTGAAGCATTGAATCCTAATTGCCGGAATGAAATCCTCTGAGCCTGCAGTTAACCAGAACACACGATGAAAGGGCATAATCAGGGTTAAATTTCACAGACTGTTCAGTTAAAACAATCACTCATTTTCCTTCTTACTTCACTTTTAAAAGAATACAGTTTATCATAATTATTTGAAAAATGACATTTCAATTCCAGGATCGTGGAAAGCACTGGACAGTTTTACTCGACGTGCAAGGGGATCCACAAGTGTAAATGTCATGTAGGTTGTCACATTCCAAGATAAATCAACTATCAAAACAATCACTCTTTTACTTGTTCTTTTCCGACAGTAACTGAACTTAATATGAATGCTTTTATGTGTCAGTCTACGAGTTATATAATGCTTACGTAATGTTGCGGACTTCTTTTTTAGATTATCTTTCACATTTTTTCCTGTTATAATTACGCCCGAAAAGTATTTTTACTCTGTAAAGCGCCATAACCGAAATATCGCAATTCTACTATTGCAAAAAATTATAAAAACCTTAGCTTCTTTTAAAATGTCCCAACATTGTAAAAACCTAAGACCCCTTGCAAATGTCCCAACATTGTAAAAACCTATGGCCCCTTTCAAAGCCCCAACATTGTAAAAACCTCAATTCCCCTTTACATGTACACCAACGTTACAAAATCAAAGGCCCCTTTCAAATGTTCCAGCACTGTAATAACTTAAGGCGCCTCTCCACTGCCACAATATTTTAAAAACCTTCATTCCCTTATAAATTTCCTAATATGAAAAACTTAATGGCCCTCTTAAAAGTCCCAACATTGCAAAAACCTAGGGCATTTTTCAAATGCCCAAAAATTTCTAAAATTTTTATTTTTTTCCATTGTCCCAAAATTACAAAACCTAGGGCCCTCTACAAATGTCCCAACACTATGAAAACCTTAGGTAATTTCTTAGGTCCCAATATTACAAAAACACAGAGCTCCTTTCAAATTTTCCAATACTATGAAAGTCAATGGACCGTTTCAAATTTCCGAACACTGTAAAAACCTAAGGCTCATTCTTGCTGTCCGCGCAATGTAAAATCCTAAGGGCTTTGCAGATGTTCCAATATTGTAAAACCAAAGGCTCTTTTCAAGCAAGGGTGTTTCAGAATCAAATTTACACCAATCCATTTTGAAATGTGGAATTTGGCCAACTTTGTGTTCTCTCAAAACACGAAAGCGAGACATGAGAATAATCGCCAATGTTTCTATGATTCCAGAGGTGGAATCACTGAATAAAACACTTGAAGTATAAAAAGATTTGCCAGTGCAGAATGTCTGATATCTCCTCTGGCATAAAAATCCCAGGGCAGAAAATGCTGCAGTTGAACAGAACAGTTTTCGTTCTCTGTGCCACGAGCTTAGCATTGGAAATACTCTATTAACATAACAGCGCCAAAGAACGATACAAAGGAATTAAGACCAGTTCAAAGACGCCATACTGATGAAAGGCCTTTCAGAAAACTGTATCAAAGTGATTTTAGTTCACTCCGAAGCAAAAAACAGTCAGATAAACTTCATGAATGTGAGACTAAAAGAAACCTTGAGTAGAACTTCAAATAGTCCATGATGCCTGACGCACACACAAATGTCGTTGGTTTTATACTTGTGATAAGCATGTTATTAATATCATTAAAAATTTGCATGGAAAATTTGAAACCACTAATTTGGGAAGTAGGCTTCCACACAATGAAATGCCTATATATGAGAACGAGACGCCGCGAGAAACACCAGACGATTTTACACACAACCTCCATCAAGGAATCCGTTTTTCCTTAAACTAATTCTACATTACCGAATAAGATACCCTTTTTTAACTATGAACGACAGAATAGGTTAGAGCTAAAATGACTTGTGGTGTCCTAGAAATACATTAGTGAATGAACTAAATCACTCTACTTTCTATTAAGACAGCGAAACAAAGAAACGATGAACGCCTTAAGATGCTCATTTAAGCAAAGATAGGCAATAATTAAACATGCTTCTTCTACTTCAATACAAACTAAAAGCTTATTTCACGGAAACCATCATGCCACTGCAACTGTAAACATGGCATATACAACACACAACAGATGACAAAATTTTACACCATAAAGCTATTTGTGATGGAAAATTGCATACAGCAATCCAACAACCACCAGTAGACTGCAAGTAAATAGGACAATTTTATATTCCATATTACGTTACTCAATAATTTTTTTTTATTTACAACAACTGAGGGAATCTACTCAGTCCAGACACACACCAGGCGTAAGACAGTTTTATTATGTTTCATCACTGTAACCAGAAATTCACCACTAAAACCCATAGAAAAATAGAAAATTTATGCATTATTAATGAATTTGACGTAATCGAACGCAGTTAATAAATACACCAGAACTCAGGTGAATAAGTTACTTTTACGTTCTACAGGTATCTACATGAATTGATATGTATATGAAGAAGATCTCCGTGGCTGTAGGGTCACTAAACGATCATTAGTGTTCATAGCCTTTGAAAAACCACCATATATACTACACGAGGAAACGGATCACCCTTCGTTGATACGTTAGGTTTTTTGTCGTTTTCCCTGAAAAGGAAGGGATGAACAGGAAAACAAGCTTTCAACACTTGCATTCATCTCTCCACTTTTATCCTTTGTTTCAACTTGAATCGTCAGAGTTAACGAAACACCAACTACCTCTTTTCATATGTTCTGTTGTATTCCAAAAGCGATTCAAGCCACTTCCCCCTTCTTATTTTTTTTAGTAATAAGCTTCAACGGCCCTCTTGTTTATGCCACTCGTATGTTCTACAAAAAGTTAATAAAGCCCTTTCGGAAGCTTGTGTTATCCAAGCCTTTTATTTATTTATTTATTTTAGATTATTAGCTCATTTTCAAGTAGGCAAGCTCAGTGGTTTAAGACCTGTCTTCCAGTTTTAGTAATCAAGCCGTTATTCCACTACCTTTGAGAATATGGATGTAAGTACCTAACTATTACTAGTAGTATACTAAACATACCCAAAGACTGCTTTTAAGAAGTTTAAGTTGTTGTTTGAGAAAACAGTTAATTCCCTACTGAAAACTTCCATTTATATATATATATATATATATATATATATATATATATATATATATATATATATATATATATATATATATATATATATATATATATATATGCGAATACCACAGGAAAATGACAGGCAGAAGTTCAGCACCAAGCGCTTTCACGTGTTTATTCACGTATCTTGTAGCCCCATGATGCGGAAATAAACACGTGAAAGCACCTGGTACTGAACTTCTGCCTGTCATTTCCTGATTTCCTGAGGTATTCTTTTACATACTGAAGTCACATGCATCTACCGTGATTTTTAAGCATATATATATATATATATATATATATATATATATATATATATATATATATATATATATATATATATATATATACGTATGTGTGTGTTTGTGTGTGTGTATTTATTTATTTCCATGTAATTCAGTTCTCTGCAAAACCGTCCCATGACTAACCAAAAATTTATTTAAATCCAATTCTGCTACCAAAAAAAAAAAATCATTATAAGATAAAGTTCGTAGCTAACCCTATGCTAAAACTGGTATCTGTATTTGAAATGTCTACGAGGTAACCAAAACTAAAGAAAAATCCGACTGAATGACTGAAAACCGTCAAGTAAGGGAGGGAGGTTCTGCATAAGTCTCTGGATCACACACAGTACAAACTTGATCACGTTCAGTTCTAAAGAAATATTTAAAAAATTGTAAAAGGTCGGCCCCGTAATGGGTAGACTTACCTCTGCATGACATACCAGCTGCATCATTTACGCCTTTTACTTTCCATCCGTTCTCTTTGCTCTTTTTCCACCTAGCTGTCCAACTTCTTCAACTTCACCTTGCTCTAATTTTAAATTTCAGTCGAGTTCACGGAATGCAGAAATGTAACTCAGTGGTCATATTATAAATCAAATAAATAACAATACTAATACAAAAAGGCAAAGTAACAAGGACTGAAGGGATAAAGCTACCAGATGGGAATAGCATCAAACACATAGATGAGACAGGATACAAATACCTAGGAATAATAGAAGGAGAGGATATAAAATACCAATAGATGAAGGACACGATCAGTAAAGAATATATGCAGAGACTTAAGGCGATACTAAAGTCAAAACTCAACGCCGGAAACATGACGAAAGCCATAAACACGTGGGCAGTACCAGTAATCAGATACAGCGCAGGAGTAGTGGAGTGGACGAAGGCTGAACTCCGCAACAGTGGAATGGACGAAGGCTGAACTCCGCAGCACTGGAATGGACGAAGAAAACTAGGAAACACACAACAATACACAAAGCACTACACACAAGAGCAAATACAGACTATACATAACACGAAAGGAAGGAGGGAAAGGGCTACTAAGCACAGTGGACTGTCTCAACATCGACAGCAGAGCACTGGGACAATATCTGAAAACCAGTGAAGACGAGTGACTAAGGAGTGCATGGGAAGAAGGACTGATAAAAGTAGACGAAGACCCAGAAATGTACAGAGACAAGAGAATGAAAAACAGAACAGAGGAATGACACAACAAACCAATGCGCGGACAGTACATGAGACAGACAAAAGAACTGGCCAACGATGAAACATGGCAATGGCTACAGAGGGGAGAACTCAAGAAGGAAATAGAAGGAATGCTAACAGCGGCACAAGATCAGGCCCTAAGAACCAGATATGTTCAAAGAACAATAGATGGGAATAACATCTCACCCATATGCAAGAAGTGCAATATGAAAGATGAGACCATAAACCACATAGCAAGCGAATGTACGGCGCTTGCACAGAACCAGAACAAAAAGAGGCATGATTCAGTAGCAAAAGCCCTCCACTGGAACCTGTGCAAGAAACACCAGCTAGCTTGCAGTACTAAGTGGTACAAATACCAACCTGAGGGAGTGACTGAAAACGATCAGGCAAAGATCCTCTGGGACTATGGTATCAGAACAGATAGGGTGATACATGCCAAAAGGCCAGAAGTGACGCTGACTGACAAAACCACGAAGAAAGTAAGTATCACTCATTGATGTCGCAATACCATGGGACACCAGAGTACATGAGAAAGAAAGAGAGAAAATTGATAAGTATCAAGACCATAAAATTAAAATGAGAAGGATATGGGATATGCCAGTGGAACTTGTACCCATAATCATAGGAACACTAGGCACGATCGAAAGATCCCTGAAAAGGAATCTGGGAAAACTAGGTGCCGAAGTAGCTCTAGAACTCATGCAGAAGAGTATGCTACTAGAAACGTGAGAAAAGTGATGGACTCCTATAAAAACGACCCAGTCGAATAGGATGACTGTGATAGACCCCCCCAAAAAATAAATCAGTAAAAAAATAAATAATAATAATCATAATCATCATCATATTCTAGGGCACTAAGCTTTAATACACAAGAAACGAAACTGCTAGCAAAATGTTGCGGGAGTAGTAGTATTTTGGTGGATCAACAAACTTCATATAATAAATTAATTCATATAATTAACCTTTCGTAATTATTAATTAAGAAAGATCTCATAAAAAAAAGAAACTTCTTACAAATTAAGTCTGATGTACACATGCACACGCTATTGCATATTACTTTGGAAAACGCAACATAAAACAACGACATTCATAAAACAATTGTACAATCATGTGTGATAAAAACATTGATTTCCATTATATATAGTGGAAATTTGCTACAGGAATAAAGTCCACAAAAAAATCTGATTATAAAATGGGATCTAAGATGAAGATCACAAAACATTTACGACAAAACTAAAAAAAATCTTCTAAGCTTTACTTTAAATAAAAGTTTTTTTTTTATCGTGTAATGTAACTTTGTTATAAGATATGAATCACATTATAAGAAACATAAAATCACAATTATTTTATGAATGGAATATATAAAATTAATTAACGCTAATATATGGTGACTTGCACAATGTTGTTGATACATACTGAATAAATTCTCATACTGAAAAATAATTCCACAAGCACCTACTGAACATTGAAGTTAACAAACGTATACACCTAAATCTTGCAGAAACCTGAACAACATTAGAGGCATTATGCAGGAAAAGCAGTAAAATGTGAACTAATACGGAAATTTTATTTGAAATGTTACCTGAGCGTTATAAGCGAAAAAAAAAAAACAAACTGACAGCCTACTGTTTGCTGACTAACCTATTTTTTGCAGCATATAATTTGACCATTTATGAATTTTATGAAGAAAGCAGTATGATATCACTAGTTCAGACTTGAAATATGCTCTTAACTTTAATTTTACAATTTCTGAGTAACAGATAAAAACAAAGCCATTAGATTGTTTCACTTGTCAGATTAACTTGGCTTTATGCCAACACGGAGTCTTGCTCGTGCGAGCAATCCGTAAAAAATAGGAAGAACTAGGCTGAAGACGTTCTAGTTCTCCACCCCAGCATCCGCACACACTTTCATCTGGGCGCTCCGACCGTCGACACGGCTTTCGTCCCGCAGCCCTCTTTCGTTTATTCAGTTCCTTAAGCCCCTCCTGGCAGTCAGCCTCCTCCTCTTCCTCCTTCTCCTCCTCTCCCACAGGGAATCTCCTCAAACTTCCCGTTTTGTTGTTATCCACGGGGCAGGGCAGCAGCAGCAGCAGCATCCCCAGCTGTAGCTAGAGCAGCAGCGCACTACTTGAATCTCCACTCTCTCTCTTCCTCTCTCATCCCCGCCTCCCCCCGGGGGGAGGAAGGCCTCGCCCTCACCCTGGGTTATCACCTGTGAGCAAGTATCAATAACTGTTACCCTCTATCTACTCAGACAGAAGCAATTTCGTCCCCATCTATTTGGCTGGAGATTGGCTTGTGTTATCAGTCCTCTGCATCTCTAAGAGCCCAAGGCCATTAATTACTTGATTGATGGGTGCAGGGCGCGCTCGCTCGCTCGCAACAAGAACTGGCCAGATTTGTTTCATAGTTCGGCGATCTTTTTTTTTTCTTCTTTCATTTTAGCCTTTGGTGATTTTTCTTTTTTTTTTTTTTACACATTGGTTCCGACAGCGTCGGCTTATGATTTTTAATATGGACTGTTCTTCGACTAGGGAGTTTTTCTTTGACATTAGCAAAATTAAAAAATGAAAGAAAAAATAAATAAAAAGTTACTCTCATACTATGTAAAGAACCTGATTGATACTATCCCGTAAGAATACTGTAAACAATGACATAAGGAGAGTGATTACCACAAAGTTCGCGATAATTTTCAATACGAATTTTGCGACGTCAGTTACTTCCTACTTTATTCATTTCTAAAACAAACAGATAACACAAATTTTACCCCAAGTGATATAAATACAGCCTAAATAAGAGCAGCCAGCAAGAACATTCTAAAGAGAGAGAGAGAGAGAGAGAGAGAGAGAGAGAGAACAAAAGGCTCAATCGGCGTTTCTCAAACCCAAGTCCGCCGTCGTGTATTGATGTCTGTGCCGGCGGCTCGAATTGGCCAATCGGGTCGACAAATTATTGGGTTATTATGGAAACGTAATGACCCTGTAATGGCTGTTTTCAGAAGGATGCGTAATTCACATTTCACGACGCAGCTTACCGATGACCCCCCGCTGATGCTGCTGGATGCTGCTGCATCTGACGACTCTCGGCCAAGGAAGAAACAACGTTCGCTCTGACCCTTCTGACAGACAGGAATTTCCTCTGCGCTGGCCATGGATGGTGGCGGGAGTGGTGGAAAAGGGATGGTGGGGAGGGGAGAATGGTAGGCTCAGGCTCCCATACAATACAGTGCGTGCCATTATAATGATCCTCTATTTGTAGGTTAAATAATAATAATTAACTTGCATCAGTATGGATGTTAATAATAATAATAATAATAATAAAACCTAATGTTTCTAACTATGTATCTTTCTTATTTGCAGCAACCATAGCTCACAGGTCATGTAGCATAAGTTTAGACCTGGCGTTGCCCATCCCGGGGGAAGCCTTTCTCACCACTGGCCTTCATGCAAGGAAGCAAAATGAAGTAGAGACTTGCAGTCTTAACCCATCCATGGCACTACTTTTGCCGGAAGAGGCACACTAGAAATAACAACGGTATACGAATCCAGGGCACACCAAGAGCATCATATTTACCTAAAACCTCTTCGGCACCAAAAACCCTGATAAGGATTTCAGTATGCAAAACATTCCCACAAAAACGGAGACCGTCCTACGCCGCTTTCATCCTTCCTCCTAACCCTTCCATTTTCACGATAAAGCGATTGCATATTATTTTTTCTTCCCTCCCCCATAACCTCCCCCATGAGCTGTGAAGGTATTGTCCCCCGAGGGACAGCGCTGCCCAGCCAGTTGCTGAAGAAAGTGATGCCCCCTATATTTTTTCAATGCCTCTTATTCTTATTTTCCTACACTTGTGATAACAGTCCACCAGTGAAGAGCTCTTTTCGTTTTTCCTTTCATATTCTTATCTTCTTTTTTTTTATTCTCGTGATGAGAGACTCCCGAAGAGGCCCTTTTCACCTCCCCATAAAAAGCAGCAAAAACTTTTTTTTTTCGGTAACGGATGAATCCACGTTACTTCGACAGCGCCGACAGCGTTTTACCACCTGCTACCTCTCTGCTGTCGCCCTTTGCCAGGTCTTGATGAAGATTTCTTGATGAGTCCCCACTCTGTCAATAGAATCAATTTTGAGGGGCTAATGAAGTAATGGATCGAGATTGACCTTTTTTTCTCGCAAGAGTATGAAGTCATGATAACAATGGTGGTACCTGTTGCTAGCATCTAAGCCAGTGCATTTTCCAGCACTGGAGTCTTCCATTCTTTATTTCTGCAAAGATTCTCTTCGTGGATGCGCGGGTGTTTTTTTTCACTGGGGACGTACAACTTTAATTGTACTATCGTAAATAATTATTAACGGAAAATATGATTACATAAGGCTTTAATTTACAAATATTTACTAAAATAAGAGTTGTAAATCAAAAGCAGAATTTCTGAAGCTGAAAAAACTTACCATGCTCATGAAACAGACAACAGAGCCTACACGTGCCACATAAATTTGTAAAATTTTACGGACTAACGAATTTTTTAAATCTCAAATTTAATCTGAAATACCTCCCTGGTATAACAAGCTTAACTCTCCGTGTCAGTATTCTAATGACAGACTTTACCTCCTTTTATTTCTGCTCATAATTTCTTTTTCCTCTTATGAATTTTCGAGCATGAAGAAAAACTTCTGAAATATCTCTGTTATTTAACAATTTTATTCTCTCTCTACCAGCCCTCTAAAGAGAGAGTTTATTACGTTCCATTTAATTCTTTACTTTTTTTTTCTGGTGGCTTGACATTGTACCAGCCACTCCCCACCTGGAAATAACTAGCTTCTTGAACTCATTCCGACACTGCAAATTATCTGTTAAACCGAAGACAGCCATTACCGGCATAAAAAGAGTCCAGCGGTAAAGACGATGCTATGCAAAGACGAGGATGACTGGACGGGGGCCGACTCCTCGAATGATTAAAACTGTCGCTTAATATAACATGGAGGTGGGTACAGCAACAAGCTTCGGGATGTGACGTCCAAACTTAAATTCTTTCACAGCATCCAGATTCCTGCTTTACATATATATATATATATATATATATATATATATATATATATATATATATATATATATATATATATATATATATATATATATATATATATATATATATATATATATATATATATATATATATATATATATATATATATATGTGTATGAGGTCACATACATATATATATATATATATATATATATATATATATATATATATATATATATATATATATATTCGTTTATTTCTGCTTATGTCCTGCCATATACTTTTTTTTAATTCAGGACCCCGTAGAAACCCTAGACAACCATAATTTTTGACAACCCCTAGTTTCAAGAACGTAGCAGGGAAGAGAAGTAGCCACAACACAAATGCTGTGGACGAACATCGAGTAAAACTGAAAAGCATCAGAACTCCCTTTATCAGTGCAAAGCCTAGCATTAATAACCTCAGAAAAATTCTTTGGTGGTGCGTGATTTTGGTCAAAGTTAAAACATTAAACACAGAATAATAGAATAACTTCACAGAATGAAATATCAAAAATACTAGACCTTTCAATATCTGTTGAGCCCCTTCATAATAATTTACAGAATGTTGACTGCTCACTTTCATTTTCTCTCTTATATATCTTATAAAAAAATCAGTATTTGTTTACCAGGAGAAAACAGTACAGGTTTGATAAGGTAAAATACAATTTAATAAGCAAACCTGTCAAAAAGCCATGATCCCAACTGCTAAAGAACACAAATGGAACCCTGAAAAGTGTAACTCGCCGAATTTCAGTGACATCATTACTCAATGGCCATTAATTTTCTAAGACATACAAACAGGCAGACAGACAGTGTTGAGCTTCTTTCCACAGTCAGAGGATATACTAACGGGCCCACCAAATAAATTTTCATCTACCGTAAACTATAAAGAGAAATCCAAGAACAGAAGACACGGCGAAAGCAATTGATGGAGGAAATAAAATTTTAATAAATTTCCCCCGAATTAACGTAAAAAGTAAGATACTCCAAGATTTGCGCGGTGGGCTCGAGAACTGGGAGTCACATGGCACAAGTGAATCGAGTGAGTCAAACTCTCGAGGTGCATCAAACACAAAAAATAAACGACAAATTCTACTGTCGCACCCGCATGAATTTACGATTTAGCAAATACTACGCGAACACCATGCAAAAAAGAAAATGAAGCTGAGTAACAAAAGCAGGGTTCTCAAGGATGACAAAGTAAGGGGGATAATTCCCATATACAGAAGGAAATTGCAAGACGCAGAGCCTCGCGTGTTCCATCAATAATCGCGGAAGATGCATTTAAGTCTGGACACAAACAACAGCAGTGCTCCTCTCCGGTGATACAACAGACTAGTTCCCATTTCACAGTGAATGTAAAGATTACATTATTGCTTCACGGCAGGAATAGCAAAGTCAACTTCAGGTCGAAGCAGACACTTGGGTGAAGCACGCTATATAATTACAATCTCTTCTAATTATCGGAGCGGAGGCAAAACCTTTCGGAACGGCGTTTCTGATATCAAACCGATACACATTTTTCCCTTCTGCGAAGGAAGCATGTATTAATCTTGCGACCTATGTTATTCAAGGGACAACCACCTCCGATAATGAAATATTCTGCGGATACCAAAATGCAATCTCTTCCAGTGGCTTTTCTATTAAAGTGGCCATTAAAAAAGCAGAAAATTATTGATTTTTCGCTGAAGTGACCATTACTGAAATCAATATTAAAAAAAGAGAGCGAGGGGGAGCAGGCTATTGAAGCAGATGTCATTATGCGACACTATTATTTGGCCAAATATGCTACTTCATGCTAGAAGATAAAAAAAAAAAAAACGGGGGAAAAAAACTTGGAAACGTTCTCTGCCGAACAATGTACAATTTTGGGTAGAAAATATGTGGGCATGAAGATGGTAAAATGAGTGTTATCGCATGGTTCTTCAGCACTGGACTCAAAATCATCCACCGCACATACCAAGGCAAGGCCTTTGTTCTCATAAAATAGAATTTTAAGTTTAACAGCAATAAAAGAGTATATACAGTACTGTTGTATGTGTATATATTTACAGTATATATATATACACACACACACACACATATATATATATATATATATATATATATATATATATATATATATATATATATATATATATATATATATATATATATATATATATATATATATATATATATATATATATATATATATATATATATATATATATATATATATATATATATATATATATATATATATATATATATATATATATATATATATATTGTTTGTGTATGTATATATATTGCTACATCTTCCCAAGCATCCAAGCTACCAAAAGATCAATTCAAAGCTGAGAAGTAAAAATACAGTGCATTGCTTAGCACTGCCTGACAAGGAAGGGTGAAAGGAATATTGGCCCCTCGTTAAAACTTTAACTGCACTCTGTTTACCTCTCCCACTTTTTTTTTAACATGTGACTGTGGGAAGCCTTTGTTTCAGAACACGAGGCTGTGAGGAGATTAAGTCTGGCTGAAGGCAGAATAGAGCCAGCGATGCAGATTAAGAGAGAGAGGCAAACACCTGGAACTGACTCGCCATGCAGTGACCCAGATTCAAGAGATGCACACGCATAGAGGAACGACACAAACTCCATCTGCACAGAGGCATCATAATACCTAACCCGAAAGACATATCTGGACGCGAGCAAGTCACCATCCTCCCTTTGCATTCCCTCCACCTTCAGAGTGCCATGCCCCTACCATGTGGTCCTATCTTGTAGGGGGTCTTAGTATTCTTACCAGTGAAGCCCTTTAACACTCTTCCACCACCATTACCCACGCTGGAGCCACCTCTTCTATAAGGTACAGTGATCTGTTGCAAAGGTTCTTTTCATTCAGTCACATTGTTTTAATTCTCATACTAAACTTCCTATTTCATTTCAAAGTGCCAGTATTTCACATTTACTCGCCTTGTTAGTGCAGTGTTACATAAAGTTCAGTGTTTGAGTAGTTACATAAAATCGTGTGTTCAAGGCATCCCTGGTACCCTCCGTGCACCACCTTGTCCTATGTACATTTTACTGTGTCCTTACTGGTCATTAATTCATAAATCTCTCCGTTTATAGAGGGATCATTAGCCGTGGAATTTTTCCTTGATTGTGCCTTACCCATTGTGAGCCCACAACGCCCCTTATCAGCATCATCACAGCATCGGATATACCTTCAAGTGCTACTAATTATATTTAATCTCTCAAGCCTTACCTGCCTGCTTAGTTTATTTCATCTTCTGATTGTTCATTTTAATGTAAATATATGTAATCTTAACTTACCCTAATGTGTTTACTTACAACTGCCTTGTGAGTAGAGCCCTCAGCTCAGTTATATTCCCCCTTTTCTTTGTTTTTTACGATTACCTGAGTCAACAGCAGTCAGATACTAGAAAAATATTGAGGTAAGTAACTAAATCATTAATTTAGAGCCTATAACTGGCTCATACTAACCATTTCCCCAGGTAAAATCATAAAATGGTGATCTTTTGGCCTTAGATCTCGCAAATCTGCAACAATGCAGATTGAACCTTTGCCTGCCCTTGCAACTTGCAGTTACCAGCAAAAAGCAAAGCTAAGCCTGGATGCAAAGCAAGAAACAAACCTTAGCGTAAAAATCCACAAGTGCACAGTCAAGGAGTTCCACACAGTGAGTACAGTGGTATATTTTTATTTTATCTTAGGACAGGAAGTGAAATTGTGACTGAAAATATCAATACGGAAACGTGCATGCAACCCAGTTATCAAGAAGTGAGAGTTAGTATCTGGTACACAAACTTTTGACAACTACTGCATGAGGCCTCACATGTTTTTTATACAGGCAAGCTAATGAATTACAATTACAAAGTGTTGTAAAAAAGGAAAGAGTGCATGTATTTCCTCCCTGTATTATCCAGACAATTTGTCGTCTTAGAATTTTAGCTAGGCACATGTTAGAACCCATGTGGGTCATCTGGCAAATTTTCGTATTGGTGGAGTTAAGAGTTTTACTCACTCACTCTCTCTCTCTCTCTCTCTCTCTCTCTCTCTCTCTCTCTCTCTCTCTCTCTCTCTCTCGCAGCAGTTAGGTGTCCGTTAGGCAAATGTACAACTCTATAATAAGAGTAAATCTCAGAAAAGGTGTAAAACCTTGTCAGGCCATGTGAGCAAATAAACGTGCTTCTATTTGCATTTGTATGAATTCCTCTTAAAGCAACGCACACAATAAATTCTATTTCATTCAAAATGTTTCCATTCAATAATAGCCCACTATTTCATTCACAAGCGTTAGGAACCTCTTTTTTGTCGTTGATTTGTGTGTGTGTGTGTTAAGCTTTCGTTTTGCTTAAAGTTCACTGTAACCACATGGTTTTCACGTCGTTCCCAGTCTAACTTTCGTAAAGCCTGAGAACATTTTATATTTGGGTTCCTCTAAATACGCCTTAAGCAACACAATATGTTTGTATAAGTGTCCGGTTGTCTCAGGAAAATCCCCACACCAGTCACTGTTCTCTGAGCCAGGTGTGCATACCAGACGACCTTGAACTGTCAGTCACTGAGCCAGGCAAAAAAACCCATGTGGCTATCAAGCCAAACAAACATTACCCTTTTCCGGTCACGTATGAGGTAGGCTAAGATGGGAAATATAATTTCGTAAGCACATGAACTTAGGCGAACAATGCCCATGCATGGTAGAATTAAGTTTTGTACTTACATCAGGTTGGAGGAAAAGGCTCTTATTACTGTTGGCGAAATGCACACATTTATCAGAGTAACTTACAAACTCTATAACTTTATAATTTATCCGTCTCTCGGCGACAAACTTATCACTCCTATAAGCATACGTAGAAGTGTACTTCTAAAACCAGCTGGTTTCTAAACCACCAATTTGCACCTGTATGCAAACCTTACCTCCTCAGTGCCAGTATCCCGGTGTCTCTCAAAGCATTTCCTTTTTTTTTATTAAGGTTTACCCTACATCCTTGTGTTGGGGTTATTATTCTAAAAGTGTTACGACACTCCCTGAGTTCCTGTACCTAAGGCGTATCGGGGCTCCCCTAAAAATTTCTTATCACAAGGAAACCAAGAAATCCAACAAACCAGTTCCCCGCTTACAAACACACCCTGCGAGGCACACCCAAAATTTTGGGGACGGGCAAACGCTCCTTGAACCAAGCCTTAAGATTCATGCTATAGCCGCCCAAGTCTGTGCGTGAATCCGAAACCACATCCTACAAGACAAAAAAAAAAAAAAAAAAAAAAAAAAAAAAGGGTCAGTTCCCTGCAAACAAATCATGTCCTACGAGGCAAACCCAAAAACCCCAAACTTGGGAACGGGCAAGCACTCCCCAAACCAAAACCCCTACCTTCACGCCATAGCCAGCCACGACCATGTGTGAAATAAATTCCAAATTATGTCTTTCGAGACACCCTGAGTCTTTTGAGACACCCTGAGTCTTTTCAGACAACCTGAGTCTTTTCAGACACCGAGTCTTTTGAGACACCCTGAAATTTGGGTCTTTTCAGACACCCTGAGTCTTTCGAGACACCCTGAAATTTGAGTCTTTTCAGACACCCTGAGTCTTTTGAGACACCCTGAATTTTGAGTATTCAGACATCCTGAAATTTGAGTCTTTACAGACATACTGATTATCTTTTTATGCACAGACATATTGATCATCTTTTTATGCACAAACCCAAAGTTCTCCGGAATGCCCTAACCCTCACACTACAGCCGGCCTTATCCATGCGCAAATAAAACCAAACCCCATTCTACTTTGAACAAACCTAAAGGATCATGCCCACATAAGCATTATCTCAAGTTGTCAACGATATCCAGAGCCCAGCAAAATGAGGACTTCAAGTTCTACATGTCCACTGGAAAAGACATGGGACGGTCAGGACTAGCCCTGAAGGATTGGGCCCAAGAGAGAGTAGACGATGCCAAGGCAGAAGAATAGCCTGGGAGAAATGAGAAGAGGCAGAAAGGCAGGAGAAGGAGAAAGAAAGGCAGACAGAGGAGAAAGAAAGAGAAGAGAGGGAGAAAGAAAGGGTTCATCAGCTTGCAATGGCAGCCCAAGGCATGCGCAACACACCAACGCCCTCTCCACATTCAACCCTCAGCAGTGTGAGCACCCTCATAAGAAAATGGGACGAAGCCGAGCCTGAAACCTGGCTCCGCCATTTTGAAAATGTCCTGAGGACCTATCAGCCCTCTACTGAAGAAGTGTATCTGATCCTGGGAAGGCACTTTGAAGGGACAGGTGCCATTGCATTCAATGCTCTCAAAGCTGAGGATCAAGGAAATCTCACCATTGTCCACTAAGCCATCATAAAGGCTTTTGAGATAACTCCCGGCAGTTGGAGGAAAAGGTGGAGAAATCTGCCCAAAGAGTCAGGCCAAACCTGGTCTGAGTGGATTTTTACAAAGACCCAAGACTTAAAACGATGGCTAGTATCTCTCAAAGCTGCTAGTGCAGAGGAAATCCTCAAACTTTTTACATTATGCCCCGCCAGCCCTCACCACTCATCTGTGCAACAAGGCACCTAAGTCAGTGGTTGAGTGCTGTCATTGGGCTGACATCTGACATCTGGGATATGAATGATCCTCAGCTTAGTTCCCATGGACGAAAATTATATCCTTCCTAGCCTGCCTCAACCAACTCCCAGCAACCTCCCAAGAATGGGCACCCCCATAAGGAACCCGTGTGTGGGTTCTGCAAGAAAGCCAGACATTCTACAGAGCAGTCCCAAGCAAGTCCCAGACCCCGCCCATGGCGCATTTCAAACCCCCTCCTGGGAATCTACCAACTAACAAGACTACACCTTCCACAGGGGCAGTGCCACAAAGAGATTACAGCCAGGGCTACTGCACGGCTTGCAAAGTTTATGGCCACTCACCCACATGGGCAAAATGCCATAATAATAAATCAACTACTCCAGCCATTGCTTTGTCAGTTACAAATCCAAGGTCCTTAGGCCGTCCAGCCGAGGGTTCCATAAGTGTGACACCTCCTCGAGGTAGCTACCCCACACACCAGGTCAAGGCATTTGATGACTCTGGCGCACAAATTTCCCTCATAAAGAAGGACAAAGTTCCCGATGGAGCTAGCATTAACCAACGTAAACTTGTCACAACTGAGGGTATCAATCAATTTAAAATGATACTCCCTATCATTCAGTTGAGTCACAAGACCTTATAGACCCAAAATCTGCAACCTTGCAGTAGCGAGTTATATTCCTAGGGGTTATGACATCCTCCTGGGACAGGACTTCCAGTCCCCATCAAGGGGGCAAAACCCCTCAAATCATTCTTAGGCATGAGTAAGCCTCAAATGCCTGCATTCATTCCAATGCCAGTGCTACCGGAATACAATGTGCAGTGGCCACCTCCATTAAAGTTGATTCCAGATCCCATTCCGGTGCCAGGCCCTGCCCCAGTGCCAATGCAAGTACCATGGCACCAAATAGATCTCCCTCCCAGAGATCCCACACTTGATTCACAATCTCTGCCAGTGCCACTTGAGTGCACTAAGCAGTGCCAAGTTCCATCTGTCCCGAACGATGAGCAAATTCAAAATCAAATACTAGTGCCTGACCCTGCCTTAGTACCAGTGCCATAGCATGCTCCCAATCTCCCTTCAAGAGATCCCAATCCGGATCCGCTCTCTTCTCCCAGCTTGGCTCCGCTAATGTTTCTTTACTGGCCTTTAATTCGTAAATCTCTCCGTTTACAGAGGAATCATTAGCCGTGGAATTCTCCCTTGATTGTGCCTTGCCTGTCGTGAGCCCACAACACCCCTTATCAGCATCGTCATAGTGACGGATATACCTTCAAGTGCTCCTAGTTTTAATCAATCTCTCAGGCCTTACCTGCCTGATTAGTTCATTTCCCCTTCTGATTGTTCATTTAATGTAAATATACGTAATCTTAACTTACCCTGACATTTTCACTTACAACTGCCTTGTGAGTACAGCCCTCAGCTCAGTTATATTCCCGTTTTCTTTGTTTTTACGATTACCTGAATCAACAGCAGTCAGATACTAGAAAAATATTGTGGTAAGTAACTGAATCATTCATTTAGAGTCTATAACTGGCTCATGATAACCATTTCCCCAGGTAAAATTGTAAATATACATATACCTATATATATATATATATATATATATATATATATATATATATATATATATATATATATAAATGGATGTATGCAAGTGTGTGTGCGTATGTGCCACAATTACTCTGGAACGCATTAAGCAATTTCAACCTAACTTTCTATACATATGACTTACTACCTGGAAAAGAACACTGTGGGGGTAAGACATCAATTGAACCAAAGAGGTGGGGGTTGGAAGGGGGTGACAGAAAAAAAAGAAGAGAGAGAGAGAGAGAGAGAGAGAGAGAGAGAGAGAGAGAGAGAGAGAGAGAGAGAGTTTATTGGTTGTTATTTTGAGTTATCCCAGACTCCCAGGCAGCGCTGGGTTGGTCAGCTAGTTTGTATAATATATATATATATATATATATATATATATATATATATATATATATATATATATATATATATGTGTGTGTGTGTGTGTGTGCGTGTGTGTGCGTGTGCGTGTGTGTGTGTTATAAGCAAAATTATCTCTTAACTTCTTGATTTCTTCATATTTTCTGGATACGTTTGTGACTACAAAGTCCAAGACCTAAATAAAGAACCAAATGAAAAATTCTGGTGTCGCTAGCAGGTGGTTAATATAACCTTGTTCTGATAAGCAAAATAATGGATCGAATTCTGTTCCTGGTGTCAGAATTTCTTCATCCGATTCTTTATTTGGACCTTAAGCTTTGTAGTGACAAGCGGATCCAAAATGTGTGAAGACATTAGAAGTTAAGCGGGCTTTGTGGTTATCACAATTACATACGTATCAGGTAAAAAAGTGACTAGTAGATTTCATATGTATGTATCTATCTATTTATTATTATTATTCAGACTATGAACTCTATTCATGGAACCAGCCCCCAGAGGCCACACACTTAAAATTCAATCTTCCAAAGAATATGGTGTTCATTTGAAGGAAGCTACAGAAGGGGATAGGAAATACAGAAAGAGACCATTTATCAAAAAAGAAAAAATAAATTAACAAATAAATAAATAAATGAAAAATTAAGTGAGTTATTTAAATAGAAGGAGAAATCTTTTATGGTAGTAATGCGCTGCATTTCCGCTTGAACTTTTGAAGTTCCAATTGCACATCCTCAAGGAAACTGTTCCTCCGCCCAACGGTGTAAGGAATAAAGGACCTCTGGAACTGAGAAGTTCGACAGCGAGGCACATTTACTACATATTGATGCTGCTGTTCAGCATATGTGATTGCTCTCGGCAGGAGAAGAGGATCAATTGTGAATGTGAAAGATCTGTTAAAACAGAGCTTATGAAAAATTGGCAAACAAGATACCACCTGTCGATGGCTCAAGTCATAACTACTAAAGTTAGGAAACAGAAACCTACCACCACGAACCACTCTATCTAAAACCGATGTCCATACTGGAGAACAGTATTCTAATAAAGGAAGGACAAATGACCTAAAACAGGTTGCATTGATTTTATCACAGTTATAAATATATGAAGCCCTACGTACAATACCTAACTTTCATGCAGCATTTGCTGACACTTATATTAGATATTTCTCAAAAGCAAGATGTGAATCAAAAGTAGCACCAAGAATAATTAGAGCTTCAGACTCATTCATCAGAGTCCCATCCACCTGAAGGGGGGGATGGGATGAAAAATCTGTGCGAGATCTGCTAATCAATAATATTTTCGTTTTACCGAAGTTCAGCCTTATACCCGACAAACTATACCACAGCCTTATAGTAGGCCTCTCCCCCGTTGGGTGTAGTACTTTGTGTATTGTCATGTGTTTTCTAGCTTTCTGGTCTATGCTGCGGAGTTCAGCCTTCATCCACTCCACTACTCCTGCGCTGTATTTGATTACTGGTACTGCTCATGTGTTTATGGATTTCGTCATGTTTCCGGCGTTGAGTTTTGTCTTGAGTATCGCCTTAAGTCCCTGCATATATTCTTTCCTGATCGTGTCCTTAATCTCTTGTTGTTTTATATCCTCTCCTTCCATTTTTCCCAGGTATTTGTGTCCTGTCTGATCTATGTGTTTGATGCTATTCCCATCTGGTAGCTTTATCCCTTCAGTCCTTGTTACTTTGCCTTTTTGTATGCTGACCAAGGTGCATTTTTCTATTCCAAACCCCATCCTGATGTCCCCAGATACAATCTTTACAGTCTGGATGTTATTATTATTATTATTATTATTATTATTATTATTATTATTATTATTATTATTATTATTATTATTATTATTATTATTATTTTCGTTTTCTTGTTGTTATCGGTATTTTCTTGTTTATTATTACTGGATTTATATCATTGTAGAGTTTTGCAATTTTCAATTTTCGTATTTAGCCTTCTGGACCTGACTTCTGAAAACACCTAAGGTTCCTAGCTGGAAATTAATCGTCCCCAATCTGTATGTTTAATTGTTATTATTGTTAATATATTTTTTTACTATTATTCTCCATATAATTATTGTCATTACCGTTATTATGAATTCTATTTTTCTGCTTCTTCAGCAACTGTGTGGATACTGCCGATTATTATTTTTATCATGTTACCTCATGTGTCTAGATTGTGCTGATTGCATTTGTATATTCTATGTACATGGCCCTGAACTGAAATAAAGGATATTGATATACGTATCACTGAACCATGGCTGGTCATTTGTCCTGAATTCCATGACTTTTCTAAGGACATACGTTACTAAAATAGCCATCAACATTTCATTTAACTTCTTCTTGAGATCTGGATCTGATACAGCATCTGAAATAATAAGCGCCAGACAAGCTTCAATAACGCGATCCCAATTGGCTCTAGATTTCAGACCATTTTCCCAATGAAGGCATTAGGAATATAATGACTGATAGATTATGTCCATCGCCTATATATTCACACACCATGGTTTTGACGATAGTATGTGAATATGAGGTCTAATCTGTTACCAGAAATAAGCCGGGGTTCCTCAGTTAGCTGGACACAATTAGAGGATACACAAAACTCAAGAGCAGACTTGCCTTATTGATCAGTGGTATTTGAATTAAGATACTCGCTGTGACCGAAATAATGACGAAGCTCTTGAATCTTGTGACTGAGACACATTAATCCTCTCCAAGAGACAGTCATATAAAGAATCGTCAATATTTGGATTGCGGTAAACAACAAATATGTAAACATTGTAGAACTTACTGAAAATCTTAAAACAAATGACTTCATGTCGACTGCACTCTCAAGATTTCTGACAATAAAGTCATCCGGACTTTGTTTATACAGCCACACCTTGCGGTTGTGGGATGGCACGACGATCAGCACAATGCTTATATATATATATATATATATATATATATATATATATATATATATATATATATATATATATATATATATATATACATACATACAGTATATAAATATATATTATATAAAATATATATATATATATATATATATATATATATATATATATATATATATATATATATATACAGTATATAAATATTATATATATATATATATATATATATATATATATATATATATATATATATATATATATATATATATATATATATATATATATATATATGCGGTGTATGGCTGTAGTCGGACGATTATTTATCGTCTGAAAAACTTGGAGTGTAGTTGTCATGAAGGTCTTTGTTTCAAGATTTTCAGTAAGTTCTGCAATGTTCACGTATTTGCTGTTTACCACAATCCAAATATTGACAATCCTATCTATGACTGTCTCTTGGAGATGATTAGTGCGCCCCAGTCACAGAATTCATAACAAAAAACCAATATAAACCGTTCGATCTATATATTACGAACAATTTTATCGAAACCTAAAATCTCATGCTTGGAATACCGCCTTTCCATCAACACAACGACAATACCTAAAATGAATCAAAGATAAGATTCAAGTCGTTATAATTTGAATTTCGACTCCATGAATCCTCAGCTGAACGTGCATCTCTCATTCAGCTATGAAAGTTTATCCACTCAAGAAGCCGTTTCTCAGTCTGGATAAGAGGAGGAGGAGGACTGAGCTGCTGAAACGAACCATAAAATATAAGCCTGGAATTTACTGTTCTCTGAAATCTAACGTTTATGAAATAAATCAACAAACAGAAAAGAATGAAAAAAGATCTTAGTAAGTTCCACAGTGACAACTTTCATGAACAACATTACTCCGTTATTGGGTAAATCACGTGTACACCCAAGCTCTTCATGTTCACAAACCGGACACGGTCTAGGGAATTTGGGATTCCTCCACAAAATTTAAAGTTACTGTTTGACTGTCTATTTTCTTCTTGCTAAACTGGCGTTTACAGGGTCAGAGATAAACGAAGCCACTAAAAAAATCTTTATGGGGCCTTACATAAAAGGTCATCCTGCGCATTATACCAACTCTTAAAAATGCATTTTTTCTCATGTAAACAACAAAGAACTGCCCGGAAGACCTTAGAAGCATAACAAACTTTAGACAAACTGAATATGGAATTATGAAACCTTAGGCGTTAATGTTAACCTTTAACTGTACGTGAACCCTTACTACATAAAAATACTGAGGGCCGTGTTTAGTGGTCAACTTCTCTCAGGAGTACAAAACCCGCCCAGTGTCCTGAGAGGTGGATGAGATGAAAGATTTAGGTGGAGAGAAACGACATGCTAACTATAAGCTTTCCACCTGCAACTGCATACACTACCTGACCGTATGCAGGGAAACAATAAGGATCAACAACAGCTAATAAGTCCTCTGAAGGCGATACAGAAATACGGGCGAGCATGGGGATCAGTACCAGCGGGTGGAAGCCCCTCAAGAGGAGGATAAAACAAAAAGTGTCAGCAAAGGACCAATATTTATGAAAGGCTTGTTTGCTGAAAATTTAAGACAATTCATGTATAATGGCACCTACGTATTCTGAGGGCTTAGTACCAGTTAGAAAATGTAAAACAGTACAGAATTTTCCTTTTCTTAAATCGAGAACTATATATGTGAGCATGTTGCCAAAAGTTCACCCAACTGTTGAGAGTAGATATCCCCTTCATAGTTGGCCTGTGATTTGGGAAAACAGCACCATGAAATTTCTTTCTGCTGCTGATAGGGAAATAACATAAATATATTCACGAAATCTTGCCCAATAAAAAAAGATTAAGAGAAATGAAAATAACTCAAGACTCTCACTGCCCGTTTTGTGATGCTGAGGAATCAAATATTCACATGGTATATTTCTGCTAGAAAATTGCAAACGTAATAGTCTGGTTGAAGGGAGTTTTGAGGCATTTTTGCAATTTTCTCAATTATAATTTCATTAGAGTTATGTATTTTGATTTCTCAGAAGCATCGAAGAAACAAAGGGACACAGCAACTTTAATTTTGTCAATTTATATTGTGAATATATGGTTCCATTATAAGAAACCAAAGAGACGTCAAAACCACTTCAAAAGATAAAATGTTTAAGCTTTTCACAAAGAATTTTTGTAATATTGAGAGCAATGTATTCTAAATGTAAATGTATGTAGTTCGAGATTGGTTGTAATCTTTTGTAAAAAATTTATTGAATAAAAACTTGAAGAAAAAAACATCTACCGGTCAAAGCTTACCCCCTGAAGAGAGAGAGAGAGAGAGAGAGAGAGAGAGAGAGAGAGAGGCAAATAAACATTCCATATTTGGTGCCTTCACCTCTGGAAAGAGTAATTATTTTTTCTTCTCCCGATCGGGACTAACTTAAAATCAGCTAAACTAAATGGCTCTTCTCTACTAGTTTGAAATCAGTTTTTGCATACCCACTGTCATTCAGGCACTGAAACTGTTTAAGATGCTGAGGTCCTACAAAATTCTTATTATTAATGCTGCAGCTAAAATGTTATTTCCATCGTCTCATAACTTCCAATTTGCAAGCAAACAAGAAATAGGTCACCTCAGTCCTACCATTTCTTCTTTGAGCCTTTTGTCTTGCAACCCTAGCTTAATTGTGGAATGCTATTTATTCCAATAAGTTCTATAAACAGGCCTCTTCCAAAAAGTTTACAAATGTCAAAAATGGTCATACACAGCACCGCATGTTCTCTGATGAATCGAAGGTATCAAACAACTAACTATACGTGAGGAATAAAAGTAGGAAATAAGATCTTGGGACTGACTTTTTTTTTAGAGCAAAATAAATAAATGCACAACTTACTGCAGAAAAGGGAAATAAAATGGTACGGTTACAATAACAGTATTTTCTCTTTGATATTCATTTTGAAGGATTTGATATTTTTCTCCCGAAGTGGATACTCAAGAAGCACTCATGTCAAAACATATCATGTTTTTATGATACAGATTTCACCAGATTACATATCATTTCCTACGTTAGGTACATCGCCATCCAGCTTCCAATAGAAAAGAACCTATAATTTACCTCCCCTGAATACACAAAGGCACGTGCAAAATGGCATATAATATCTTTTAGTGAGGGAGGGACTATTATTGACTGAGACCTGAATAACTTTCCCTTCTCTGCTAAGACTATCAATTTTTTTTTTTTTTTTTTTTGCGGTGCGGTGAACTTTAAGTACGAGACCCTTGCACATCATAAATAATAAGAAGAAAGCGTTGACCAGAACGGTAAAAACCTCAAAAAAGAAAATAAGACCCCTACTAGGTTAAACAACCTCGCGCTGATAATCCCAGTGTTGGATATCGTACATGAATGACAAACAAATTGACACAGACAATTATTTCAACATTATATAAACGTGAAGTGAGTTAACACAGCATCTTGAAGAATATGATCTGTTCACCAAGGAATATGTTAATACTAAATGCAAGATCATCTCCAACCATGCACAGGGACGAGTGGATTTGTGAAATGCG
The DNA here is from genome assembly GCF_040412425.1 of Macrobrachium rosenbergii. NCBI lineage: Eukaryota > Metazoa > Arthropoda > Malacostraca > Decapoda > Palaemonidae > Macrobrachium > Macrobrachium rosenbergii. The sequence continues at coordinate 43,123,708 of NC_089787.1, forward strand.
TGAACATTTGTGTGATTTTAGAGGAATTAATCGAATAAACAGTGTTTCAATATTAATATACAAGTTAAGTAGAAGAGCAACATATATGAGACATTTATGAACTTGAGTTTAATTTTAAAAAGTTGTGTTCCGCTATGCAAAGTGTGTTACAAGCAAAAATAATAAAAAAAAAGGCTCTAAATGTTTCTTTTTGCAAGAATGCATTAGCCCAACCAACTAGGACACACACCAAAAAATCTGGTTTGCTGAAACCATAACAAAAGTTCCCCAAAGGAAAACAATGAAAGAAAAGAAAGTCCCAAGGAAGAATAACAGCCACTCCACTACAGTAACGTCGACCGTAACAGTTTACCTATTCGTATTGCACTAACGCAAATGTCGGGCAACTAAAACATCAGTAAAAACATCAGTACACCAGTGATTAACTTTTACTCAACCGAGGAGAGCTATTCATAAATCCATTAACAAAAAATAAATAGCATTCATTTGAAGAGACTGGCATCATTTTCAGTTTAATTAACGGGCACACAAAATTGCCCGAAAATGGAAATACATCAACTAAACGTTGTCATCCACAGCGTACTGATATAATCGGACTGGAGTTCTGAACTTGGGTTATTCTTGACTTTCTCTTCTTTGGACAAAGCGATCTGCGAGTCAACACATAATGTAATTTATAATCTAAAGACCCGCGAACATATATAAAAAATGATTTTGGTTCAAATGAGAAGTGGAGATCCAAAATATAACCATCAGAAGATAGATAAAACATACACTGAAAACCAAACTATTATTCACATTCGCTCATCTTGCTACGTGTCAAAACTTTAATGTTGGAAAAATACAAACTAACTTCCGTATTATGAAATGAAGCGACGATTACTTCACAAAAAGTGAAATACAAGTTTTTTTTTTTTTTTGCTAACACTACATCTGAGAGCAATACAATCAAAATTGCCTTTACATTCGTACATTTACCTGTAAATTTTATCTTTGCTCTAACTCTACTCAATTGTTCTAATATTTGGTTTCATTTCATTATTCAGTTCTATGACATATATATATATATATATATATATATATATATATATATATATATATATATATATATATATATATATATATATATACATATACATACATATAATATACAGATATATATATATATAATATACATATATATATATATATATATATATATATATATATATATATATATATATATATATATATATATATATATATATATATATATATATATATATATATAAATCATAGCTGCTTAAGTTACTTTTTTTGTGAGAATAGATAAGAGTTGAACGAAGGGTTAACGTCTGTTCCTTGGAAAAAATAAAGTTATCGAAACTTAACACAAACCTTAGCAGTCAGATGTAACTAGCAACAGCTCCTAATAAGTCAAAATAAAGAATAACGTCAAATAACTAAGCCCGTAGCTGCAATCAAGTCCTAGAGTCCTCTGTCCGCGTTGAAAGTACAAAAGCCTGGAACTTACTTCAATCTCAAGTTCGTTACTTTCTTATTTACCGAATATCTTCTGCTTTACACTACGGCACTATGCAAGCCTATCGGTGAGAATTCTATTAGGAGTTAAACGATATAAGTATCATGCTTATGATACTTATATTATTTAGGAAATATGAAATTTTGACAGAATGTCTCAATTCGGATTGAAATTCGATATCCAGAGACGGTCGGACCTTCACGAAATTATTGACCGTCCGCCTCGAAATGACATAACATTAACTACACTGGAAACCCACTATGTCCGTCAGCTTATTTAACGATAGTAATCACGTTACTGGTTACTAGTAATTGCAGTTATTTACAAGATGCCGTACTTAAATGGCATCACATATTTGGACATTGCCAAACATATCATTCCCTGCGATGAAACGCTCGCACATGCAATCGGTTTGGTTCGCTCATCATAAAAAAGGTTTTGTTCTCTAGTCCGAAAAACAAAAAAGTCAGAGAGAGAGAGAGAGAGAGAGAGAGAGAGAGAGAGAGAGAGAGAGAGAGAGGCGATATACACAGCATAATTCTTACCTCGCCATTACACGTTCGTAGTTGCTTTACATTTTATTACTAGTGGAGTACAGATGCCTTTTGGATATAAATAAACAATTTGCATATCTCCAAAAACGGAACAGTTACAACTTTTGTGTTCGAGTCAAGCAGGGAATAAACCGTTCGTGCAAAAAATATATATAAAAACAAGAGAACCCTAAAAGACCGCACACCTAGGCCAACAGCAATTGAAAGCACTTTGGTTAGGATCCAGAATGCAGAAAAGTATCCAGCTTTATCCCTGCCCATCTGCCCCTTCACATTCCATCAAAAATGTCGCGAGATGTCACTGAACCGATAAAAAATACACAAACTGAAATAAGACCAATTATCTTACATCCGAGCAAAAACATCGATGACTGAAAATCTGGAATTTCTTTTTGCGCAGAAACAGGTCGCAGTGAGATTCAAGAAGAGAGCACAGTGAATTAAAGCGTACTTCGAAACCATTTATGCAAACCAACAAATTCATCTACCATAATTTAGATCAGACAGGCGTCTTATTTCGTAAAGAATGTGGTGAATGATAATTTGTCTACTCACTCATTATGTAATGTAGAATCCGTCCTCAGGGGGCACTTCTCTCCGTTGGACCGAATCCAATGGTTCATACCAGGCCTACTAATCCCTTTCATACCTTGCGTTAGGGAAAGCAGCTGTGCTGGCAAAAGGCTAGCTAAATGTAAATCAACCACCACAACCCAGTGAAAAAGAAATAATATCGAGAATAACATTAATTCCCTATTTTAAGAGCATTTTTTACTACGACTTAGATCTTTTACAAACAGATGAGATAAAAACCCTTCTCTTCTGAACCTTTCCCTGAGGTTTTTATAAACAGTGGCACAAAACCCTACCGAGATATGACCTTTTATCTTTTTTTGTTTTTCCTTTAGCAAAGTGAAAGCCAGCTATAACTTCAAATAAAAAAAACTGACAAAAAAGTAAAGTTTCATTACTAATATGGCAGGCATATAAATTTAGCATTTCCTCACAATAATAAAGAGGACGACAAGAACAAGACTTAAAAAAAGTTAAGCACCGTCACTCAGCCCCTGAATACCACAAACATAATAGAATTCTATAATAAGATCCCAAAGTTCTTCAGGGAACAGGGAACAAGTGAATACAGAAATTCAGCACAAAAATTTTTCTTTTTAATTGGTGTGAAAACTTTAGATACTAATAAATGTTATCGTTATTTTTCTTTGTGTAAATTACATTGGAACATCGCAGTTACGTAGTTTCGTAAACTGATAACGTACCTAATGTTAAAAAAAGTGAATATTTAATGATTTATTACTAGTAAATGGAGTTCAAATACTGAACTGAAAGATAATTACAAATACATTTAAAGGCCTTTTCGACTTTTATGTGAGACATTACTGCACGAAGCAGTCGAAAACCCTTCATAAACTATTCGGGTTAAATGGAAACGTTCAACATAATAATTCGCGTCTTTTTTATTTTAACTAAATTCCAGAGTTTGTAGCATGATGGCCACTCAATCTCTATAAAAATACTGTGGCAAATTTCCGTAAAAATGAAAAATTCTACGAATGATCTTCTGGGAGCAGTGCTCTGAAAGAAGCAAGAATATTTGTATATATAATGAATGTAGCATCGTAGATAGTCATCGATGGAAACCTCTTTCCCTTTTGGTTCAGTCACGTGCTTGAATTGCAGCTCCTTGAATACCTAGGTTGGATAGCCTGTGATATAAAGTACCACTGTGTGTATATGTGTGTGTATATATATATATATATATATATATATATATATATATATATATATATATATATATATATATATATATATATATTACAGGCTCTAAAGTACTTAGCCTATATAAAGTTTAACATAGTAGGCAGGAGAAGGGCTCGGGAACACACATATCCAGTACATACATTTATTGTCGACGCGCTTCTTGACCCGTGGTCACATCATCAGGACATCTACAGTTATAATGTAAACAGGGGCATTCAGCATACATAATTAAAAGTAAGCATACACAAAACATGAGAAAACTTAAAATGGAAAATCAGTTAAACTTAAACAATCACACTTAAACACATTAAAAAACCAATAAAAGAAAACTTAAAATGAACTTAATGAAAAACTGAACTCAATAAAAAAGAATTTAAAATAAACTTAAAAGGCAGAGCAGAAGGTGCACCTCTCAAGGTGAAAGAGGAAAACACACTAAAAGAACACATCATAAAAGCAGAAGAAGGAGGCGGACAAATATAAACAAACAATCGAGTCATGATTGGCAATTTAACATCGGTACAATTCTTTTGATATTCAGACTTTCCAAGAGCAGTAGTTCTCCAGGTTCTTCACACACACACACACACACACACACACACACACACACACACACACACACACACATATATACACATAATTACATACACACACACACATATATATATATATATATATATATATATATATAAAATATTATATATATGTTTTTTTTAATTATCAATCGCATAGGAATGACAATATTTTTGGCAAAGTCTAGAACAATTCAAATGTTACTTAAAGATCCGCGATCTTTGTTTTGGTTTTCGTGTAACTGAAACTGATTTTTCTTTTTCGAGGCTTGGTTAACTTATTTCTTTACTAGTCTTGTTGACTTTTATATAGAACTTGCAGAATAATCACATAATCACACACACACACACACACACACACACAAAATCACCACTTTGTACATTTGAAGGTTAAGAATTTTAACATCCGCTAGGTTGGATCCATATTCTGCCTATATAACTTCTTCAGTTTTGTACTAATGTAAATACAGATAGCTAGTAACCCAATCTTACCTTAACATAATTTTCTAACCTCTCACTTATTAGTTAAGGTCACCATTAAAAAGTGAAGCACCAAAACTGACGGGAACGTGGTTATCTCTTGTTACTCTAACGTTATTAAAACATCACATGGCATATTCAAGCAACATCACTGCCTAAAAATGCAATAAAACATGATAAAAAGTAGTTAGTCTGTGTGTGTGTGAGAGAGAGAGAGAGAGAGAGAGAGAGAGAGAGAGAGAGAGAGAGAGAGAGAGAGAGAGAGAGACCATGACTGACTTTACCCGGTCAAGGTGAGCATTGCCTAGACAAGCCCCTCCCGTTTTTAATTATGATTTTATGGTGAACGCTTTGACACGCACTAATCACTACCATCTTTAATCTCTCTCTCTCTCTCTCTCTCTCTCACCATCCCCAGCCGCAACCTGCAACAGTCGACTATGAACGTAATTCACTGACTAGGCCAAAAGAGGTATTCTAGATTTTCACCAAGGCACACTCATACTGTTCTTCTGGGATCGAACCCGAGTTCACGGGTTGTGAGCCGAAAGTGCTACCAGCTGCACCAGACAGAGAGAGAGAGAGAGACTATTGACATATTTAAAAAAAAAAATAGCTTGACAAATAGATACAGGGAACATAGACACACGTCATTAACAGATCTAGAAACCAACCGGTAATCGAAAACGACTAAGTAACTCTTCAGCAGTATTCTCATACTCAGCAGAAGCAGAGACACGAAAGCAGCAGGCAAGCAGTATGAGCAGGAGAAGAGGCAGTACAACGATGAATTAACTCTTTGTACTTAGGAAGTTAATGGATTGATGATGCCGCAACATCCGTCACCCCTGGCTAAAGCCCAGGTCATCCTTGGGGCGTTCATGAGAGTATATAAACCGGGGCGAAAAACAGCTTCAGATATTATTATTCTTATTTTCAGGCTGCAAGGAGGAGCAAGACCTAGTGTTGGTACAACAACGCATTAAGAAGATCGTGTCTGTGCACTGTGGTGATGCATTTCGGTATAATATCATCTATTAAGCTGTAGACAAGCATTTTAATATCAAGTAAACCATTCCTCTTTACCATGCTTGGATTCTAGAAAAGAATTGTATAATCAAGATGGCTATGACTGGTGAATCATTTCTGTCAGCACGTCTGAATTATATGCAAGCATTTTATTACTAAAATAAACGTGTGCATACACACTGAATCTTTTCCACAGAGGTCTCAACGTAAATATTCGACTGACACGTAAATGTTCAACTTAAACAATCTCCGATTAAAAATTCTATTAAAACTATTTTCGCGAATTGTAGTTAATCAAAACAACTACCATAGCTAGTGCAAATTTATATCCACAAAGTTCTCGTTCATTAACACTCACTGGAGAGAGAGAGAGAGAGAGAGAGAGAGAGAGAGAGAGAATGAAACAAAAATTAAACAATTCCATTTCTATGTTAAAGAATCAACGTTCAAAGCAAATTTATGCGATATCATGCTGTGCTTATGATTATAATTTTGAATAATTCCATGTGCACTTGCTAAATCACAAGCCTTTATCATTAGAATCTAATCCATCCCGTTGAGAATGTTAGCGAGAAAGAGAGAGAGAGAGAGAGAGAAAGAGACTCGGATAAAGACTTTTTTCTCATTAAGAATATTACATAAATTAAGGGTATAATTAAACAAATTACCCAGAGGGTAATATAGCTTTTCAAGATGCACTCTGAGTACGTATTGAATTTGCACGCTATAATTATGTGGGCTGTCATGCCTTCAGAATGTAATCCTTCCAGTGGGTTTAATCTCGTGTCTGAGTCATGCGGCTCTTAATGGGGTAAATAGTTTTCACAATTAATTGGTTTAATAAGCAGGATGAATTCAAATTATACCTTAATTGGCGTGAGGCTTAATTCTAATTAGGATTTCCAAATCCGTATCATGCTCGCTGGGTTAGAAGCTAAATACAGAAATGGGCCTCGGCCTCTGATATTTCAGATTGCCACTAATATCTTGCAAAGAGGCCGAGTTAAGTATACCTTAGTTTAACCAGACCACTGAGCTGATTAACAGCTCTCTAGGGCTGGCCCGAAGGATTAGACTTATTTTACGTGGCTAAGAACCAACTGGTTACCTAGCAACGGGACCTACAGCTTATTGTGGAATCCGCACCACATTGTACCGAGAAATGAATTTCTATCACCAGAAATAAATTCCTCTAATTCTTCATTGGCCGGCCGGAGACTCGAACTCAGGCCTAGCAGAGTGCTGGCCGAGAACTCTATCGACTCGTCCAACGAGGAACGTGCAAAGAGACTATCTGATGCATATCTTATGAACGGTTTTACCCCAGGGAGAAGATTACCTCGTCGAGGCGCTCCTGTATGTATGATAAAATTTAGTGTACTTTTTGACTGAGCACTAATCACTCCTGTCCGATACTCCTGTTTACATCTCTCCTCAGTTGCATCCCACAACAGTCAACTAATAAACGAGCAAATAATTCACAGCTTGCATGAAAAGAGGCTTAGTGGATTATTAATGAAGCGAGCATACGCCGTTCGTTCCTCGCCGGGTCAGGGGACTCGAACGTACTGTAGGACCCTTCATTGAAAACCATAAATAGATACATTGCGAGACGACGACTAGAGAGAGAGAGAGAGAGAGAGAGAGATATTCACTGGCATTTAAACGCTGATCGATTAAAAGCCTATAGGTAAAGCTGGACGTTTTAATGTAACAAACTGAAACCTTTTAAAACGAGGTCATGAGATGTTAAAATCCTTCTGTATGTCATAATTTTTTATAGTTAACACACCTGAATTAGTATCAGTAACTCATAATTAAATCTCATTCGTTTTCATATCTAAACTTATACCTCAAAGACCAAAATTTCTTGCCACCAGATCTTTATTCGGAACAACACCAAATCTAACGGATTAACTTCTGAACCATTACCAACCAACAGAAAAAAAATTCCATGAAAATCAGGAGTTTGCAAGTATTCCTGAAAGCGAAATTTATTTTCTTATTTTCACGAAATCTAAGCTGTCAAGCAATGCACAAGTGCACTTTCGGCCATTCAGCGCTCAAGACATTGAAAAATGAGTTGGAGTTGTTGGACAGCAAGATAAAGACATTCAGAAAATAAGGATCTAAAGGTAGAACTGAAAGTCAGCCCACAGTCGCACGAAGTAATAATAGAGAGGCTGGAAGGCAAGACTGAGAAAAGAAGCAGCAACGAAAGTGAAGTGGGTGCAGCTAGGGACCCTGCAAACCCCGTTAGTAGTGCCTAAATTGCACCGCATGATATGCACTGACGGCGCTATCAAACAAACTATTCACCAAAATCTTCGGAACTGGACCTTTGGGGTCCTATGACAAAATGCGGGGTTTTACAACGGTAAAAATCTTTAGTTCTTTTAGTCAAAAGCGATGAAAAAGAAAATTACAGATTCTGGCTCTGCAGTCAACACACATCTCAAATGAATAATTCTATAGTCTTAAAATGGCAGTTCATTTCACTAATTTTTTTTCTAAGCACGCTACTTCTCGAGCTATCTTACTGAATAACTGCAGACAGATCCTGATTCCCAAAAGTAGCACTGACAGTGGAGCTACGTCCAAATCTATAAAATGTCAAGCATAATAGAAACAATTCTCTGCATGTCTTTCTTAGTTCCCTATTATTTTCATTTCTAAGTTACTGGAATGAAACGACAGTATCTTGATTTACCGACGTAATGACAAATGAGATATGTCCAATACCATTAGGCTTCAGGATCTTGTACGTTAGTCGAAGAAGTTTGAAACTAATGCAATCCAGCTTCAAGTTATCGCAATAAGGAGAATGGTGCTATCGTGATCCCTCAAAACCTGGTAACTCAACGGCGCCTTCCGTGGCAAGGTGATGATGTCCTTAGATGAATGTCATTCCGAGGAAAATTATTTGGGAGAGTGGCAATTATTTTTTAGCAGGAATATGAAATTTAGGCATTATGCCAAGCGCTGGGACCTATGAGGTCATTCAGAGCCGGAAGGAAAATTGAGAGTAAAGGAGGTTGTAAAGGTGTAACAGGAGGAAAACCTCGCAGTTGCATTATGAAACAAGTGTTAGGAGAAGGTGGAAAGTACCATGGAAGAAAAAAGATATAAGCGGAGGTACAGTAAAAGGAATGAAACGGACTGAAGCTAGGGGCAGAAGGGACACTGCAAAGAACCTTACATTAAGTAATGCTTACAATGCACCGCGTGAGGTGCACCTGAGGGCGCTACTCCTGCGGGGTTTATTTTAGTCTCCTGAAAGTGTCTACAACAACACTAACTTACAGAAACAATAACCTAGAGATTCTGTGACAAAACCTACTCATGATATATTCCTCTGAACTCTTTCATCATCTTAATGTTTTCCGCTGAACCATAAGTCGAGGTTAAGAAAACTCTCACTCTGTTATAAAAGATAAAAACTTTTCTTACAAGGCAAGTATGAAAAAAGTAAGGTTTTGCCTGTAACAGCGATTAAACAGTGGCTTTGATTTACACGTATACAATTTTCATACGATAAAAGGAAATTACTGCTAATAAAAACTCGCATCCTTCTTTGTCATCGATGTTTCGAAGAACTAATTAGCCTACACGGTTATTCCTGGAACACATCGGATAACGCTCAAACAGTAATAGACAACTCACTTCCCTTCAGTTTTCCTAGCTTCAGATTTTACAGATGTCACTTCAATTTCAAAATGTGCAAAGGAAAACACTGCAAAATTTACAGTGAAATTAAAAGAAATTTCATCTGCGATGAAAAAACTTGTCAACTATATCCGAGTAGGAATATTCTTTTCAAACACTGGATAGGTGTGTATATGTATATATAAATATATATATATATATATATATATATATATATATATATATATATATATATATATATATATATATATATATATATATATATATACATACATACATACATACATACATACCTTTATATATATTTACATACATATGTACATGTATGCACATATATACATATATATAAACATATATGTGTATATATACATACATACATACATATATGATGTATATATATATATATATATAATATATATATATATATATATATATATATATATATATATATATATATATATATATATATTATATATATATGAATTTTTGTCACATACACCCCGACGTTTTTTATATTCACAAACATCAAACTACTGATGTCGTTTATTATCAAATTCACTCAACCTTTGAAAAACATAAATACACCAAAGACGAATTTATAAGAGGTAAGCGATTTGTCGAATGGCTTTTATCACCTATAAATTTTCCTTCGGTGTAAGCTAGTTATTCGAAGTTGAGTAAATTCGGCATTAAACGACATTTTTGCAATGATATATAATATATATATATATATATATATATATATATATATATATATATATATATATATATATATATATATATATATATATATATATATATATATATATATATATATATATATATATATATATATATATACAGCATATATGTGCGTATGTATATATATATATACACATGTTTATATGTATTTGTGATTACATGTACATATGTATGTAAATATATATAAAGATATGTATGTATGTATGTATGTATGTATGTATGTATGTATGTATGTGCAAAGATACCTTAACGGTAATACGGAAGTTCCAACTGTAGTGCGATAAAGATGAAAGGGAGATGGCTTAGACATGTCATTCGCACAACCTGGGAGAATAGCATGTACAATTCTTGTATGAGAAGCTCATGTTCTTTCAATCTATTTTGAAAATAAAACCACCAGATTGATTGTAAAAAGCACTCTTGTAAGCGTATCAAAAACAATTATATGCAAAACAATGACTAAGAGGAAAACAAAACAGAGACAACTTGGGCAGTGTACCCATGGAAGAAGCTGTGGGCAGAGAAAGGTCAAGGACACAAAGGTAGTGTCACACAGGAGGTGGAGGTTCAAGGATTTACCAGAGCCAGCACATGGAATTTAATCTACAAGGGCTTTAATTCCCAGCATAAAAATACAGCAAGAACTCATGTCTCGTCATTTTATAGTTACTAGACGATGGGGACAGACTGGTCCTTGAAGATTGTAACCTTTGGAATAAAAATATCGATTAGTCGCCATGCTGTTGAAATGAGGTCCTCTTATTCTATGTACACACACATTATATATATATATATATATATATATATATATATATATATATATATATATATATATATATATATATATATATATATATATATACATTGATATATATATATATATATATTGTTTATATATATATATATATATATATATATATATATATATATATATATATATATATATATAGTATGTGTGTGTGTGTACATAGAATAAGAGGACTTCATTTCAGCAGCATGGCGACTAATCGATATTTTTATTCCAAAGGTTACAATCTTCAAGGACTAGTCTGTCCCCATCGTCTAGTAACCCATCGTCATAAAAATGACGAGACATGAGTTCTGCTGTATTTTTTATGCTGGGAATTAAAGCCCTTGTAGATTCAATTCCATGTGCTGGCTCTAGTAAATCTTTGAACCTCCACCTCCTGTGTGACACTACCTTTGTGTCCTTGACCTTTCTCTGCCCACAGCTTCTTCCATGGGTACACTGCCTATGTCGTCTCTGTTTTGTTTTCCTCTTAGTCGTTGTTTTGCATATAATTGTTTTTGATACAATCACGAGAGTGTTTTTTACATTCAATCTGGTGGTTTTATTTTCAAAATAGATTGAAAGAACATGAGCTTCTCATACAAGAATCGTACATGCTATTCTCCCAGGTTGTTCGAACGACATGTCTAAGCCATCTCCCTTTCATCTTTATCTCATCTACAGATGGAACTTCCGTATTACCCTTAAGGTATCTTTGCACATTCTAACCTGCCATCCTGGTATAGTCTTCTTAAAGCTGTATTCTGAAATCCACAAATTCTTCTATGTGCACTTTCACTGTTATACCAGGATTCATGTCAATATATGAATTACAGACCATATTAGACATATGCGTAATCTTAGTTCCGTATACAATTTTATTTCAAAATCTTATTAAGCCTAAAGGCATGTACATACATACAGACATGCATACAAATAACTAAGACAGAAAAACCGTTTAACATCGAATTCACTACACCTAGGGTGTAGATTTATGGACTTCAATATTGAGTATTTCTGGCATAATATCTGGGAATATACGAAAGCAACGCAAGTATAAAGTCATAAATAAACATACACATATATATACAGTATATGTGTGTAGGTGTGTGTGTGTTTGTGTGTGTGTCTCATTGTTATTAACCACAATGCCCTTTTAACTTCTCGATTTCTTCACAATTTCGAAACGCGTGTCACTACTAAGCCTAGATCCAAATCAACAAAGAAATGAGATGCTCAGATGCCCGGCTAAGATTCGATCTCGGGTCCGGGGTATCAGAATGAAGTAACAATAATTACATGGCCCCTAAGTACGCATGAGCGGGAATAGACTAATACCCTTCTTAGTGGTCAGGTCATTTTCGTTACCTCGTTCTGTACCCCGGACCTGAGAATGAATCTCAGCCGGGCATCAGAATATCTTTATTTCTTTCTTAGTTTAGATTTAGGCCTAGTAGTGACAAGTGCTTCCAAAATGTGAAGAAATCGAGAGATTAGGATGGAACTGTAGTTAACAACAATTGCATACATGTATGGTAAAGATTCTAAATGGACCAACAGATTCTAAATGTATACATATATATATATATATATATATATATATATATATATATATATATATATATATATATAATATATATATATATATATATATACATACACAGTATGTATGTATGTAGGTGCACGTGTGTTTCCCTCCATTTTAGTGAGCACCAGGTTAGGTTCAGCTGGTCTAGTTGGTGGTACCTGGATTAGGGGCCCGAGCTCATGACAGAAGCACCTGCTGCCTTGTGGGTTAGAACCCCTTCTGCCAAAGGCTAGATGAAAATAAAAAAAAAAATGCGGAATTGCTCAGAAGGAACACCAGAAATCATTGGCAGTGGGATGACGCGTAGGAATAAGTCATTGAGTGCTTTGTCTCACCGGCTTCAGCTCAGGACGCCTGGTGGATGACTTTCGTTAAAAACCAATACGTAGTCAATGGAAAGGGTCACTGACCTTAGTCAACTAGGAAGTGGCTATTCATTTTGTAATTAGCTAATGAATCCTCTACGGATTCTGCCACGTATAATGGATATGTACAATTCAAACTAGAAAATCACTGTTGAAGAAAATAGAACAGCATAAAATTATAAGATATACACTAGAGAACAGTGCAGTTTTCTTTTATGATAGTGAAAACAATCATGATAAAAAGCTGCTTTATTCCAATGCTGTGTTGGAAAGAAATACACCTGGATTAAGTTTTATAATGTGGATTTTTTGTAAGAATGTGAACATCACCCCGAAAATGTATAAACTTGATCCACCTATTTCGAAAGAAATGTATAGATTTCAAGGAGAGCAGTTTTGCCGTGGCTTAACATTAATGGAAAGAACCAACCTGCATGGAAAACCAAGATTTGTTATATGTGCACCGACCCCTATGACAAGTGGGTTTATGGACACCCTTTTTTACTGTCAGGGACGAATATGTTTCGCACCTATCTGTGTGCTTCTTTGTACTATCTCTCTAGTACATATATCGTCAATTTTTAACACTGTATCAGATGGCGAAACTGGTCAGGATTCACACCCCTTGTTTCACTGTTTCCCCATGGCACATCTGCAAATAAACATCAAGTATTCTGAAGATTTTAAATAATATATATATATATATATATATATATATATATATATATATATATATATATATATATATATTTATATATATAATATACCTATATATATACAGTATTATATATATATATATATATATATATATATATATATATATATATAGTATATATATATATACATATGTATATATATATATATGTATATATATACAGTATTATATATATATATATATATATATATATATATATATATATATATATATATATATATATATATATATATATATATATATATATATATATATATATATATATATATATATATATATATATATATATATATATATATATATATATATATATATAATTACAAGCATTATACAACTGACTACGAATCACACATTAAAAAAAAAAAAAGAAAGCGACGCAAAACGCACGTGGAGAGCGCACACAAGGCACCTGTGAAAACAGCAGCAGCAGCAGCAGGTTCTGGGACACGTGGCGGACCCCTCAAGCTATCGGCAGAATAAAACCAACTCTTAATCCTCTTCGACAACTTGAGATGCTTATCTGGAGATGCTGCGCGCGCGGGGGAGAAGGGTTACATCCATATCCCCCATTCCCCAAAGGGAATTCATTTTCACCTTCCTGTCACTCAATGCGATTATTACTCGCCTACGTTTAATATCAATCAATACGATTTTCAAGCTTTTTTTTCTTTTTAACCTTTAACACACAGACGAAAATCGTAATCCGTGCGCTCTCTTTGTCCTGCTCATCGAAGCTGATAAGTATCGATAAATCCATTCATCAATTAATGACTGCTTTTCTTTCTGTTCATTCTGAATTAACAGCGATGCTTAAGTCAAAATGTGGACTCCTTCACTTATTCTCTCTCTCCTGTTCGCCTAAATAGCCAATATTATTCACTATAGTTTTGTTATACAGCCTGAATTTACTGTGAAGAACTTAATCACTGTTCGTCCTCTCTCTCTCTCTCGCTCTCTCTCATGATTAAGTCAATGTGGACTCCTTCACTTATTCTCTCTCTCTCCTGTTCGCCTAATTATCCAATATTATTCATTATAGTTTTGTTATACAGCCTGAATTTACTGTGAAGAACTTAATCACTGTTCGTCCTCTCTCTCTCTCTCTCTCTCTCTCTCTCTCTCTCTCTCTCTCTCTCTCTCTCTCTCTCTCTCTCTCTCTCTCCTGTTCACCTAAGTATCCAATATTATGAATTATGATTTTAGTTTATCTTCTGAATTTACTGAGAAGAACTTACTCACTGTTCTCTCTCTCTCTAGACATTCCATTCAAAAATTCACGTTTCCGTATATATTTTTAAACAAAAAGTTTGTTTTCAAAACTACTTCATTAAGCTTGTTGATATACGTAACACGGCAAATCGATGTTTTTTTTAAAACTTCAGTTACCTTCCCAAATCCATAAACCTGTCAACCGTTTAATGATCAAATCAAAGAAAAAAGTTTTCAGACTAAGCACAATCCAAGGTTAATACAAGGAGATATACGGACCTTGGTACAATCAAGCAAGTTCTCCAGGACAACAGTAGCCATTAAAGTTTTAATTTACCTACGGGGACCTTCCGAGGTTGGTGCAATCCTTTTCTCCAAGGCCTGGATTCTACAATCCCAGAATGGTTGAAAAAGCGTAAAATAATTTATGTGAAATAATGAAATATAAATTCATGAAAAACCTGGAGATTTTGTTTGAATGACATTCAAAATCTATGAAGGAATTCAAAAATTCGTTAACCTGGCAAAAAAAAAAAAAAATTAATGATTTATCCTGGCCAATATACAGAAGTATATACCACATCTCATTTATCTGTATTCTGTCACACATTCCTAGTTTACGGATATACTGAGAGTTGATAATTGCCAGTGAATTATCATGCAAGTAGAAACTTGAATAATCGAACCTAATGATCTTTAATCTCTGTAAAGACATAAATACCTCCAACAACAAAAAAGCATTCTAAGAATACCATCAATGCGTCCATCTAAAAAAAAAAAAAACTTATTAACGTAAGTAAAGCTACCATTATTAATCCTGCTGTGTAGAGAGAGAAACACTACAAGAAAAAGAAATCACCCACAAACATTAACTATTTATAAATAAACCATATAACTGCATCATGGCTTTGAAGACTTCATTCAGCCTAAGCCCAGTGCAACCTGGAACTGTCGATATTAGAAA
>NC_089787.1:43144681-43227181 GCF_040412425.1 Macrobrachium rosenbergii
GTGGCCTGTGGTAAAGGAAAACGCTGGGATTCTGGTTATTCAAATAAAGAGTAATAATGGCAGCTTACGGTCTATCCCATTCAAGTGCAAAAAAATTCTACAAGTTTTCACTGTTGGAATTCGGAAGAGGTGCTCCATCAAATAAATTTGGTTTTCTTTCTATATGCTTCATATCTATGGAGTTGTTGCCGATTGCTGAGGGTGGAAAAATGATCTTATGGGTCATCCAATACATGGGTTTAAAAATGTATTAATTTTTTCTTTCCACGTGGCATTCCATCAAATCAGCGGTTGCATGCGTTCGAGATATTTCATATCTTGAGTTATCACCACATTCTCCGGTAAATTCTTTAACCAAAGGGTTCTCGTTATTAGCTGCGGTGACCGGTTTGTACGTAGAGAACGCATCTAATCACTATCAATCGGCGTCTTCAATTAGATGAAAATACATTCTGGGAAGAACATCTCTGAAAGTCTTAATTCATCATTAGTGTAATTATGTGTTACCACCCGGAGCAGTCTATGTTATTTACACTCGATATTAAACTTTTAATGAATAATTCAAGAGTACAAAATGTTCTCCGTGCTTTTACCGCTTAGCACGTTCACAAACAGCTTAGGTATCCGAGGGGAGACGCCAATATAGCTGTTTCATACACTACGACCATCGCCATAAAGAGAGAGAAATTAGCATAAAGTAGCGAGAGAAGAAGAAGGGTTGTGTTGGTGGCGAAGAAGTAGAGAAGGAGAGAACAGTTGAGAATCGGTGGTGAGAGATCTTATCGGACTCAACTACACAAAACTCACTTGTAATTGCCCTCCCTCGACCCCGCTACTGCGCCCCACAACCTCGCTACGAGGAATACCAACTTCCTTGGGTAACATCCCCCGTCCCGCCCCCAACACCAACCACCCAACCTCGTACACCCATTTCCCCTGACCAACAAGACATCGTCGAAACCATTTTGACTTTCATTTAAACTCCCACGTCTTCCCGAGCTCTCGCGAGAGAAAGGGCGAGAGGAAAGAATTATAGCAGGCTCATAATCAGAAAGAACTCGTACCAAAACAGCCAGTGATACAGAAAACGAAGGCGATGATGCTCACGAGACAAATGACAAGAAAACCGCGTCTGAAAACATTTCTTCCTCGCCCCTTCCACCATACCGACCGGCCTGGTGCTGGATGCTGCTGCCGCCGCCGCTGCTGCTGGCATTCCAAGCTGTTTGTTTCCTTCAAGGTCCAGCCACCAATCCATTCATTATAATGACAGATTTAGGAAAATTAAGTGTGATTACAAGGACCATAAACGGTGCGCCGATATAACTTCTTTTGATTTCTTTTCGCCTGGATGCTGAGATCTGGGCTCGGGCAAGGAACGAAGGACGAATGACGGGGTCGTCGTTATGCGCTAATTGATTCTCACACAAAAACATTTGTAATGTGATCGTCATAAACGTATGATGTGTAATTAAAATAAAAAGACACGTACGATGGAACTCGTTAAGGAGAGTAACAAGAGGGTAACGTTAATGTTCTCGGTGGCAATTTCCTCGCCGAATTACTTGCCTTGGACTTGTTTTGAGGGGGAGGGGGAGGAGGAGGGGTGCGACTGGCCGATAATGATTATTAATGCCTTTCTCTCTCTCTCTGTCATTCTCATTTTTATGCTATGTCTTTTTATTTGCTTCTTTTCATTTTTCTTACACGCACAAACAAGTTTACATAAATAAAAACACATACACACAAACGCGCACATATATATATACAATATATATATATATATATATATATATATATATATATATATATATATATATATATATATATATATATATATATATATATACATATACACATACACAAAATATACAATTGTAATAACCCCAAGCCCTCTTGCTTCTCGATTTGCACATTTTGGATACGCTCGTCACTGCAAAGCGTGAGAACTAAATATAGAAATTATACTGACGCCGAGCAAGATTCGTACCCGAATCCGAAATATCAGAGCGTGGTAACATTATCGCGGTGTCAAGTGCATCCAAAATGTGAAGATATAGAGAAGTTAAGAGCACATAGTGTTTATTACAATCACATACAGAGTATATCTGGTAAAACGTGGCCAGCAGATTATAAGTTATATATATGCATAAATATATATATATATATATATATATATATATATATATATATATATATATATATATATATATATATATATATATATATTCAATCAGTAAGCTACAAACGTCCTTTAATATCCAATTCGCTCTACCTCGAAATAATATATTTTCATATATATGTTACCGAAGGGAATTTTTAGTTGATAATAAGTTCGTCGTCTCGTGGGCTCGAACCAGCGAAGACAAGAACTCAGGACTACACTGGACGCATTTCAACCCACGCGGCGTGGGTTAAAATGCGTCCACTGTAGTCCTGAGTTCTTATCTTCGCTGGTTCGAGCCCACGAGACGACGAACTTATTATCAACTAAAAAATTCCCTTCGGTAACATATATGAAAATATATTATTTCGAGGTAGAGCGAATTGATATTAAAGCGACGTTTGTAGCTTACTGATTGAATATGAATAACGGTGATGTGATAAAAAAAGTCATATATATATATATATATATATATATATATATATATATATATATATATATATATATATATATATATACATACATATACATATATACTTGAATTTTTTGTCACATGCACCTTCACATTTTTTATATCCACAAATATTAAGCTACAAAAGTCGTTTAACATCCAATTCTCTCTTCCTCGGGAGTAACATACACGCAAGGGGGAATCATTTATTTATTATTAATTATAGATTTACTGACAAAGTAATTTACATCAAATAGGGTGTATTAGTATGCTAATATACCCACCAACAAATAATACACTCTATTCAATATGCATTACATATTTTCTGTCATTAATACAAATCATTTGCTCCAGTAAAAGTTGGGAAACTTTTCAACAATTCTAGGACAAAGACCATTATTCAAAAAATAGCATACTTGAAGGGGAATCATAATTAATAAGCGCTTCACGACCAGTCGGCAGTTCGAATCCAATTCATGACGAAGCGCTTATCAAATAATATTAAATGACATAAATGTGTGTATGTGTGTATATATATAGGCTATATATATATATAAACTGTATATACATATATAATATACATATATATATATATATATATATATATATATATATATTTATATATATATATATATATATATATATATATATATATAATATATATATAAATACACAACACATAATACACACACATATTATATATATTATATATAACATATATGTTTGTGTGTGTGTGAGTGTGTGTAACTAGTATAATAACCACAATGCCCACTTAACTCCTCGAATTCTTCACACTTTGGATACGCCTGTTACTACAAGCCTTAGATATAAATGCAAGGATATTTGAAATTCTGATTTTTGTGGCCGGATTCGAACAAGCATCCAAAATATCAGAACAAGGTCACAGTAACAATCGTATTCAGAAAGTGTGAAGAATTCGAGGAGTTAAGTGGGCAATGTGGTTATTAAAATTACAAACATATCTGGCTAAAAGTGAATAGTAGGCTATATATATATATATATATATATATATATATATATATATATATATATATATATATATATATATATATAAAACAATGTGGGCACCAAAACAAGAGTTGGGAGAGAAACGAATATATACAGTATATACATATGTATACACATATGCATACACACTTTTTGGATACGCTTATAACTACCTATGTCCAGAATATCAGAACGAGGTCAAGTGGCCGACCCAATACTATGGCTGTGGGTTCGAATCCTCATACGGATATCAGAATTACTTAAAATTCTTTCATTTGGCTCTAAGTCTCTACAGTAACAAGCGTATCCGAAAAGTGTGAAGAATTCGAGAATTCAAGTGGGCACCGTGGTTATCATAATTTCATACGTATCTGGTTAAAAGTAACCAACAGATTATATATATATATATATATATATATATATATATATATATATATATATATATATATATATATAAATAAATATAAACACATATATTTTTATATCTTTATACACACACACACACACACACACACACACACACACACACACACATATATATATATATATATATATATATATATATATATATATATATATATATATATACTGTATATGTTAACCTCATTGACTTTTAAACTTCTCCATTTCTCCACGTTATTTGGATATGCTTATCACTGTAAAAACTTGAATTCCAAATGACAAATAAACCAAGAAACTCCAATTTTCAAGCCAAACAAGTTAGTTAGTTATAAATGATTTGCCAAACAGAGTGAATATATATATATATATATATATATATATATATATATATATATATATATGTATATACATATATATACATACATACATATATATATATATATATATATATATATATATATATATATATATATGTAGCTTAATGTTTGTATATGAATCACGGTGATGTGATAAAAATTCATTCATAATATGGCTGCGTGCGACAAACGCACTACGGGTTAGCATGGCAGAGGTGGGCTGATATCGATTCTAAATGCAAATACCTGAGTTCGACGGGGATTTGTAGGTGGGAGTCGGTATCTACTTATACTTTGGCCGGGTAGTTAAAATCGCGCCACTGTAGTCCTGAGTTCTTGTCTTCCGTGGTTCGAGCCCACAAGACGACGAATTTATTATCAACTAAAAAATTTCCCTTCTGGTAACATATAATGCTTATATATAAAACATAATATTTCCGAGGTATGATATATTGGATATTAAAGGACGTTTATATATATAATATATATATATTATATATATATATATATATATGTATATAAAGTCCGTCGCCACCTGCTTTAAAAACAACGAGAGTTAAGTGCCTTTGACCAGTAAGCCATCAAGAGAGGTGTAAAGTGTAAATTGATACCGACGACACTGGTATCGAATTTAGGTTTTTGTACTGGGAACCAGTATCAACCCACCTCCACAATAACTGATTGGTGTTTGTAACAGGAGGGTATTTATGAGTTATCACATAAATCCTGACGTTATTTATATTAACAAATCTGGCCACATATGCGTGTGTATTCTGTGAAACAGGATAATCTACTGGTAGTTTTGTGTCCTGGAATAAGGTTGTTAGCCCCTTCCCTTTTCTACCTTGACTGTGATCCAACATAGTCGACTAACCATCAAGTCCCTGACAGACTCCTCATGCCAACTAAGTGCAATGGGTATTTCATAATTTACACATAATATTATATATATATATATATATATATATATATATATATATATATATATATATATATATATATATATATATATATATATGTGTGTGTGTGTGTGTGTGTGTGTATACTATACTGTATATACATACGTATATATGTATGTATATGTATAAATGTATGTATGTATATATATTTATTTACTTAATTCCATTATGCCAAGAGGAAACTCTCTGATCTAAGACTTGTTCACCACGACCCCACGAAAAGAGAATTTAATAACTTAAGATTCGTGTTGTCTGACAGTCAGTTTCTTTGCTTAATGGTAAACCTACATGGATGTGAAACGGCAGTCTTGAAAACCATTTAGGTAATACTAATAAGAATAAAACATCTACTTTTTCTCACTAAAGCACATGGAAAAGTAAGTGAGAACCAGACTGCGTTTTTCCATGTCCAACCTGGACAACCTTGATTCCTAAAGAAGCAAATGTGCAATGCACAGCAGCAGATCTTTTGAGATATAAATTCATGATAACTAAATAATACAATAACTTATCAAAGCAAAGCCGGACGTATTTAGCAGGTATCGAAGTATCACATAAGAAATACTTAACACAATACTTGACATTTCCATTACTCATGTCTAAAAAAACACTAAAAACGCAAGTGAATCTAGTCATCAGTAAATGATGATTACTAATTATCGTACGAGCAACGAAGAAGCGCCAATATCTATTGCTAACATGTGAATAGAAAGGGAAGTGAGGTGTTGCGATCTCCTTTTCGTAAATGTCACAAGGAAAAATAGGAATTAATAATTTCCACCAGTACACTGATAAGAACTAAGACAGCATGATGCAAACAGTTCGGGGGTTGGGTG
Source organism: Macrobrachium rosenbergii (assembly GCF_040412425.1). Taxonomy (NCBI): domain Eukaryota; kingdom Metazoa; phylum Arthropoda; class Malacostraca; order Decapoda; family Palaemonidae; genus Macrobrachium; species Macrobrachium rosenbergii. The sequence continues at coordinate 43,150,858 of NC_089787.1, forward strand.
ACTCAGCAGTGGACATTCATAAACAAATGCCTGAGGGGAGTAAGTGACTTGGCCACATAAATAAAACATGCGTTAATCCGGCTTCCACGTGGGAGGAGCGAGTATAATGATAGATTTACGTCAATAAGCCGTGGGATAAAATCAATCACTAGAATTATAGTAAATGAGCAGTTCTCAATCACTCATCCAATGCACTCCTCTTGGTAAGGAATTGGAACTGGAACACAGAGTTTAGGCCAAAGGCCAAGCACTGGGACCTATGAGGTCATTCAGCTCTGGAAAGGACATTGAGAGCGAGTAGGCAGGTTTGAAAGGTGTAACTAGAGGAAAACCTCGCAGTTGCACTATGAAATAATTGTTAGGAAGGTGGATGCAAGATGGAAGAAAGATACAGTGAATGGAGGTAGAGTAAAATGAATGAAAGGAGTTCCTCTTGGTAAGCATTAGTGTTCATTGTTGACATCACACTTACATCGGGAAGGCCATTAGGCCGAATTACTTTGTTCGAATCTCCGACCGGCCAATGAAGAATAAGAGGAATTTATTTCTGGTGATAGAAATTCATTTCTCGGTATAAAATGGTTCGGATTCCACAATAAGTTGTAAGTCCCGTTGCTAGGTAACCAAATGGTTCTTAGCCACGTAAAATAAGTCTAATCCTTCAGGCCAGCCCTCTCTAGGAGAGCTGTTAATCAGCTCAGTGGTCTGGTTAAACTAAGCTATACTTTTTTTTTTTTCTGGTCACTGCTTCCTCTCGAAAACTGTATGTACCGTATTAAATCCTTTCCTTTTTTCCACCGAGTAATTAAGGCTTATGGCGTACTTGGAAAGCGCATATATAATTGTTACTTAACTTTATATTAAAATACATCCCTTGAAGTTTATAATTTCACTCACGAAACTGAAGGATGTACAACTGAACTTCAGTGTTTTGGTCATTGAGCTACAATCTCTACATCTCACTAATGAAATACTTAAATTACATCAAAATCTTAGCATACTCTCAAGTCAGTAAGGTTTAAGCAAATAAGAGATACATTACAAACACTACTTGTTCAGGCCTGTTCCGAAGACTGCATGTACATATATATCTGGAGTACCTCCATTTTAGTTTTCTGTAAAAGAAAACTACTGAGGTGGCTTTTTGTCTGCTCTTTTTCTTTCCGCCCTCAGAACTTAAAAACTACTGAGGCTAGAGGGCTGCAAACTGGTATGCTGATAATCCACCCTCCATGCATCAAACATATCGAATGCAGCCCTCTAGCCTCAGTAGTTTTTATTTTATTTAAGGTTAAGGTTAGCCATGATCGTGCGTCTGGCACCGCTGTAGGTACCAACAACACAGGCCACCATCGGGACCGTGGCTGGAAGTTTTATACAGCATTATACGCTGTACAGTAAACTCGATTGTGCCGAAGAAACTTCGGCGCATTTTTTTGCTTGTTCGTATTTCTCCTCGATATCAGCTGGTAGGTGCAAGTTCAGAGGTACACACCAGGCATCTTATTACCTGTAGGCCTAACACCTGACCAAACTTGACCTAAACCCACCTGAAATAAAGGCCCTCCTGCTTGTCTCGTTTCTAGATCATCTTTCCCTCCGCCACAGACTGGCATTTGTTTCTTTTGTATAGTCTCTATTTTGATTACAGTTCAGCTGATCTCAGCTACCGTATTAACACCCGTCAAGCTACCTCTCCCAGAGTTACCGTACTGAGGTAATAAGGTCATTTTCGTATTACAGGGACTATGCCGTCTCTGTAACGCAAAGTTCTGGAACTCTCTTCCGTTTGTTAACTTCCTTTAAAATACAGTTCTATCTCGTCTCACCCTTTCACCTCCCTTTTGTATTTTATTTTCATCTGGCCTGGGGAGACAATGCCTTTAGGTTGTCCATCCCACTGGCCTTGATATTAAAAAAAAACCTGTAGTCAAAAGAATCGTAACAAATATTATTAACGTATAATAATCCTTAAATTACATTAACATTTGTATGGTTCAGTATTTCAGAATGCTTTCTATTTAGTAAACTTATTTTAATAACATTCATGGAGTTATTTACAGAATTTCCTTCGGCTACAATTTTCACTTGTTCGTTTCAATTATGCTAAGTACAACAGTTCAACACCACAAAGAAATAATACCAAATTTTGCAAGCAAGAGGAAAACGAGCATGAGCACATCCTCACGTACGTTCTGTCTTACTAGACTTTGGAAAACTTTGCTGCAGAGGCTTCGGCCAAGTCTAGGCAGTGGGGACAGTTATTAAGTGGTAAGCAACCAACCTATGCCAACTTGACCAGCGCTTGTTGATTAACAGCAAAAAATTACTGTAACGGACACAGCTGATGCTGAGTGTTGCAAAACCAAAAAATCGGTGAATGTCAAGGTACGAAAAAAAAATCCATGAAAAAACTAAACATTAAATCAGAATAAAGAAAAAGGATTTTCAAGAAAAGAGAAAAGGGGATATTTCCTATCAAGAAGCAATGGAAAAGACAAATTTCGCGCGAAAGACTATACAAATAATGATAGGAGAAATTTAATAATTAAGAAATAATATAAGCAGTACATCACGGTACACTACATAACAACTACTTAGAAATTACAAAGTACTAAGCACATACGTAATTACAATCACAAGATATCCTGTAAACATGGAGGTTTCATCTCCATTTCATTATAGTATAATATACCGGATTTAATGATACACATCTCTAAAATAAAATACCCCCAATTTTCGTGTAATGTCATCTATAATGCCTCCAAAGCGGCTGCAAGGATAGTCTAATCCGCACCCAACAAACTGAAAGTGACAATAAGATGAATTATTGTCTAGCAATTATCATGAAAAGTCAAAACTCCAAATCACGCAAATTCAATGCAACAGTAGCTTTACAATTAAATCAAAGCGTTGAATGAATTAATCTCACAGATATTTAGCACCGAATTAACGCGAGAGTTAATATTTAAATCAAATGAAATGCACTAATACACTCTGAGCAAAAAGCCCCGCAATCAAAAATTGCAATATTAACACTATCAAATCCGATTCCATCTTTCTCGGGTAAACGGGAGCAACCCACTTGGTGCTAAACATATGGCAAGATTAGTAATTGTGGGTATGCTAAATTAGCCAGAATAATCAAAGAATCCCTTTCCCCTCAAAGTTTACTGACAAAATAGCTTCAAGTGCATAAGATGTTTGTTGTTCTCTCTCTCTCTCTCTCTCTCTCTCTGCACTATTAAATGTGAAATATACATAACTACATACATGCACATTCGATGCATACATTACACAATTTTTATATATATAAATATGAAGTATATATATATATAAATTATATATATATATATATATATATATATAGTGTAATATATACACATATATATATATACATATATATATATATATATATATATATATACACACACACACACACACACACACACACACATATGTAATATATATATATATATATATATATATATATATATATATATATATATATATATATATATATATATATATATATATATATATATATATAAAATAAAAGAGGATGTGAGGACTCGCGCGTGCGTGGTAGGGTCATAAACGCTGAAGATAAAAATGCTGATAATCCTGGCCTCATTTTTGGACAAAGCTAACCTTCACTTCAAAAGTCGAAAAGCGAGTTTGTTTTACCCGAAGTCTGACAGTCAATTTACAGATGAGCGTATAAAATATTCTCAATCCTCCTTTACTCCTGGGTAACGAGCGCTGTCTATTTGCCCACAAAAGCTCTTGTCGAAATAATTCACCAGCTATTTCCGAAATCATTTTGGTAATCGAACAAAAAGCACGCAATAAACAGGAACATGCAAATTGTATAAAATAGATCCTAATTTGCATTACTTTGTTCTGAAAGGACTCCCAGAACACAGGGAATGAACTGTGAGGAAAAAATGGGGGAAAAACAAAAGGATGAACGAGCCCATCATCCAAATGGCAAAATTAATGTCCTGTCTTTAACGGAAAGCGATTTCTTGCGCATTTCCAAAGTGCGCGTTCAGGGCAACTGATGTTTGCAATTCACGCAGAAAAAGATTCCTTAAAAATACAAAATTGTTTTGAATGCGTGTATGAAGGAAGGGTTTATAGTGAAATATTAATACCAATTATTATTCAGTGAGTGAGAGAGTGGGAGAGAGAGAGAGAGAGAGTAAACAAAATCAAGAGCTAAAAAAAATTCGTCTTTAACTTTCTGAGCAAGTTTCCAGAGAATAATGAAAAGGTACAGAGAGGCTAAGTATAAAGGAAATACATTATAAAATCTACACACAAATTACATATATACATACACATATATATACATTATATATATGTATATATGTATATATATATATATATATATATATATATATATATATATATATATATATATATATATATATATATATATATAATAAATACTGGTTACTTTTTACCAGATACATGTGTAATGGTAATAGTCACAAGCCCTGTTAACTTCTCGAATTCTTCGCTTTTTTGGATACGCTTGTCACTACAAAGCCTTAAGATCCCAGTGCAAGAAAAGTGCGAAGAATTCGAGAAGTTAAGAAAGCATTGTGGTTATTACAAAACATACATACATACATACATATATATAATATATATATATATATATATATATATATATATATATATATATATATAATATATAAACAAGTTGAAGAATAAATCAAGAACCTATAGACTTCTGGGCAAAATGGCGTTATTGACCTTGCTTACTGCAGTTTATGGCAAATAAATCAGTCAATCAATCAATGAAAAGGAATGGATGGCCTCCGGTACCGGACAGTGACATTTTAACAGAACGTGAAAGCTGACAGAGAGTTAAGTATACCATAGTTTAACCAGACCACTGAGCTGATTAACAGCTCTCCTACGGCTGGCCCGAAGGATTGGACTTATTTTACATGGCTAAGAACCAATTGGTTACCTAGCAACGGGACCTACAGCTTAATGTGGAATCCGAACCACATTATACCGAGAAATGAATTTCTATCACCAGAAATAAATTCCTCTAATTCTTCATTGGCCGGCCGGAGACTTGAACTCGTGCCTAGCAGGGTGCTAGCCGAGAACCCTACCGACTCGTCCAACGAGGAACTAGCTGAGAGAGAGAGAGAGAGAGAGAGAGAGAGAGAGAGAGAGAGAGAGAGAGAGAGAGAGGGAGCTGTAATCCCCAAGAGGGTTAACTACAGAAAGTCAGTAGTGTCTTCAAAACCCACTTGATCCACAAGAAGCAAAGGCAGGATGAAGGTACTTGCGGACAGTGGGCCCGGCGCTGAGGCCAAGAAGGTCCTTTTGCGTCAAAAGATGAAAAAGGTCCACCACAATAATAATAATAATAATAATAATAATAATAATAATAATAATAAGGGTTAGAAGAATGCGCCAGGCAACAAACACTCTCAATGATGATGCCAGACCGTACTGTACAGTACCTAGACGAACGAACCCAGACGAAAACAAACAAAACGAGGCAGGCTCTGTGCCTTGCCCATAGTAAACTATAAATTCCTAGAATATAATATCTTATCGCTTATATGAAATTCTTCTATAATTCTTATGATGTCCAAAAGTTAATACGCTCGAGCAGTAATCTAGCAATTTAACACTAAACATGTTGAAAGCCTATAATTTCCCCCTTATAGGAAAGTTCGATAAAGAGAGCCGGGGGGGTGGCTGTGGGGGGGTGGGGGGCGAGGGGGGATTGTCCACAACAGATCGGACGATATAAACTCCCGAAAACCGGAGTTTAATTACTAATATTATGTAAGACAAATTATACGTCTTCTACTTCTTCTTCCTCCTCCTTCTCCTCATCATCATTATCGTCATCTTGTTTTGGGCAGTATGGTGCCCACCTGCCTCGAGGACAGTCTGAAGGTCGGGCCACAGGCAGCAAGAGAGGCAGGACTTGATTCCTTCAGATCCTTAGGTGGGGTATACAGGAACTACCCGTAACGTCATCATAGAAGCTTATCAACTCGGTTATCGGTCTCACTTTTTTTTTTTTTTTTTTTAGACTTTTTTTTTTTTACGTTTGCGGCAATATTTTTTTCTTGTATTAAATAAAAAACCCTTTTTGATGGAATATTTTTCAGGGATTCACTGCGCGTTTAAAATATTCCTTTTGCACCTTTTCAATTACAGAAGTTCCACTATTCAACTCTATCCATCTTGCAATTTGCTTATCATGTTACACCGTTTTTACCAGTATGTATTCAATTTGTAGTTTGAGCATCGTTTTCTTATTTACAACAGTTACTGGAGTTCTATATTTTTGGCTCACTCTGCTCTTCACACATCTTGCTCATTACACTGATTTTTTTTTGTAATATAAAGGTTAAAAGGAATTTATTGCAACTAGACAAGTATATAGCGTACACACAAGTTTGTACGTAAATAGCTAAATCAACGAATAACAGTAAATCATCTCTCTCTCTCTCTCTCTCTCTCTCTCTCTCTCTCTCTCTATATATATATATATATATATATATATATATATATATATATATATATATATATATTATATATATATATATATATATATTATATATATATATATCTATATATATATATATATATATATATATATATATATATATATATATATATATATATGACCTCCCAAGAAGAATTGAATTGTGTGTTGTGTTTGTCCGTAAATGGTCACAGTGGTGTGTATCAGTTGCAAAATGAATTGGAGGTGGTACATTTAATCAAATTGTGGCTAAGCCAGAAAGTGTGAATATTTCAACAACGTTTCCTTTAAAATCAGGAGAACCATGTCAAAGGAAAGTTTGTAATATGAGTATAAGAAGTATAAATCGTAAATTTTTTTTTTTTTACTCTTATGTCAGACAATAAGCCAGTTTATTTTCAGGACCTTTGTTCAAGTGATTGATTGGAATAATACAATTAATTGAACAATGTATATAATTAGGAAATGAAGCTTGTTGAGTTTGCTTTTCCTATGGGTTAGGTTATACTTTACATATATAAATTTATATATTATATATATTATACTATTATACATTATATATATATATATATATATATATATATATATATATATATATATATATATATATATATATATATCTATATATATATATATATGTATATATATATGTATTTTTGAATATGTATATATATAATATACATATACAGTATACATATATATATATATATATATATATATATATATATATATATATATATATATATATATATATATATATATATAAGTATAATCTAACCCATAGGAAAAGCAAACTCAACAAGCTTCATTTCCTAATTAGTATACAATGTTCAATTAATTGTATTATTCCAATCAATCACTTGAACAAAAGTCCTGAAAATAACCTGGCGTATCGTATGATACAAGAGTTAATAAAAAAAAAAAGTGTGATTTACGCTCTTATACTTCATATCATATTACAAACTTTTCTATGACATGGTTCTCTTGATTTTAAAGGAAACGTTGTTGAAATATCTACACTTTCTGGCTTAGCCTTAATTTGATGAAATGTACCACCTCCAATTCTTTTGCAACCGATACACACCACTGTGACCATTTACGAACAAACACAACACACAACCCAATTCTTCTTGGGAGGTCGGGTTTTACTTCGGTAATCGAACCTTCTAAAAAAAATTTTTTGTTTACATAACCTTCAACAATTCTGCAATCTTAGGCTAATCTCACTAGAATGGTTATTGCGTCAGGAATTCAGGAATTCTTCAACGCTCTCTATTACCGATTTAAGCCTTAGTTAATCCGTTTCCAACCACAATCTACGGGTGTGTTTTGATTCGTTTCTCTCTCCATATTCTCTTCAACTTTCTCTCCATGCAGATTCATTTTTTTATCAGTCATTTTCCTCAACCGTCTGAAAGTGTGTTTATCGATTTTTACTACGGCATTTCATAAACTGTGTGTATGCCCGTGTGCATATATACTGTACATACATATCTACCAATTTCTAATTTGAATGGTAATATTGCTTAAATATCTTGATCTGTTATCAAATATCCCAGTCTTATTGCTAGCTCACAATGATAACCCAGCAAGTGAAACATAACGAGTATTCTGAAAACAAAACTGTTTATAAGAATTATTACTGATATCACTGAATAAACAAAGCAAGCTAGCCGCACAATCCTCATCTTGGGAAAAGTCAGAGAATAAAATGAAAGTTGACAAGGGATCTTTTGGGACATGGAATCAACACCAATGAAACCACCATCTCAGACTGCAGGCACACCCATATGTATTCAAAGTCTAAGCTACGTACACATTTAAAATGCCATTACTTACAACGGGCAAATTAAGAACGATAATATAATTATTTACTATGCACATTAGGAATACGTACCAAATTTCAAAAATTAAGAAAACTCTAACACCTGTTACTCTGTGGATTCTATTACTCTATATAATAGGCTATATCTATCTATTCATGAATTTTTAGATCAGATAAAAATCCTCAAAGCACTATTAACAAAAACAAGACAATGGGAATGTAAACCACCACTGACAAATCGACAAACTGGAAAGTGGCACAGAATAATTCAGTGATGAGTACTAGCGAAATTAAACAAATTAATCACACGCAATAGATATTATTATCCCAGCAAACATTTCAGTTAGATTATCATGGAAAGTCCGATTTCTGCACACATTCCCCACTGCCATTAACCTGCCTGTTCATTTTTTACAATGTTTTTCTATTATCAAAACTTGCGCACTGATTTTGCGACTGACTCGTAATAAGGGTGGCTCCAGATGAAAAACAAAATAACCGGTAACCGCCAAAGTGAAGCGTATACGGCCGAATCATGGATGAACCTTATGTGCTCAAAACTTCACAATCAGAGACTATATACACCTACACAGAAGGTTCATCAGCAGCTCGTCGATTTCCTTGTACTCACTGCAAGAGGTTCTTTATTCCTCACACCGCTGGACTGTGGAAGAATCTCCCTGAGGATGCTTCCTAATATTAGAAGTTATGACTTTGACCATCGACGGATGGTCTGTTGTTTGTCACTTTTTCAAAAGCTGTATTTTGATAGAGATCTTTCACATTCACAATTGATCCCTGATCCCCTTTTCCTGCCGATAGCAACCAGAATCCCTGAACAGCCGCACCAAAATGCATTAAATGTGTCTGGCCGACCGCCGTCGAGTTCAGAGATCCAAAGTCCTTTATTCCTCACACGGTTGGACTGTGGATCAGTCTCCCTGAGGATGTCGTGTAATTGGAACTTCAAGCGGTGATGCAATGCAATAATACCCTAATACTATTCTCCTTGTATTTTAATCGATTTTTATCTATTTATTAATTTATTATTTCTTTTATATTAAGTCGGATCTATTTGTATTTCCCTTTACTTCCTCTTACGTCTTCCTAATGAACAACATATTCTTTAGAAGCTTGAATTTCAAGTTAATGGCCCGTTTGGCGGGCTTGTTCCATATGAATAGGATTCATCTTCTGAATAATAATAATAATAATAATAATAATAATAATAATAATAATAATACCACTCTTTAGTTGCCTGAGTTCCCTGGATATTAAATCCCCTCCCTCCCAAACCCTCTTCATCTCCATCTGTCCAACATACACATACAAATTAAAAAAAAAAGTACTTATGATGTACAGTGTATACAGTAAGCCCACATTATTTATAGTCATGCTCTTGATCTTTCAGTTTTCTTTATATTCTTTTATGAGGTCAATTTTTATTTCAGGTTGCATCTGTAATACTTTTAACCCAGACCTACGAGAATGATTGGCCTTTCAGAAACCTTAAGATAAAGAATTTATAATTTATCACAAAATTTTTGCACTCTGCATAATCAAATGTTTTTACGACCAAGTGGCGGTATAAGGGTGGTTAGTTACAAGCCCCAAAACTCCTTGATTCTTACCTACGGCCAGAATCACGTTTAAAATGACCGGGGGGAAAAGAAGGTAGGTATTACGAAGAAGAGTCACGTTTCCAAAAAAAAAGAAAGTATATCTTAGTTTAACCAGACCACTGACCTGATTAACAGTTGTCCTAGGACTGGCCCGAAGGATTAGATTTATTTTAAGTGGCCAAGAACCAACTGGTTACCTAGCAACGGGACCTACAGCTTATTGTGGAATCCGAACCACATTATGACGAGAAATGAATTTCTATCACCAGAAATAACTTCCTCTAATTCTTTATTGGCCGGTTGGAGAGTCGAACGCTGGGCCATCAGCGTGCTAGCCAAGAGCTCTACCCACCACTCTAATGAAGAACAAACCACCACACCTTTCCGATTCTCTCCTACGGAAGGGAAGCCAGCAGAAATTAATGGCAATTCTCCTGTGGGTAAACGGCCGTGTTACATTCTCCTCGCCAATTTCCTAGCACGAGGGGAAATGACCGGTTAAGAACGACACCACGGACATTTCACTCTCTAGGATACGAAAAGGTCGTTGTGATTAGTCATTTTCTTTTTAATGTCTGGACAACTTTTTCTAGACAACGTTTTCTAAAGAGATTTAAATAAGGTTACCGCCTTTCTTTACTGGTATAATTCGAAAAAAAAAAAACGCTCCTCATGATGTTACGGATCAATGTCACCGGTTTCATTTGCCTACATCTATCTTTCTACATATATAATTATACATATACATACATACACACACACACACACACATACATATATATATATATATATATATATATATATATATATATATATATATATATATATATATATATATATACCTCATTCAAACTGGATGGTATCTAATAGTTTTTATTCAAAATGTTACAAGCTTTCTTGGACAAACAGTCCACATTATCAAGTATCCAGTTACAAGCTTTCTTGGACAAACAATCCACATTATCAAGTATCCGAAGTTACAAGCTTTCTTGAACAAACAGTCCACATTGTCAAGTATCCGAAGTTACAAGCTTTCTTGGACTGTCCACATTATCAAGTATCCGTCATTGTACGGATACTTGATAATGTGACTGTTTTGTCCAAGACTTTGTAACTTTTTGAATAAAAACTCCATTAGATACACTTTGCTAATGCACAGAACAATTGTGTATGTGATAAAAAGTTAATATATGTATATATATAAATATATATATACATATATATATATATACACCCTATATATATATATATGTAAGGTTCAAATCCGCAGCCGACTGGTCAGAGAGGCGGGCTATTTGACACCCTGGGATTATGTAAAAGCAAATGGGTCTTACAGACTAATACACACACAAACAAAGCCACTTCAACATCATCTAAAAACATAACAGACACCTCACACGTCTCGATTGTCAACCTAACAGCGCAACGTCTCCTCGCTGCTGGGAGAAAGGGCGCTGGTGACTGGCACAATACATGTACATACGCTACCGAGGTCTAAGCGATGACAGGCAGGGCAGCTGATCGAGACTACAAAGTCTACCCCAAAAGCCAAATCAAAGTCCTTCAAAAAAGACATCGTGCTTACCCCATACAAATGGGAAAAAGCACATTAAAAGAAGATTATATATATATATATATATATATATATATATATATATATATATATATATATATATATATATAATATTCATAAGGGCATCACCTGGGTGTCTTGGGCACAACTCTAAAAGATATTATATCAGTACTTTGATACTTGACCCTTGTCTAAGCACGGCCTGTTTCCTTACCCGTCTCTTACTTGTTGTATATTGTGGCCAAACCCTCGCAACGAAAAAATACATTACTGTACACATGACCTTATCCTGGAAGCGGGGTACGCGTTCTACTCTTACAAAAGGGATTGACCTATTTAATCCTACAAAATACTGTTTGATGTTTCATCCTTCAACATCTCTAAAGTATCCGGAACTATATATAACTACAACTAGAATCTAACTCTTCTTTCTTATTTTGTTTAAGCTTGGTCATCATCTCCGTTGATTAGAGAAGATTTTTGCTGTCACTCTTGACACCTTTTGACCCTTTCCCAAAATCTGGCACAAGGCTGTTAATTAAATTTTGATTATGGCTTGACTCCTTGTCTCTGTAAATGTATTTCTAACATTTTATCTGATAACCCTAGATCTGTTCGCAGAAAACAATGTTCATCCATCTTATTTCTGCTGGTGTGCACTTCCACATCTCATCATAAACAAGCTCTATTTGACCTCTTGTCCTCTTCATGCGTTTAATGATTAATCCCTCCTCCGACTGTATTCAGTGCCCCACTGCAATCACTGCACCAATCAACCCCGAATATATGAGCAATTTGAATGAGATCCTGTGACAAAATTCAATTTAAATGCCTCCATGGTGCAGTTTTTACAGAGGCCTACTTCCGTGTCTGATCCCCAATTCTTATATCATTCTAATTGAAATGTTATTTATTATCTTCTTGTCAAATTTTTCTTTTGCTCAGGTTACTTCCAGCAACACTGGAGAGATCACGTAGTTCAAATGCCCGTTTCGGTTTGTAGAAAATATACAGGATTTTGTTTCGATGCCGTAAGTTTTTAACTTCATCTCTACTACTAACTTCTACACTGGACTTCTGAAGCTGTGTTTGGAATCTTGCTTTCTTGTTTCATGTATGTCTTCCTTTGTACACTTTTTTCCACAAGAATGGAATCAAATTCACAAACTCACTTATTCACTAGAATTCTCTTTTTGCATTTGTTTTCCCAGACTTCTATAACTTGATGCTTTTCATGAGGTAGGGATATTGTTTTTCTCTAATAAGCGCTACCTTCCGGAAGATCTGTAGACAAACACACAAACAGACTTTTCCACAAATTGAAATGGTTTCAGAGAAAAACAAGACAATAGTTACTGTCACATTTAAGCATTCATATTCGGCACATACGCACAGTTTCGCTTGATTCACATGAACTTTTATCTAAATACACATTTATACATATGTATACATATATACCATTATATACGTATACACACATATAATATATATATTACATATACATTTTATATATATATATATATATATATATATATATATAATATATGTGTTATATATATATATATATATAATTTATGTGTTATGTATGTTTATTTGGATAAAAGTTCAGTATATGTATGTTTATCTATAGATAAAAGTTCATATACACACAACACACACACACACACACACACACATATATATATATATATATATATATATATATATATATATATATATATATATATATATATATATATATATATATATATAATATATATACATTATATAATATGTATGTGTGAAACTTTCAACTCAGCTAAATTTTCTCCCCTAATAACAACCAAGACAACGATCTTCACCCTGTATGAATGCTTCAATTCGATCTGCATTCTACCAGGAAAAGGAAGAAGGAAAAGAGAGAGAGAGGAAAAAAAAAAGACGACTATGATGATGGGAATGGTGATGAAGAGGCTGTTTAAAATTCATAGAAACCTGACCACGTTCGGATGACTGACAGGAGGACTGAGCCGATGACCGAGTCATCAAAACATTATGCCATTAAACGTGCCATTTATCGCCGTTACAGGAACGCGCTCTGTGAAATGAACCATACCAGAATACCTGTAATTTACCTGGCTTACGCTAGTCCTCCCAGACATGGGGTTCGACAGAGCGGTTAGCTGAGCCTGGCTTCCGATCTCTCTCTCTCTCTCTCTCTCTCTCTCTCTCTCTCTCTCTCTCTCTCTCTCTGTGCTTACAAATTGTCTGTTCCTGTGAACGAATGTATTCCACGTGTTCATTTCAAGTGAATCTGATTAATAATGGGTTGTAAGTGCAGAATTCATCGCAGCTATTCCTTTCATACTGCCAAACCAGCCTCATATATATTAAGAAAACATGAATCTCTTTCCCACTCTCTTAAGATATACAAATCGTGTCCGTGCGAGGGTTAACATAAATTTGTCCCCCCCCCAAAAAAAAAAAATCAACTCTTATTGTGGAATATTACGATTTCGCGTAAGAATGTTGTTATTTATTTACTGACAGAAAAGGCCTTTCGGATTTTTTCGTTCAGATTTATGGTGATTGCAATCACACGTATTCCCCTGTCGTTATCCAAGTTTCACTGTATGTGCGTACCCACTACTAACTGCTATCAGAATTCTCTTATGCATTCATATGTAGATAAACTCGAGTAAATATGCACATATTTTATGTTTTAAGTATATTATATATATATATATATATATATATATATATATATATATATATATATATATACATATATATATATCTAAATATTAGGTTATATATACATTACAATTATATATAATATATATATATATATACAAATATATATAATATACATATATACAAATATATATATATATTTAAATATTAGGTTATATATACATTACAATTATATATAATATACATATATACAAATATATATATTATTTATATACATATATATTACAATTCTATAATATATATATACATATGTATATATATTATATATATATATATATATATATATATATATATATATATATATATATATATATATATATAATATTGTCACGATGTGTGCCAAGTAACTGGTTTATTACACAACTAATCACAGAATTCAAAAATTTGCCTCACTTCAGCCAGATACCTGAACTTTCATAACGATAAGAATTACGACTGAGTACTCTAAAGGTTATGGTGATCCCTTAAAAAGCTTATTAATCACGTGAAAAATCAAATTAAGTTTATCAAAACAACTGTGAGGTATCAACAATTAAACAAGAAATATACTAGAGCAAAAGGGCATCACTCCATCAAACAACTTTAACTGTTTCCCTGGTCTTAATCTTCAGCAAAACTAAAGGAACAAAACATGTCTATCACTTTGCCTTATGCACACAATTAATCCCATTCACTAGTGGTCAATAAATGAAACACCGGTTTTTTATTTTAAATATAAAATTTATTCTTAAATTCAAAATTTATAATTAGAATTCACAGTCTGAAAAAATTTACTATTAGTCAAAAACAACACAAAATTTAATTAATTCTTGAGTTAAATTATTAAACAAAACTAAATAAAAAACTCTAATTTATCAAGAAATTAAATTAATCAAGCACAATTGAAACTATTAAAAATTAATCAAGATTTGAAAAGAAAATCTTAGTAAAATAAAAATTAAATCAAGTATGCAATGATAAATTATTAAGAAATATTTAAAATACTAAGTAAATAAATGTTAAATCACAACTATACAAAATGTGAAAAATCAAGAGATTGCAAACACAAGAACACACAAAAATACACAAAAGATTTACCAATAATAATTTCACTAAGGCAAAAATTCTCTCAATATACCTTATTATACCATGGTAATAATAAGTAAAATTCACTTTGCCTTTCACAAGCTTGTGAAAACTTTTGCAAAATCACCTAAGATTAGCTACCAGTGATTCAAAAACACACTTCTTTGTTATGCGCCACACAAATCTTTTTATGTTAATAATTTCTCTTTCCCAAAGCTAAGATTAAGAGAGTGACCACACAAATATTTTATGTTAATAAGAGAGAGAGAGAGAGAGAGAGAGAGAGAGAGAGAGAGGGGGGGAACCACATGAACGGTCTCTGAAATCAGAATGAACACATTTTTGGATTCCAGTTAGAAACAAAACAATAAGACGACATTACTTCTTGAGCAAAACGTTTTGGGGCCAAAATTAACACATCAGAACAATATGTGATCAGAGCATCGCAATCTTAAAAAACATAACGTAATTGATTGAGATGTGCGCATTTACTCTCAAAGAGGCATACGTGACTCAAGCAGAAAATCGTACGGGATGAAGCTCTTAACGAAACCTCAACACGATCAAAACAGACGGGAGCTGGCTAGTCACAAATGGTACGCTTTCAAAACAAGACAAAGACCCAAAGTTGGTTTTCAGAACAGTACAAGAAACACTGCAAAATCATTCGTCTTTTTCTCGGATGTGACAAAACCCTACAAGACTCAACTGCCATTCCCTCGCCTGTTAATGCGTTATCTTTCGCGGTGATAACTGAATAAAAACACGACATAAGAAATCACAAGTACAAAACACTTATCTAAATCACTAACTCTTTTGAGATCTGACATTACACTACATATGATATTTCAACAAATATTATTATTACACAGAACACATTATAACTAGAATAGTAAATATATAAAAATCATGGAATGCTATACATATTACAAGGCAATATCATGAATATATGAATATATATATACATGATACATAACTGTTATATATATATACATAAACAAAATATGTACATATTTGCATGAGTACAGTTGATTTATTTAATTGGATTCGTTTTAAAGTGCACTTATGCTACAATAACAATATGCATCATGTTTTTTAATGCTAGCTTAATAAATCAGTCACTTTATTTTCTCCATACTGTTTTTAAATTGGCACACACACCATATATATGTATATATATATATATATATATATATATATATATATATATATATATATATGTATATATATATATTTGTGTGTGTCAATTTAAAAAGTGTAGAGAAAATAGTGACTGATTTATTAAGCTAACATTAAAAAACATGATGCATATTGTTAATGTAGCATAAGTGCATTTTAAAACGAATCCAATTAAATACATCAACTATACCCTGCAGTGTTAATATCTGATTATATGCAAAATGTAATAATTGTTCAAACGAGGAACATGCATTGTAACAAATTTATATTAAACGCAGCTCTTCCCACGTGTTTTTCTTTCTTTCTTTCTTTCCTTCTCTCTGCCGAGGGTAAAAGCTGCGGTATTTACATTTCCCCTTTCAAAGACGTTACAAAGTCGTTTTCATAAGAAGCACTGCAAAAGGCACAGGAACAAGGTCCAAAATAACACGAATTTCTTATCAAGGAAGTCCCTTCCAAATAACAGGTCAAATTCGCAACAATCTAAGCCACATTTCAATTTTTCAAACACCCATCTTTGGCGTTCAATATTCTGAAATAAGTTAGTTTAAATTTCCACCTTTAAAATTTTGATCATGTCAGCAAAAGTGTCCTTTGAACTTTAGAATTCATCAAAATGACTTTTAGTTTCGACTGACGTCATCACTGGTGGGTTTTAGAATCTGGAAGCGTAAGGTATGCAGAAAGACCCTTTTTCCCTTTTCTAGCTCAAGTTTAAACATATCCAGTTTTTGACGTATACTGCTTCAATACCTAGCCTATGGGAATTACCTTTTTGTACGCTTGATAGCAATCTGTAGAGCTTTAACACGGATAACCACACCACTGAACTATCCACCGGATAACTGCACATCAATGAAAACTATTCATCATTTCAACTGACCTTCAACTACATTCATTTTTCGCACTTTAAACATAAAATGTAAATAATGACAAAAAACATCTTATTAAGATTTAACACAGTTTATTTTCAATAGTCAAAACCCCATTTCACTTGTCCCGAACTCCACTTTCTATTACTTCCTTTTGGAAAAGAGATTTTCAATATCTGTTTTTATTAAATAGTCAAAACACCATTTCACTTGTCCCGAACTCCACTTTCCATTATTTCCTTTTGGAAAACTGTGAGCATTTCAATACCTGTTTATTTTCAATAGTCAAAACACCATTTCACTTGTCCCGAACTCCACTTTCCATTATTTCCTTTTGGAAAACTGTGAGAATTTCAATATCTGTTTATTTTTAACACTCAAAACACCATTTCCCTTGTCCCGAACTCAACTTCCATTATTTCTTTTAGGAAAACTGTGAGCATTTCAATATCTGTTTATTTTCACTAGTCAAAACACCATTTCACTTGTCCCAAGCTCAACTTTCCATTATTTCCTTTTGGAAAACTGAGAATTTCAATATCTGTTCATTTTCAATGGTCAAAACACCATTTCACTAGTCCCAAATAAATAAATAGATAATAAAATAAATACACAATTGCATAAAAACATATTAACTAAATACAAAAATTAACAAATAAATAAGAATATAAAAATGGATGATTAAATAAATACGCAAAAATATATAAAAACAAATACGTAAATAAATCTACATAAAGGAATACATATTTTAAAATTCAATAAATAATTACATGAACACATAAGTAAATACAAAAATTAAAATGGATATAAAAAGTATAATAATGCATAAATATAAAAAAATGCATAACTGCGTAAATGCAAAAATAAAAAACACATAAATTAATAAATACATAAATATATAAATAAAAAACATGAAAATACCAATAAATCAACAAATACATAAATACATAAAAACAAAAATGGAAACATTTAAAAAAAATAAATAAAAACGTAAACAAACGAATACATAAATAAAAAATAAACAAATGGATGGAAACAAAAATTAACTAATTACATTATTAGGTAAATACAAAGAAATAAATACGTAAAAATAAATCAGTCAATCAATCAATATATATATAGTACATGAAGATAATAAATAATAAGCACATGAAGCAAATAATAAATACAAATACACATAACAAAAAACTAAAGATATACACACGTAAATAAATCACTACATAAGTAAGTACGTAAATAAAAATACATAACTGCTTAAACAAATAAAATAAAAATACAAAAATAACAAAAAACTTTAAAAATATAAATAAATAAATATATTAATACTTAAAAATTAAATTAACAGGAAGTAACTTAGCATATATATATATATATATATATATATATATATATATATATATATATATATATAATATAATAATAATAATAATAATAATAATAATAATAATAATAATAATAATAATATACCGGGTGTTTCGAAATTAGAGGCCCCCTCCACACAACAAATGGAAAGTTATGAAGTTTTCTGCTATAGCCTATCTCCAAGTACATTATTTTAAGTTTCTATTAAGCTATTTTTCATTTTACATTTCTTGTATTTTCAGACTGAGTGACATAGTTAGATACAGCCATGGCTAACGACTCGGAGGAAATCAGATGGATTGGCCGAATCCGGGCTATAACCTTCAGAGAGGCCAGGGATGCTGGCGCATCCTTCATTTCATGTTCCTGGATAGCTAAATACATTAAAAGAGATGAATCCTTTGTTAAAAGAAACTGGAACAAAAATCCATATGACTGTCATCGCAAAAAGAGTGAGAATCTTGGAAGGCCTGAAGTCCTTTCTCATGAGTCAAAAGACATCATAGCTGAGGCAGTGGGTAGACCAAGAAAGTCTACATAAATTGGCGCTTGAACTAGAAACAAAAAGGGGAAAGAAGAGAAGTAATAGTGCTGTATATCGTGAGTTGAAAAAATCTGGTATCAAGCCATTTCATGTTATCAGCAAGCCCAACATCACTCAGCAACAGAGAGAAGACCGTCCATGGTTTTGTGGTTCATTTCTTAAAGATTGGGATGAAGCTGACTTTCTCCATGTTGTCACATCAGATGAATTTTTCATTTACACATTCAGGAAGCCAAATCATAAAAATGACATCATTTGGGCTGCAAAATTGGATGATATCAGCGATGACGTGCGCTATCGCCAAGTTGTGAAATTTCCTGAATGTTTCGGAATTTTTCTCTGTTTCACAGCCAAACGGTTAATGTGGATCATCCAAGAAAAAGGACAGTCATGGAATGGTGAATACTTCAGAGAAACTGTGCTTACTGGTGGAGTATTTCCTTTCCTCAAAGATCCTGAAAATGTGTTATCTGTTGAAGAAGTCACATTTTTGCATGATAAGGCACATGTTTCAAGACTCTTCAGACACAGGAGCTGCTTCGAAACAGTGGTATCAATTTCTTCTCGTAAAGTGTATTTTCAGGTAGCTCCCCTAACCTTAATGTGTGTGAAAACATTAGTAGTATCTTAAAGGATCATGCTGAAGTGTGCACAGTGAACTATGATGGAATACCAAGCCTCGATGACCTGTGAAGAGAGGTAACCGAAGTGCTCAGGGAAATGGAGTTTGAGTCTCAGCTTTTTTGCGATTTCCTGAAATCATACCCCTCAAGAATGCAGGCTGTGGTACAGGCAGATGGAGGCCACACAAAATATTAAATACTCAGAGAGAAACTTAAATAAATACCTGTTCTGAATTACTTTTGTTTTTGTCCATATCAATTATAGTTTATGCTGTAGAGGGGGGGAGGCTCTAATTTCGAAACACCCTGCATACAGTATATATATATATATATATATATATATATATATATATATATATATATATATATATATATATATATATTATAAATTTCTGACTCACATCAGGATCGAACCCAGGTCTTTCAATTGAAAGATAAGGGCGCTGCCCACTAAGCCATACAAGTCATAAACGAAGATGGAACCTGAGGGCAACTGCACCCACGGAATTACCTGGGCAAGCTAACTCCTTGCATACCTGCGTGTTTTCCCCAACTTCTCTGCTCAGCAATGACCCAACTGACAGCAGTTCATTCGAATTATCCCTTTTCAGTGAATAAGATAGAAATAATCAACACACAATCACATGTGGAACAGAAATAAATTTCCGACTTACACCAGGGTCGAACCCAGGTCTTTCAATTGAAAGACAAGGGCGATGCCCACTAGGTCATACAAGTCATAAAAGAAGTTGGAACCTGAGGCCAACTACACCCAAAGAATTACCTGGGCAAGCTAACTGCTTGCATACCAGCGTGTTTTCCCTAACTTCCCGACTCAGCAATGACCCAATTGCAGCATTTCATTCGAATTATTCCTTCTGAGTGAATAAGATAGAAATATTCAACACACAGCAGTTAGCTTGCCCAGGTAATTCCTTGGGTGCAGTTGCCCTTGCTTTTCAATTGAAAGATCTGGGTTCGATCCTGATGTGAGTTAGAAATTTATTTCTGTTCCACACGTATTTGTGTGTTGATTATTTCTATCTTACTCTGTCTTATTCACTTAGTCGGAAAGTTGGGGAAAACACGCTGGTGTGCAAGCAGTTAGCTTGCCCAGGTAATTCCTTGGGTGCAGTTGCTCTCAGGTTCCAACTTCTTTTATGACTTGTATGGCCAAGTGGGCAGCGCCCTTGCCTTTCAATGGAAAGACCTGTGTTCGATCCTGATGTAAGTCATAAATTTATTTCTGTTCCACACGTGATTGTGTGTTATGTCTATATATATATATATATATATATATATATATATATATAAAATTTCAAACATATACAATACACTAATTATAAATTTTGAGTAAAAATACATAAATTAATGTACAATTACATAAAAAGTCAGGAAATTAACAATAAAAAATAAAATACATAAATACATATAAAAAATAAATGCTTATAAAATAAAAAACAAATAAATAATTGAGGAAACATATACAGTGATAAATAAGTAAATACATACATAAATATGTAAATAAATACATATATGGATCCTTAAATTAATAAATACATTAATAAATCAATCAATCAATCAAAGCTCATATGAATATATAAATGACGATAAATAAGTAAATACATAAATGAAAACATTAATAAATAATTAGAAAATAGCTACATACATAGCCTAAATTGATATACGAATACAAAAAAATAAATAAAATGCATAAGACTTAAAGAAATAAATACAAAAACACTTAACACAAATAAATAAATAAATAAATAAATAAACAAACAAATGAATATTTACACAAACACATGAAAACAATTCATAAGTACATAAATCAATAAAAAATATATATATATATATATATATATATATATATATATATATATATATATATATATATATATATATATATATATATATATAAATACATATATATATATATATATACATAAATATATAAATACAAAATAAAAACATACAAAAATAAAGAAAAACAAATACATAAATAAATAAATCAATACATTTCTAAATACATATACATGTATAAATAAAAAAAATGCAAACAAATAAAAATACAGAAAAATACATAAATTAATACCGACATACAAATGAAAAAATAAAATACACAAATAATTAAACACCTTAGTAAATCTACAAATAAGTAAATGATTACCTAAATAAATACAAAAATAAATTAATAAATAAAAAACAATATTAACACATAAGATAATAAACATATAAATACTTAAATACACAATGCATAAATAAATAAATAAAATATGAAAGAAATAAATACGTAAATATCTGTATAAAAAACATACACAAATACACAAATAAATTATTAAATAAGGATATATAAATAAATATGCAAAGATGTGTATAAAATAAATAATTATACATAAATAACCAAAAAATAAATACACAAATACATAAATATACACAAATAAATACATATATACATATGAAAAACATACATAAAAGAAAATTATAAATGCACATACATAATACAGAAATACAGAAACAAGAAAAAGGAAAATGAAATATATACACAAATACATAATACGTAGTTACATAAATAAATAAATAAATAAATAAATAAACAAACATACGAATCCATAAATAAATAAATGCATAAAAAATTGAAATAAATACATGAATAAATAGAGAAAAATAAACAAATTACTCAATAAGTCATGACAGATTACCTCTTAAAAGCCTTAAATATATGGATCATAACGAGAGACTTAAATAACTATGCTTAACACTTAAGTGTAACGTAAAACAATGAAACAAAAAAATACTTAAGCGTGAATTGAGTACCAAATGAAATACAATTAAAACCATAAGAAAGGTAACCCTTGAAAACAGTGTTGCGTAATTGCGTTCTGCATGACATAAAAGAACACTTAATTGCCACATGCACTGTGACACTATCTTGGTCTCTTCAGTCACAATTATGCAACGAACGATTAGAAAGAATGCTAAGCGACCCTTCCCAATTATGAGCTGATGATACTTGCAGAATATCTAAAAATAGTCTTAACGATGACGTACATAACTCATAATGATGCACAAGTCGAAAATGACATTTGAATCGCAAACCATGCTGTCCCGAGGCAGCAAAAAATATGTTTGGTGAATTGTGAACCGGAGACAGTAACAAGATGACACAAATGCCTCAATGTAATTCGTAACAACGAAAATCACTTAATATTCTTTACATGAAGTTTTACAAAGGTAAGCTAGCTCAGAGAGAAAAAATCAATCATTTTACTTCCAAACTACTATTACTTATGTCAAATGTTACTTACGTCTATGTTTGACGGCTTCAAGTTGAAGAATTATGTAAATAAATTTTGCGGTCACACAACTATTATTAACTTACATTTGCTAACAAACATAAGCTACATAATTCACCATTCCAGTGAATATTGCAGAAAGGATGTTTTGAAGAAAAAATAATATTTATAGAGAGAGAGAGAGAGAGAGAGAGAGAGAGAGAGAGAGAGAGAGAGAGAGAGATTGTGTAAATGTGCTCGTGAAAATAATTTGAAGACAATGTAAACTGCACTTACACTGAAATCATTAAATTATTGAATTAATCTTTCCAAAACTACTGAATTCTCAGAATCTTTGTTTAATCAGCCCGCATATACTCTCCTCAGCGCAGGCTGTGGGGACTTTCCATTTCAGTGTAACTGAACAACATACGGCACTCGGGAAAATCTAGTGTGGAGAATCACTACACTCGTGTCTCAAAACCTTGAAAATTTGGGACATAATGCAACCATGGCTTTGCCCTGAACAAGCGGATCATGATACTGACAAAATATCTGTCTAGTGGCTTAAGACGAATCATGCTCAAGTAGGCTAAATAACCTTTCTAGGGATGCTTATGAACAAAACAGAGTTAAATTCTTGATTCTGGACATATGACACCAAAGGCGTCAGCCTACCAGAGTCTACAAGATATCGTCTCAGTGTGGTGACTCTGGAAATCAATGTACCTAGAAATTTCGAATTTTGTTAGGAGACAACCTTTAAGTTCATCAGACCACAACATATCACGACCTGCTTATCACTTTCAAGGAGATTCGATTTAATTTTTGAAATCTAAGTTTTTAAGCCAACCACTGGGGCACTTTCAGACACTCGGCACTTAAAACAGTACAAAGCGGGAGCTGGAATGCTTGGACAGCTAATAAATAGAATTACCTACGAATTTCAGAACTGGTGAACCAAAATCAGGCATATTTTGATTTTGAATGATATTCCACTGCTTCCACAACACAATCAATCAGGAAAAACTGCCATTTCAATTACACGAATTTACAAACTTGTGGGATGAATTTAACACACTTAGGGCCTATTAGATACTAATTCTGGAATGAATTCAACTGCTCAACAACTCAAGAAAACATTAACCTGTTTCAGAGAGAACTTTGGTACTGACGTGTATTGGAATTACAAAATTTATATAGAGAACCAAGCTCCATAACCCAACTCCTTTGAATCTGAACAATATACTAATTGTTCTATAGCGTTGTACGGCGGTTGAGGAAAAGATTCCACTTTTTTTGGCTGTTTGATAACTTGAAAATCACTGCCCACTTCCACAACTACCTACCAACCAAAGATAACTTGTGAACTGCCAAATGTAGACTTCCAAATTTGCGGAGGGAACTCTACTGTCACCAGATCTGATGAATATTATTATTTACCATGACACCACCATGCCCGTGCTTGCAAACGGAACTGTCCCTCTTTCTTTATCTGCAACCAATTGAAAGTTGACTACTCAAGGAACAAAAAATCTAGTGGAGAAGCTTGTTACCCGTAATGATACCCATCAGGTGTAACGAAGGTGCTGACAAACTAGAATCAGTGTGTTATCAATCACATATGTAACTCAGAGACTGGTATGCCGAAGAGTTGCAAATTTTGTAAACTTTCAAACCCAAATTATTGAAAGGTCCAAATACTCAGTTCAGAGAAATAAGCCGAAAAATAATCGCAATCTTGACGAAGCTTATCAACACCCAGTTTAGTGAAATGAGCTGAAAAATAATCATATTCTCATCGAAACTTACCGATTTAGTTTCTACCAAAAACTCACTGTGAATATGGCACAGGCCAACTGCGTGGGAAATCACCCAGTAGAATGATGCCATTTGATTGTGATAAATGGATCACTTCACCAACCAAGAACTGGAAATTTTATGAGGAAACCTTGACTTTCTAAGTCAAAATCTGCTGTGGAATCTTACAACTTATTCAGGATTCAAACATTCTTTAAGTACAAATCCCAGACAACTGCGCAAGCACGACCATAGAAAATGTTACTAATTAATAACAAAAACAGCAACTTAAAGGAAGCCCTAGAGCAGTCAACTGTCTTTATATTAAACACCATCTTCTTGAACTAAATAATTCCACTTTCTGCTGCCCGATGACGACTACGCCTAATGGCAACCTTCTTTCTGATTATTATTGCCGTAAAACTTCATAGGATGCTAGATCTATAACTAATATTAGTGTTTTACTATTCATATTTTCATGTTTTAAAAAACTGACCATGCATAACTCTTTTCCGTGTTCCCGCACTTTTGGTGGATATGATTTATGATTTGGTGGAAATCCCCATTCCTAGGCGAGTGTTTCCATTAAAGATGTTCCACTCATTGCAAGACAAGAACAATGAAAATGAAAACAACAACAGAGATGAAACAGACACACATGTAGCTTGCCCAACCCACAATTATAAAAGTAATTTAATTAGCATTAAATATGGCCTTCAATTATCGCTTCCTTGTATCCATCATCTTCATAACCTTCGTACAACATCTGGCTCTTTAGATATTTTGTTTACAATATTTCTTACAAAAATTTAAGTAAAGAAAAAATCATACGTTCACTTGAACCACGGATTACTCCAAAGCCTCTGACATGCTTTCGAAATGACGTAACGCGTCATGCACGGGCGGGTTCTTCATCCGAAGTTATGCATTTGATACATGACATTTCCGGTACGTTTCAACCCGACCGATTATCATCGCGAACCCTTCTTTCCCCAGAATGTCAGCTTAATTCAAGTTTAGGGTTTCTCTTGCACTATAAAGGTGGTTTTAGCTTGTTGTATTGGTATATTAGCTGGGAATGCTGGAAAGACTAGTATCCAAGGTAATTATATATAATATGGACTCGTATTTGAGTATATTCTCAAAAGGAGAAGTGCATACATGCATATTATATATATATATATATATATATATATATATATATATATATATATATATATATATATATATATATATGTGTGTGTGTGTGTGTGTGTGTGTGTGTGTGTGTGTGTTATGCCATAGAGAAATTCCATGGAAAGCGGAATAGAAAAAGGAACAGGCAAACCAGCACTTGAGTAAGCATTTTCTATTGTAACTAGTTTTGAGGCTGTGACATACCCAACCATCAGGCTATCCAAAAAAATTTTTTTGTACAATTTCTTCAAAGCAAAACACATACTAAGATACAAATAAAATAGAATGAAATAAATATATCAGAACTAAATACTGAAATTAAAAACTGAAAATGTACTTTACAAAAGCAACAGTCCAGATACGAATGAAGGGCAATAAAAAGATAGTAACAAAAATAAAGACAGACAGATTTAAAAACAAAGAAACTCGACTGACCGTTCATTGCCACTTTTATGCCTGTCTACATTTAACTGTATTTTTATTGTCTTTACTCTTCTCTTGGCCGTTGCTTTTATAGATTAGAGAGCGGTGTGCAATTTTAATTCTCGGTATTTAGTTGTAATGTATTTTATTTATCTGTATCTTAGTATAGGTGTGTTTTTTTTTTAAGAAATTGTGTCTGTTTCTTAAATAGCCTGCTGATGGGATGTTATAGCCTCGAAAATAGTCACAATAATATATATATATATATATATATATATATATATATATATATATATGTATGTATGTATTATATACATATAAATGTATATGCAAACATATACATAAATACATGATATACATATATATAATATATACACATACACAAATACACACAAATATGTACATTATATATATACATATACAATATATATATATATATATATATATATATATATATATATATATATATATATATATATATATATATATATATATATATATATATATATATATATATATATATATATATATACTGTAAATGAATAACGTCACATGAATATGGGCAAGCTAATTTAATTGGTCAATAACTTAATAAATCTTTCATGTTTCATCCCTCAAGCAGCTTGGAACGTCGCATCTAGAGTGCTTTCGAGTCGTAAGAAAACAACACTGCCAACCTTCTTATGACACAAACATATTCACCCACTCTGACATCTGAGTGGGAGAAAAAAAAAAGTTCCCTACCACAGTGTGGCCTGTGAAGCTGTGTGCTTGTGACTCAAAAGCACCCTGGATGCGATGTTCAAATCCCATTGGTGGATGAAATGGATTCTCTTATTTAACTGTACTCTCTTATTTAACTGTAATTTATATTTGAATCACTTATATATACATATACACACACACACACACATATATAATATATATGTATATATATATATATATATATATATATATATATATATATATATATATATATATATATATATATATATATATATATATAAATATATATACATATATACACACACATATATATATATGTATATATATATATATATATATATATATATATATATATATATATATATATATATATATATTATTAAAACTATAGTAATAAAGACAATGTGGATTGTGTTGAGGCAGTATGGTATAAAAAAATAAGTTGCTGAGAGTGATTTAAGGTTTAACATGGAACAAAGCCTGTAACAGAATACGTAGACGGGAGTTCCTGGTATGGTGTAAAATGGGTCGGACACAACGGTATGCTATGTCTCTATGATGGAGTGATGCAAGAAGTCCCATTAAAGCCTACAGATGTAGGACTGAAATTTAGGGATACGAAAATAAAATATAAGAAGCACCTTATTTTGAAAACGTAAAAGGGCCCACCAGAGAGGGAATTATTCCTGTGGAGGGCTGTACATAAAACCAAACAAAGTGAACAAAGTGAAAGTGAAAAGTCTGGAACAGAGCATGGAATGGTTGGTGATTGCAGATGATGCATTATTAATTGTGGATAATCGAGAAAATGATGCAAGACCAATAAAAGAGTTTGGAAATGTTTTCAATATGAGAACGTAGAGTAAACGTGACCAAGATTAAGGTTAGCAGGGTATGTAAAATGGAAATCAATGACTCTAAGAATAGATGAAACAAAAAATTCCCCCGGACTCGTGAGTAAGATCATGAAGAGAGAGACCTGAGGCGTCTGTGTAAACCAAGGTAGGAAATGCATGAAGAAACTGTTAAGTCAACTCTTGCCAAGGAAATATACTGATGGCAATATGGTTGAACGTGAAGATTCAAAAATGGCGAATTAACTTTTTTTTTATCTCAAATGGACCAATATTAAAAAAAGTTTATTAGTTATTCTGGAATGCCATTTAAACGTCAAACATCAAATCTGAGAGAGAGAGAGAGAGAGAGAGAGAGAGAGAGAGTAAAATCTCATATTATGAAACCAAAGTTGGATGTGAATGTAAGAAAAAGTGTTAAATCTGTTGAGATGAATTGCATTGTTTGCTAAGTATTGTCAGCTCTGAGCTTTGCCGCCCAATCTTGGTTTCACTCCCAAGTTTAGCAGCCCATCACAGAGCACCTTGCAGTCACTTGCTTATGCGTCATTTGCATCACGCCCTGTGGTACGGGTCACCTACCGGGTCTCCAACCTGTAGTTATCTTTCCCGCTCCATGTCGTATCAGATGAAGATAATAAATTGATGTACTCTGGGAAACTTGTTGTAGAGATTAATCTCACACTGGTAAACCCTTGGAGGACCAAGGACCTTGGGAGGGACCTGGTGGACCAGTATGGTTCCCAGGCTTGCCCGACCAACCAAACAATCACTAATGGACAAAATATGGTGCTTAGCTCTGCTTGCTTTCTCTTGAAAGCTTAAGGCCGTCTTCCTCTCGATAGACAAAGCATGATTCTCGTAACAAAGTTAACAAACTCTGGCAACCAACAGATTAAATATGGCCGTACTTATTGATTTAAGAGCTACTAATGGACTGAATAGAGCCCTTTCTCGAGATTATTAAAAAAATTGGCTAAGTAGCATATTAGATAAAACCCCTCTTCTTGCACTGAACTCTGGCAGCTAACAGACAAAGATAGACACTATCTTGTACGGAAAGGATGTCATGAGATGTCTTGAGATGAAGTTGCAACTACAAACACAGTATTAGCCTATATCTCTACCCCCTTTGTCAAGAGCTGAACCATCAGTCTAGTCTGCGAGAGAAGAGACAATTCTGCATCCAAAATGTTTTTATCTAAAAGAAAAAGGCAGACTATGTCCTCGAAGCAATCCCAGACACCCTCTTCCCCTGTATTGCTTGCTGCAGGACAGATAGGGAGAGAGGATCGTGTATGAAAAGCTACATCAGTTCTAGCCAGCAGAGTTCTCCCTACCACAGCCTATAGCACACAAGCTCTCGATCTCCTGAACCCTTAAGCATGCACTGGCGAGGTTTTCTTAGGAAAAGCTCGAGTCCCTACTCACACTGTCAGAGCAGTATGCCAACAGAATGCTAAAAGTGGACCTCGCCAGGGAAGATTGGTTAGGCCCTTCATAACGCCAAGGGAATACCCATAGCAGACCTGCTGAAGAAGGCAGATGAATTTCTGGAGGCCTTTAAGTCTCCAAGGACAGACACAACTAAAAATAGACCCAAGATGACCATCAGAAGTGGCCATATAAGCCACAACATTAAGGGCTCTTCCAACCACTCATGCTGTGTGTCTACTACCCTTAAGTTCAGAAAGGCAGCCAGGAACTGCACCCCTGGATGTAGCTGGAGAAAAAAAACTGAGAGCAGCCACCCACAGAAATACCAGTGGCTGCTACTAAAACATTAACAGATGCCCACTCCACCAGAGTCTACACATCAACACCACCTCTGGTAGGAGATTCCTGGTGGACACAGATATCTTTAGGTCCATTTAACCCATCAAAATATGTCTGCCGACCACTGCCAGACAAGCAGCTGCGCTAATGGCCCCCCAACAGCAGCCCCTTACCCTCTTACAGCCATTGGAATGTCAACTTCCACCTAATGGGAAGAAAATATAGGTGGGGCTTCAGACTCCCCTGCTTAGCAGTGACTTCCTCAGACACTATGAACTTGCTTACCATCACCTCCAAGACCCATCCTCCTTCCATACAGTCCCCAAGCAACCACCTATCTCATTAGTCAAGTCCAGGAACCTACATTAACTACTACAGTACCACCTCATATTCAACCCAGAACTTCGACACACATATGTAACCCCTACAAAGCAAGGAATTCACCACTATTTTAAAATGAGAGGCATCCCAGTCTACTCCACATTCTGAATCCTGCTGTCAGATACTACTTGCCCCAAGAAGGCTTTCAATGATAGGTTAACAAATGGATCTTTGCCAAAAGGCCTTCAGTCCTTGGGTCTCACCAATGCACTTAGGCTGATCAAGAAGCCTGACAGCTTGTGGCACACCTGCAGAGACTACTGGTGCCTCAACATCCAGACAGAACCCAACTACTAGCCAATTCTTAACAAGGTGGACATCACGTTCACCTTCCAAGGGACAAGAATCTTCTCCACGTTCGAACTGATGAATGGCTACTTACAAGTTCCAGTCCACAAAGAAGACATCTTGGAAACAGCAATCACCAGCTTTCACCTCTGAGATAAGGACCATCTTGGACAAACTGATGGGTTCAAACATCTGCACCACAGCATACAACCATCCACCAATGGTATGGTGGACAGATCTCGCCAATCCCTCAAACTGAAACTCACCACCAATTGCATTGGGCCAAACTGGAAGGCACAAATATCCTGGGTCCTCCTTGGTCTATGAACTGCCCCCAAAGAAGAGATAACCTTTCATTCAGCAAAACTGTTTGTCTACCAGGCGAATTCTTCCAAGCCAAGAGTTCCACCCATCCAAATCAGAACTATCAAGACTAAGAAAAATTGTTGGAAATTTCTGCATTACATACAGACACATAAAACAACAGGGAAACAATTTATCTGAAATCAGCTGAGCACTTGCTAGTTTATGTCTCTGGAATAATGCTCACAAGCCTCCCCTAACCCCTACCATATAGGGGACCATACCCACTCATCAAATGTCAGGACTAAGGACTTAAAATACTGCTACAAAGCCACAGGGGCTGGGTATCCATTAACAGGCTCCAAAGCAGCCTGCCTGGAAGACAGCAGCAACAGTTATGTATATATAAAAAAACTTTACTATAATGTTTATTCACTGTACATGTTTGTATAATGTTTCTATTTATTCATGAACTTTTGGCCAGCCAATTCTCCCAGCCTAGTACCGTATCTGCATCACAAACAGTATGAGCTTGATAGCGGTGTGAAAAGGTTGTACATTCAGTGTGAAAAGGTTGTACATTCAATCATAAAAACAACCACCACCATTTTCTTCCTTTTCATAACTGCAAATTACCATGAACAGCTGGGTACACGTCAACCCAAAGATTTTAGCTCAAATTCTAAGTTAAGCATATACCTGCTGTATAGGGTAGTTTGTTTCCCAAATATATGGTAGGGTACCACTGGATTCTGACTGAAATTCATCTGCTAAAATGAGAATGACATCACACTATGAACAGCTGTTGGAAAATGTGTGCTATAGCATTAATAGAATACTGAATTCATTTTACAATTTTATTACATAATAATATTAAAACCCCTGTGACAATATGCATAATATGCTCACAAAACATATTTACTGGGTTATATTTGTGAGAGGCTGCTGAACGTACAAGTAGTGCACAGTGACTGTTAGGAGTAATCCCCCACTTGTTCACAACTCAGGGTACAGGTGTGTATTTCATCCCCACCACATAAGTTGACCTCTGGTTTTGGAAAGACTTTTTCATGCTTCGAAAGTTAACTTGCAAACAACAATTGGTAACATGTTCATTCTTGTGATCTAGTACAGGTACCATAGAGCCCAAAACAACTCAAATTAAGTGGGGTTGTGGAACAGTCACTAGTTTTGTTGTTAAATAACAATACATCCACAACACACAAAATACAAAAGCAGGTCAGAAACAGATAATAAGCCAGTGTACTCTATGCATCTCATATAAATTAACCTCAGGATATGCCCCACCAGAACTGACAGAATGAGAAATTAGGAGATACACAGAAGTGATACAAGGAGATACACAGAAGTGATACAATCACTAGTGTAGATTAAAGAGTGGATAAGTCTGCCTTGACATGGTTTGTTTGTGTGGAATGAATATGTGATAGGGTTGGTGAAAAGTGTTCTCGACTCTAGTGTTATAAGGGGGCAGGGGAGAAAGACCTAGAATAAGGCGGATACATGGAGTGAAAGAGGTGTGGGAATTTGGTTGGCCTAAATATTCTTAACAAAGCCTTAATGAGACCAGGGCGATTTTTGCAATTTGTGAGAGTTAGTGAGCTGTCGATGAGACTACAGTACTGATTAAAAGCATTAGACTGCTAAAGTTGTGCAAGTTTTCTACACATGGGCTCATCCATAATTCAGCTGTTTAAGGTATGAATATGGCCATGACTATTGTGCCACCTTCTCTTTGAGAAACAGTTAATATGTATTAAAAAACAGCCAAGTTCATTAAAGGAAATTGAGAATCATACGGTAGAACAAAGAAGAAAAGCAAAAAAGAACAACAAACAAGTTAACTAACAACACAAAGATAAAGAGCAAAGGAAAATAAATGAAAAATTTTGTCACAGCAAGAATAAAACCTGAAGGAAACCAAGTTGATTTTCTTCTATAGTCCCCCTACGTTATAGGAAACGGTCAGATGTGTTTCATTATTGTTCTGGGGAGCTCTTCCATATGTATATATCCAGTTTGATATGCTGCTCTCCGTTTGCCTTCGTTATAATTACAGCAATTACCATTAACCAATGATATGTGTCTTCTCAAACGCTTTTGTAAATAATCTCCAGTTTTGTCCACTAGGTGGTGGTGGTGTTAGACTTGGAAATTATACAGCAAAGCTCCTCATGAAATTTTGAGTATTTAGGTTTAAAAACAATAAAATATACACTAATATATCTATCTGTGAACATTAAAAAGATGAAACTCCTAAGAACCATCTAACTAGATTAATTAAGCATCATACGACAACCCCCATTATATCTAACAATTCTGAAGGACTACTGGGGGAAACGGTTTTTGAGTTGGAAGAAACCAAAATAGAAAGCCTGTGCCAGCCAGAAAGGTATAAAATACATACCACAACATAATCAGTCAAAAAATGCTTGCTTAATACAAACCAACAGTAACAATCACCAAAAATGCATTAAGTATGAAAGTATGTCAACGAGAGTTACAGGGTTACATCCTAACCTACCCTAGGGTACCAGGCCCTTACATGACAAGGGGGTGAGATGAGAGGAGTGACATAACCTACACTGCAGGAAACTGAAGAGCCTCGAACTGAGGTACATCCTTACATGACTCCCTAATCTAACCGAACCTAACTTAGGGCACTGAGTCCTTACCTATCCAGCCTGGAAATCCCCACCCTACACACTGCCTGACCTAAAATTAGGGCGTTAAAACAGATAAACCATCGATATCTCACAGAATTAAGTCAGATTTGTCCAAAGCATAAAAATATCTATCAGAAACCTCAATTACAGTATACATTTAAAATCACTGACTTTGTAAGTAATAACCAACTAAAAAACTTAAACACATCAAAATATGATCAAAATTGCATAAAAAAACTAAAAACGCTATTTAGAAACATCGAAGGCTATTATATTTAAAATCACTACCTCCTTAGCTGGTTGGTTGTATTTAATTTGCAAACATTCAAACTGCTTAGAGGTGAGCAATTTTCCCTCTAAATTATGGTTCAAACCATGAAACACTTGATGGTCTAATTTGCTAAATACAGTATAGCATACGAAACGATTTTCACAAAACTTAGATGTTGGAATAGTTATGTGGATCATGTTCCTAAAAAGGCATGGACTAGCCACAGCTCATACATCCCTTACTGGTTTTTACCAATAGTAGCCATGTCTAGCAGGGCAATATTGGTAAACTGATGAAAAACAAACAAAAACCAATGGCGATTCCAGATAATGTCATACTACAATTACATTCTAAAGTATATAAAATGAGGTAACACGTATCAACTTTAAGTAACAAAGTGTTTATTGGTATATCAAATTAGATAAAAACAAAATTCTTCTATGAGAGGCAATTTTGTTATCAATTTCTGGAGTAATTATGTGATTTTCAGAATTATCTCACTTCTATCATATACTTACATACACAAATGCTATTATCCCAGAAAAAATCTTCAACCTTGATAGCTTCATCTGGGTCTGAACTGCATTACTATCTTACATTCGTAGAATCTGGCCCTACTGTATTCTGTGCCATGAATATGGATAATACTGTGAATTCATGCAAGAATGTTGTATTTAATGTGAGCAGGGTCTGAAAACTATGATTACTTGAGAAGTAGGTTGTTTTAAATGTCCAATGAGGCTTTTCTGATGGTTTTTACCATGGTTCTGGCAAATTTAACATTGAATAAAACTGGAAATGTTGGCTTTAAACATCACAACTAATACTTTCAGTCTAGTAGCATAGTAAGGTCCCACAATAGAAAATCATTTTCTTGGGGTTAAGCTACCTTGTGGAGAGGCCTAAGGGCACATAGTTACTTTGTGAAAACTGAAAGAGGACACCAGTAACAAAAATTTTTGGGTCAACAAGGATACTTTTTAATTCTTTACAATGAATAATTAAAAAAGGCATGTTTAGGTTTAATAGGAGCCCAGGACCCTCTGCCCCTCCCTGTGTCCAGTTAGGGCCAGGGTACCTTGTTTAAGTTATATGTATCCCTGTATTTTGCTCACTGTCCCAGTGAGCCAAGCCAGGGAAGACCAGGGACCTCAGTTAAGTTAGAACGCGTTTCTTTACCTAATTTTTGCTTTTCCCCATCCACAGACCTTTGTTTCCCACTATGGAGACCACTGTTGTCAGACACGGACATAGGGGTAGGGGTTGGGTGGGGTGGCAGTTGTAATTGGGGTGACAAAACATTGCCGACTAAAATGAATGTTACATTCATAAAAATCACGGATACACACATGAAAGCTGTGGTAAAATATTACTTTAAACCATGGTAGATCTAAGCTGGCTGTCCGTGGTGAGCTAGGCTATGGCAGTTGATGTTTTTCTATATAGAACTTTACCTGCTGAACAAGAATTTAAAGTAATATTTTGTTATTTGGCTGTAATTAAGCTGTAAATTATCTTAGAACTGGTGTGGTAAAACTCTTTCGAGAATAGCTAACAGAAAAGGGGACCCGTTGGGAATTCGGGGTTTTTGGTGGGGTAAATAACTTGGGAAAAAGTTTGGGTACCTTATTGTTTATTTCCTGTTATATATGTCATTTGGAACACGAAAAACAAGCATAAAAAGAAGGGCGAATAAATGGATAGTGGGAGCCATTCCAAAGGCACTTTTCATTCATTACTAGTACTACCGATTCTAAGCCTTAACACGCATGTGCTAGCTTTTGGTTCACCAATCAGCAGCTGCCAGTTTTCTGCACTTAGCGCGAGACTGGCAATTGATGTTTTCCTGAGTTATTTTACTTGCTGAACAAGAATTTAAAGTAATTACCTCTTGCCAGAACATACGAGCTTGCCAGGAATCTTTAAAAATGCAGATAGGGCATGCAGCGCCATTCTGCCACGGCAACCTATAGAGGCCACCCAAGTTGAAAGCGGAAATGGTAATGTTTTGTTTCCCGATTACAAAAGCTTCGAATAGTGTGCAGTGGAGGTGGGGCTAGACTATGGCAACTGACGTTTTTCTATGTTATTTTACTTGCTTTACAAGAGTTTACGGTAATATTTTGCCGGTCGACTGCTGCTAAACTGTAATTTACCCCTGAGCTGTGTGTGACCCACTGTTACAGACATGCAGTTTTCAAGGACCAATTACATTTTAGTTACAGCCGACCGACAAAATATTATTTTAAATTTCTGTTCAGCAGGCAAAATAACAGGAAAACATCAATTGCCATAGGCTAGCTCACCGCAGACAGCCGGCTTAGAATTACCTACACCATTATCACAGTCTGAACACGAAAATGTCATTTGCCATGTTTTAATGTGTGCTTTGAGCATTTCTGACGTTCTTTTCAATAGCAAGTGACCAAACCAACCACAGCCTAACCTAACCTAGGGTATCAGGTCCTTACTCTAGTGCATGATATTGGTTTGAAAACATTGTACGACTTTAACCTTAATCTGAATGAGAACTAACAATGGCCCTCGTATTTCACTCATTTTCTGCTCCCCCCCAAAACAAAAATCCGCATTTTCCCACTGTGGACACCCACGACTGGATATAAGGGTAGGGTCCATCACCTCTAAAAGTATTCAACTGCTAACAAACAAATATCAGAAACATTCAAAGAACATATCATAGGCTACAAAAGAAAACAATGCTTTCGTGCCCAATATGCAATGTTGGTTTAAAATAAAACAATACCCTCTACAGAATCGGTAAAAGTTGCTTTTAAATCGATAATGTACTCAAAAATTAAATTTTAAATCAGAATGGTTCTGCATATTATTATGTCGGCCTATCTGGCCAGTTGAGTTTGCGGGTCTTGCACAACGCCTTGCATAAGTCACCATAAGATAACAAAAACGAATAAACAGTAAAATACCATGAAGAACTCTGGCAAAGTTTATTACAACTTACCCATGGTGCTGGTGAATCCGCAATGGTAAACTAAGTTCTTGCAAAGTCTGGAACCAGAAGCTATGTTACGTAGGCCTATACCAAAATGGCTTAGTGCAAGTTTTTTCCAAGTTCATATCACTGCCATTCCTTTGATGTATGCATCTGTCATTCTGACGTTGAAGGTTCGTAAAAAGTCCACTGCTACGGTATGTATTCCGTTATACACCACGAGTTATGTCACGAAAGAAAGTGGGTATAAGGATAAGTTTATCACTACAAAAAACACTTTCTCAGACTTAAGACTCTTGTGAATCGTTTCTTGCGAATCAGGTGAAACAACTCATTCGAAGCTCCGAATCATTTCAGAGTGAAACTTTTTGTTTGCTTCTTTGATTATTAATTAATCATATTATGTTCAACTTCCAACGTTAATCATAAGAGGATTGATAAGACAGCCGCAGGTCGATTATATTAACGAAGAAATGCCGATAAATAATTAGTGTTCAACGAGACAAAGCTTCGCAGTTCACTTTGTTGTAATCGGATTTCGAAACTCGCGAGACATTGAGAGGGAAGATCATTCTCTTCCTTGTCAAATCGTCCTTTCTGGACACCTGTTAACTATTGTTTTATATCGCTCGTTGTTTTTAGCCTCGCGGTGTGTAACTCGAAACGTAAAACTAAGCTTAATATGTGTGTTTATATGTTGTGACCGGCAGTAAATCGTTTTTTTAGTTTAAGACTTAAAGAAATCTTTCTGACGTGATGGTTGTTATTCAAATAGCCGGGTGTCTAAAGGAAGATCCTTGGAGAGTCCTGTAACCGTGGGTATGTATTAAAAATATTTTGTAAGCTCTAATGAACTATGGCCCACATAAGCAGACACCAATGCTATAAGTTTGTATTTAGCATTGAAAAGGTTTCATGTTCATTCATAGGCTAGGCCTATAAACTAGGCTATTGGCTATTCCAGGCTCGTTTAGACCTACCTTGGACTAGGATAGGCCAAGTCGTGTGCTTTGATTCCCATTAATATAAAATTAGCCTGTATAGAGGTGATTTTATAGCTTTTATTGTTTATAAGTTTCTTATTTATAGGGACATTTGTATGTTTCCAAAAGGTAAAGTACAAATCTTGATTATGGTGATAGGCCTATGTTGGTGCTCGATTTGGTAGCCTAGTTGGCCTAGCCTTTTGTTGCTCAGGGTAGTCTAGAGGATAAAGCCTCAAGGAGGTAAAGGTATTTCTAAGTAGTAGCTCCGCAAGGACTGTATGGAACGGTTCTGCAAATACGAGACATTAGGAAACTCCATTTTTACCAAAAGTTCCCCCATAACACTGCGCATGCGTGATAGCAAAAATATAATCAGTTCTGAGGCCAATCACAATCAGGCGACAAAAAATAATTAAATTCTTGATAAAAAACCAAAATGCTGTGGAAATAGTCAATTTCCAAGGTAATACCCGATGTGGAGCTAATACTTAGTTCTACCGAGGGAAAATTTAGACTTATTGATTCAATATAATTTACTTGAGTAGAATTCTACTGTTAACCATAACTATATACCAGAGTTGAAAATATGGGTGTTGGATGTTGTTGACTTTAATTTTGGTAGCAAATTTTTAGTTTTAACAGATATTGGAACCCCCATAAATTTACAGTTATTGGGAACCACAGTTGGGAAAGGGTTTTCGGGTGGAGGAAAACGCAAGATGAGTGGGATATAAGGATGTGTTTTAACCTACCTAATATTGGGTTCTAGCTCCTTGCCTGGTGCAGGGTTACACCCTCCCTGGACCTTCTTTAACCTAACCTGTGGCATTGTAAATAAAAATACTGTATTTTGTTGCAACCTAAGCAACCTTACCTGGCTTGGGGGTTGTGCCTGCCAATAGCCTAATCCACCCCAACCTAACCTATCCTAACATGGTAAAACTTGCAAACTATTATTGCAAACTAGACTTCAAAATAATTATCCAGTGTTTTTCACTTTCACGTTTTGTTTGTTTTTTAGCAACCTCCACCCTTAAAAAATCCCTCTTTAATGCATGGTATTAGTTGTTACATGAACTCAACCATTGATTAAGGGATATCACTCATTTTGTGTTTTCCTCTACCCAAAAATCCCTCTTTCTCACTGTTGTTCCTCAAATTGTAGGATATAAGGGTGGGGTCCACAATTTCTAAAAGTGCTCATTGGCTAGCAAAATGATTTTCAGAAACATTCAAAGCAAACGTAAAAACATAAGAGTTGATATTTTCAAGGCCAAAATGTGATAATGGTTTAAAGTAAAACAATACCCCTAACCTAACCTTGAATGCCAACCCTTTACCTGAACAGGAGGGCTTTACCACCGGTGGACCCTCCCCCCCTCCTCCCCCATCTAATGTAACCTAGGTCTCCAGGTCAATACTTACCTGCAGTTTGTGTCATTTTGAAACATTCTGTAAACCTTCCCTTACTCAGAATTAGCAATTGCCAAAGTGTCATGGGGATGTTACAGTACATTCTTGTATTTTGCTCATTTTGTTTTCTCCATCCCAAAATTTTCCCATTATGGTCCCGTTAATTGTAGTATATCAGGGGATCCAGTATCTTTAAAACTACCAACTTGCCAGCAGAAATAAAGAAACGTTCAAAACTCAATTAATAAATCTGGCATGACATTTTGCTGTATTGCAGCTGAAACAATTCATGGAACAATAGTTACATGTGCACCAAACGAACCTTGATCAAGAACTGAAGCTAGTTTTTTCAGCAATGCCTGAATTCTAAAATCCCACTTAATTGGTAAAACAAAGAACCAGTCAGGTTTCAGCATTGTCAATGTACTGTACAGTATGTACATATCCTGATGAAAATAACAAGTACATTGAAAATACACTAGCCTTTCTTACTGACAGTGCACAGGGATACAAAATCTGAGTAGAAACCCCACTTGTATAACTTTCAGAACATGAACAAAGAACTTTAATGTCTGAGTTGGTAACAATATTCATTGGTATGTGAGAGTGAGGTTTAAGTGAAAGCATAGGTCAGGTTACAACTGATTTATTCATCTAAAATTCACACAAGTCAAAAACTCTTGCAGGCCGTAACATAGTCCCAACCTTTGACAGGAAAGGAAAAAGGATTAAGCATAGACCTCTGTGTTTCGTCACAGAGGCAAACATACAATTATTTAAGTGTAAACATAAGGTTGTGAAATCTATGTACATAACTAGATGAATGGTGTTTTGATACATAGACTGGTACAATATCAAGGAGGTGACTATAACAACGTCGGAAATATCCGCCAAAATCATTGTCATGGGATTTTGTGTTTTCTAATGACCTCGTGTCAACTGCGTGGTGCTTTCTCTGAGGTGTGGTGTGATTCATTGGCAGGTAGGCAGCGTGGTTTATCGCATATGCCAACAGTACTCCCCCCCCCCCAGGAGAAAGCCTACGTCTGTTGGTTGGTGTCCGGTATATAGGCTGGTTTCAACCGGTCGAATGAAACCCACATCATTCTTCCGTCAACCAACATCTGGAACATTTTCGGTTGTTGTTGAAGGATTCTGTGAGGGCTGGAGTACGCTGGGGATAGGGGGATTTGTGTGCATCAACCCAGATGAGTGTGTACATTACGTTCATTAAGTATGCAGGGACGAACACTTTTCTGTCTGCTTGGTACGTCATTTTTGCTGGTAACAGTTTCACTATTGCTTTTCTCTTTTCAGATGTTGTTGGGGTTTTGTTGTCTGGGA
The DNA here is from genome assembly GCF_040412425.1 of Macrobrachium rosenbergii. Lineage (NCBI taxonomy): Eukaryota > Metazoa > Arthropoda > Malacostraca > Decapoda > Palaemonidae > Macrobrachium > Macrobrachium rosenbergii. The sequence goes on from NC_089787.1 coordinate 43,191,465, forward strand.
ATGTGTCTGCTGGTAACTTCAACGCTTGGCCATAGAGGACTTTGGCCAGGGATGTGTTGAATGCTTCGTGTGGCGTTGTTCTTAATCCCAGTATGACCCACAGCAGTTCTTTCCTCCAGCTGCCTCCCTGGCATCTGGCGGTTAGAGAGGCTTTTAATGATCTATGTTGCCTCTCCATTATTCTGTTTGCTTCTGGGTCATAGGCGGTGGACTTCATCAAAAAGAGTTTACGCCGTAGGAAATCTCTGTAGGCTAAAATGAGCCATTGTGAATGCATGGGTGTTATTGTAGTCAAGCATTAGTAAGTGTGCGTTATTTTGGTCCCAAAATTGTCGGCGAGGGTGTTCCACAGGACAGAGTTGAAGTTTGCACCCCTGACGCTGGTTATGATATGGGAAACACTGTGCCCACTGCCCTAGTCAGTAAGGGCTTTAACTCAGCTTTTCACCGTCTGCTGCTGGATGGAAATTGCTTCCAGCCACCCTATATATATATATATATATATATATATATATATATATATATATATATATATATATATATATATATATATATATATATATATATATTATCATGAATAGATATTTGTACCTTGATGGGGTAGGGGGCCCAATACATTGACATGAATGTATGCAAGGCGGCGGGACGTCATCTTGTATTCTTCTATCCTGCTCTCCATGTGCCTTGTGATTTTTGACGTTTGGCAGGGGATGCATTATCTTGCCCATGTCTTGACATCCTTTCTCATGCCCCACCAGATATACTGCCCTGCTATCATTCTGGCAGTGGATTGGCCTGATGGGTGGGATAGGATGTGGGTGAGGCTGAAAGCTAACCCTCTGGCAAGTAAGGTTGTGGGCATCCCATACTTGTCTCGCAGGTGATGGTCGCCATTTCTTCGTTGATTGATAGGTCACTCCATTTGAGGGCGGGATTTATCCGCCATAGTCATTACAGTCCTTTGTCTTCCTTCTGCGCTTCTGCTATCTCAGGATATGGGAACCCAAGCTGGATTGTGTTGACGCAGTTTCTGGAGAGGGCATCTGCCATGGTGTTTGATGAGCCCGTCAGGTACTTGAGCGTGCAGGAGTACTCTGCTATCATTGACAGGTGCTGTTGTTGATGCACTGACCACCCGTCTGCCGCTTTTGTAAAGGCGTGGATGAGGGGTGGGTGGTTTTCTGTATCACGAATTCCCGTTCCTCGAGCATGTGGCAGAAGTGTCAGACTGCTTTGTAGACTGCTAGGAGTTCTCTGTCAAACGTTGAGCATTTCTGCTCTGTCGTCGTTAACTTTTTGCTGTAGAAAGCTAACGGGCGGTGACCATCCTCAGTGTCCTGCTCGAGTATGGCGCCCATCGCCGTGTTGCTTGCATTGGTTGTCAGTGTAAGGGTTCTGTTGGGTAACGGAAAAATTAGAGTCATTGCATTTGTTATTGCTTCTTTTGCTAACCTAAATGCATTGTCTTGTTCACTTTCTACTGCTTTTACTGTTGTGAGTTTGGGGAACTCTGTTATTGCTTGTATTTTTTCAGGCAGTGGTTTTATGCTGTCTTGGCTCACTTTGTGTCCTAAAAATCGACTGTTCTCTTTCCCCATTTGCACTTGTCTTCTCTCACCATTAACCCATTTTCTTTTAGTCTTTAACACTTCTCTCACATGTTCGGGCTGAATATTAGTATATCATCCATGTATGCTACACATAACGGAAGGTCCCACAATATCTCGTCCATCAATCTTTGGAATGATGCCCCAGAGTTGCGGAGGCCGAAACAGCTGTAATTGAATGTGTAGGTGCCGAAGGGGGTGATGATTGCCGTCTTTTTTGCATCCTCTTTTGCTACCGGTAATTGAAAATAACCTTGCAGTAGGTTGATCTTGGTGAACATTCTTGCTCCACTCATTTCGTTCATTATATCCACTATAGCTAGCGGGTATCTGTCTGGCCTCGCCCTAACATTCAACCATCAGTAATCTCCGCAGGGGTGCCACGTTCCATCTGCTTTAGGCACCATATGCAGTGATGATGTCTATGGGCTAGATCCATTCTGGTATATTCCAGCTTCTTCCATTTCCTTGAAAACTTTCTTTGCATAGGAAAGTTTTTCCGGTGCCAGCCGTCTGAATTTTGAGTGTATCGGGGGACCTTTTCTGTCTGGAATTGATGCCTTATTCTGTGCTTTGTTGGTTTGGTGTTGGCAGGCCAAACTTTCTGCTTCTTGTTTGAAGTCTTTGTATGTCTGCTGGACTGTTGAGGAGATGAATTCTTTGCGGATCTCATGGCTAGTTCCTTTCTCACTACGTCGACTAGGATGTTATACGCCGTCAGGAAGGCTGCTTCTAACAACACCTTATGTTTGCCTTTATGAAGGACCAGTCTTAGTCTTTTCTGTTGAATTTGACTTTCATCGCCCTTCTTCTGTACATGGCTAATGGGGCTTTGCTGGCGGTAGAGACCTGCAGGTTGGGTGGTAGGGCCAGGTTCAGCAGTTCTGCTGGCCTTGCTGGGATAAAAGACCTGCAGGCTCCGGTATCCACCAACAATTCCATGTTGGTTCTTTCATCTCGAATGAAGAAGCCCGTCTCTGTCCGTCTCTCATACCTGAAAGAAAGACAGTGGTGGGCAGGCATGATTTCTCTCACAAGGCAACCTGTCTGCCCCCCCCCTGCTGACAGTATGGTTGGATCGCTTCTGCGACCCAACTGGGTGTTTTTTGAGATTATGCAGCCTTTGTCGTACTTTCTTGCTTTCACCCCGAATCTCCAATGTAAGAAACAGACTCCTTCTGTGGGTTCCTGTCTTCTTTGTGGTTGCTTTCACTTGGGGAAACCCTTCTTGAAGGTGGGGGTGGCTGGTTCGTCGTCATTGCTGCTTCCTTCACTGTCGAATGAATGTTTGACACGATGTGCTGCTGATGCTTGCTCTGCAGGGTCTGCTGCTTTATATGCTGTATGGACCTCATCGACCATGACCAAAAATTCTTCTATGGGCATAGTGGAGTCTTTCAGCAGCGCAGCTACTGTCTGGTGGGGTATTTTGGTGAGGAGTACTTCCCTCACCAGATCCAAGGATGACTCGGCTTCCCTGTCTTTGGATGGTAGGATGAGTTGTCGCAGCTGCTTGTACACATGCGATGGTCTCTCGTCACCTGTTGGTATCCCTACATAGTTCAGGAACTTCTTTGCTCTCTGGGCTGGTGGCGTGCTGAAGGATGACTTCAGCTGGTCCTTCAGGATGTAACATATGTTATTGGGGTGTCTAGTTCATCGAGCCATGCTGCTATTGGTTCAAATACATCGTCCAGCAGAATTCGAGGACTGCATCTGTTTTTCACATCGATGAGGTTTTACCACCCAGAAAAACCATGCTTCTGGGTGGTGGGGCATGAAGGGCAGCAATCGGATGGAGGCGGCAACAAGGTTCTTGCTGATGGTGTGGGGTTCGTTGGCGTGATTGGTCATCTCTGCGTCAGCCTCCTCAGGTCGCTCTGGGGTCACCAGTGTGAGAGTGAGGTGTAAGCAAAAGCATATCAGCTTACAACTGATTTATTCATCTAAAATTCACACAAGTCAAAAACCCTTTCGGGCCGTAACGTAGTCCCAGCCTTTGACAGGTAAGGAAAAGGGATTAAGCATAGGCCTCTATGTTCCTTCACAGAGGCAAACATACAATTATATAAGTATAAAAAATAAGGTTGTGAAATATATGTACATAGCTAAATGAATGGTGTTTTGATACATAGACTGGTACAGTATCAAGGAGTGCCTATAACAACGTTGGAAATATTCGCCAAAAACGTTGCCTTGGGATTTTGTGTTTTCTTTTGACCTCATGTCAACTGCATGGTTCTTTCTCCAGGGTGTGGTGTGATTTGTTGGCAGGTAGGCCACATGGTGTGCACCTACAGGTAAATATAGAGTGAACAGTAAATTTTGCAATGGATTGTAGTATGCTTGTAATATTAAGTACTGTATGTCAAGAAGATAGCAAAGCAAGAAATTCAAAACCTCCAATATCAAGAACTGGTATTAAAGAGGTAAATGCCTCAAAGTTAAAAACCTTTCACATCAAGAACTGGTATTAAAGTAAAAAAAAATACCTAATCTATTGTCACTTAAGGCACTAGGCCCTACTTGGGGCATGGACTCCCTTACTCACCTTGTCCTAGGGTGCCATATGTCATAGAGTGAAATATAGGAGTACATCCTCAACTAACCTAGCCCAGGGTGCCAACTCATATCTGAGAAGGATCCTGGAATCCCCATTGCTAATAAAATGAGAGTAAAACATAAGAGATACATTGTTATCTAATGTTTCTTCACTTAAATGAGGGTGCCACATTTTACTTAGCCAAAAGACACCTACCCGCACCCCATTGCTAAAAAATTTGGCAGTACAGCGTACTGCATATAGCGATAAATTCTGAAATGGTATTTTCGTAAATAAAATTAAGCTTCATATATACTTAACAAGTACTTACATAGCTACCAGGTATACTTTCTACTCGATCGGCAGTTAAAAATTTGAAGTTTGCAGTAGTGATTCATTTTTTGTAAGTGTAGGTAACAACCCTGCCCTTTGACAGGGAATGATAGGTACAACAACACAAAGAAAATCACTTCTTTTGTGCTTAGTTGTCCATCAGAAGGGAGGAGGGAGGGCTGTGATCTGTAATTACTTGGTAAGTATATATGAAACTTAATTTTATTGTGAAAATACCATTTTCATATATGTAACTTAACCAAGTAATTACATAGGTGGGATAAATGGACCTATTCTGTTTCAAAAACAGTCAGATATGAAGATGAGTCTAAAACATAAAATCTGTTAGCATTGGTAATGTGCTTGTTGTATCCTTACCTGGTAAGAGAGCTACAGCAGGAGATTACAGCCTTTTTGGTCGGTGCTCATCTTGACCTGTAGTGACTTAGTAGAATAGCTGAGATAAGTCCCTACTTTACAGAGGGAGCTTTTGAGTGAAGGAGTCTTCCGAACACCCAAAAGCGACAAAGAAAAAATTTGCCCTTGCCCTGGGTGCAGTACCAAATAAAAAATGACCACATAAAAAAACGTTACCTGCACCAGCCACCATAAAAATTAAAAACTATCATACTACTACCACAGACTGGTGGGCACTCCAGGTACATATAACCCCCCAGGCTTCCCAAAAGAACTCAGTACCCAAAATTCAAGGTGAAGAAGTTATGGATAGGAAGTGGTGCTTCCTATGCTGCTTCCTCCAGTACCACACCAGCCACCAATAACGGACCCAAGATACTGCGGTTCTCAAATGTTGTCTCATTTCTTATAAATAGTGCGAGGCAAAAATGGAGTTGCATTTCCAGTATGTCGACTGGAGGATAGCCAAGAGTGACATGTTATGTCTAAATGCGTAGGACGTGGCAACAGCCCTAATCTCGTGTGCCCTCACCTTGACAGAAGGCAGATCATCCTCTTGTACTGTATCTCAGAGTGTGCCTCTAAAATAAGGCTTCTAAGGAAGAATAACAATGTATTCTTTGACATTGGCTTAGTCGGCTTTCTTACGGAACACCAGAGGTTAATGGCAGGGCCTCTGGTCTTTTTTGTCCTGTCTAAATAATACCTCAAAGCCCTTACTGGACACAGGACTCTTTCATCCTCTTCTGGTCCTAGAATATCCATAAGGTTTTTAATGGAGAGCGAGCGTGGCCAGGGATTAGAAGGAGACTCGTTCTTAGCTAGGAAGCCAACTGAAAAGGAGCAGACAGCATCTCCTTACAAAAAACCAATTTGTTTGTCAACTGCCTGCAGCTCACTCACTTGTTTAGGCATGGCCAAAGCTATTAGAAAAAGCGTCTTCTTCATTAAATTCTTAAGAGAAATGGAACCGAGAGGCTCATAAGTGGGGCTTGTTAATCATTTCAGTACCATGTCCAAATTCCATGAAACAGATACGTCTCACGGCTGCTTAGTAGTCTCGAAAGACCTAATTAAGTCACAAAGGTCTTGATTAGTACCTAAGTCTACTCCCCTGTTTAAAAACTGACCCCAGCATTGATCTGTAGCCTCTAGTAGTCGATAATGAGAGCCTCTTATTGTTCTTTAAGAAAAGAAGGACGTCTGCTGTTTGAGCTACAGTGGTCTTAGCAGACAAGACATTATTGTCGCTGCAGCACTTGCGGAAGCTGGCCCACTTGGCCTGGTATCCTCTGCTGGTAGACTGCTATTTACATCTGGTAAGAGCTTCCACAGCTTGCTTTGAAAACCCTTTCGCTCTGACAAGTCTCTGGATAGTCTGAATCCTGTCAGAGCTAGAGCAGATAGGCCTTGGTGAAATTTCCAGAGGTGGGGCTGTTTGAGAAGATGTGGACTTTGAGGCAGAAGCCTTGGAAAGTCCACAATTAGCTTTAGAAGGTACAGGAACCATTCCTTGAGAGGCCAGAAGGGAGCTATCAGTGTCATAGACACGTTGTCGTGAGAATGGAACTTGTTGAGAACTGCTCCCACCATGTTGAAAGGGGGAAAGGCATAAAGGTCCAGGTTCACCCAGTTTACTAGCATGGCATCCGTCGCCCATGCCTATGGGTCTGGAACTGGAGAGCAATTTAGGGGAAGATGGCAATTCCTCGATGTGGCAAACAGATCTACTGTCTGTCTGCCCAACAAATTCAGAGGGTTTTGCACATTGTCGAATTCAGCGTCCACTCTGTCAAGAGGACTTGTCCCCGTCGACTTAGTTCGTCTGCCAGGACATTCATCCTCCCTTGAATGAATCTTGTAGTGATCCTGACCCGATTCTGGTCCGCCCAAATGAGCAGCTCTTTTGCTGCCTCGCACAGGGAGAACAAGTGGGTTCCGCCCTATTTCCTGATGTATGAGAGAGCCGTGGTGTTGTCTGAATGAACCACCATGGTTCTGTCTGTTACTAATTCCACAAAGTGCTTCAAGCCTAAATGAATGGCCGACAATTCCCTGATGTTGATGTGCAACCTCCTTTGTTCCGGAGACCATGTGCCGGAAACTTCTAGGATGCCCAAAAGTGCTCCCAACCTTGGTCCAGGGCGTCTGCAGAAAATGAGAGGTTGGGGCTCAGTGGACGTCCACCACCGGAGATCCTTCTTTGTCTCTGCCGTAATTGAAAACGTCACTGTATCTGGTAGTTCCTTCTGTTCCAGCTTACCCTTAGGAAAAACTGTAGGGGCCTCATTTGAAGTCTTCTAGCTTCACAAACTGTTTGATGGATGAGAGGGTTCCCAGCAAACTCATTCTCTGATTCGCAGAGCAAACTGGAAGAGAGTGGAGATCTTGAACTGACTGTAGACAGGACTCTATTCTCTTGAGGGGGGGGGGGGAAACCTGAAAACTCAGAGAGTTGATCTTCATCCCTAAATAGAGAATCTCCTGAGTTGGGACTAGTTGAGACTTCTCCTGATTTATCAGAAGTCCGAGTTCCTTGGCAAGGAGAAGTGTTACTTGTAGATCCTTCGTGCATTGCTCCTGCGACAGGGAGCAATGCAATGCAAGAGGAGACAGTACTCGCGTGAATACATGAGGAGCAGTGGAAAGACTGAAACAGCGCTCGAAACTGGAAGACTCTGCACTCGAAGACAAATCTCAGGTATTTCCTGGATTCCGGCTGGAATATGGAAATACGCATCTTGCATATCTAATGTTATCATCCAGTTGTCCTGCTGGATGGAGGATAACACTGACTGGTTTGTCTCTTTGTTGAACTTTTTCTGAATATAGAAGTTCAGTGCACCCACAGTGAGGACAGGTCTCCACCCCCTGATGACTTGGGGACAACGAACAAGCGGTTGTAAAAACCTCTTGAAGTACGATCTTCCACCACTTATACGGCTTTCTTCCTTAGGAGAGCTGACACTTCCTCCCTGAGAGCTATAAACCTCTCTGAGCCCTCTGAGTATGCCATCAGTGTGATCGGCAAAGTTACAAGAGGAGGGTAATATATGAAAGGAATCGAGTTTGGCACTCCACCTCTTCCAAAAGGGAGAGAGACTGGCCCCTACAGGCACAGAAAGGATGGGAGAATCATTTTCTGGAAGGGAGTTTGCTAGAAGTCCTCTTGACAGAAAAATGCACCTTGGAATGGGGCCTAGAGAAACCCTGTCTTCTCCTCGAAAGGGCTGCTGCTGTAGAAGAGATATCGACAATGAAAACAAAGTAGGAGGTTCCTTGGGGCGCTTTGCTGACTGAGGTGAAAGGTCTTCCATAGACTTTTTCTGTAAGTCAGTGGCAATCTCCTTAACCACCGACTGCGGAAACAAGAAGCGTCTGTCCAAAGGATAGCACAGAAGAGCAGATTTTTGGATAGATGTAACTCCTTTCATGGTGAAGTAGCACCACAACTCCCTCTTCTTGAGAAGTCCTATAGCGAAGATAGCTGCCAGTTCCGAGGAGCCATCCCTCACTGCTTTATCCACACAGGATAAAGCACCTAACTAGTCAGAAGACAGATCTGTCTCACTGTAGGCATATTGCACTATGAAAAGAAAAGACCTTAGTTGGAGGCAAATAGGGGATGTGGCTGATGAAAAACCTTAAATCCTGGTACATTACCTTTCTTTAGGAGCTGAAGTTCTCTACTTATGAGGACCAGCGAGAGGGAGGGCAAGTGAATTAGTTCACAACAAAAGTTACTTTTGATATTGCTAGCCACATGTTGGAAATAGGCAGTGTAATGGAGCAAGGGACTAACCTCCCTCCGCTGGGGCCACCGACTGAATTCTAAGCCCGAACTTCTTTCTCCAAGGCCCTTTACAGCTTTGGAAGCTACGTCTTTCTCTTCCTTGATGGCGTTGTGATCACTCTGCCCACATGGAAATGCAGGCAGCATGGCTGTGATTTCAAGATGGCAGAATGCAAGTGTTAGCCCACCAGCTGACCTGCCTCGGGTGACGATTAGCTTTGATCAGGTCTGCACCTGGAATTAAGGGATTTCTGACAGCACTTTGGACAAGAGAGAGATCAAAGTGGTTTTCCCCCCAAAGGCACTGGTGAGAGAGGTTTTAGAGGCAAATTTGCCTACAGTGAATCATACTGAATTGAATTTATTGATTGCTTAGTCCTTTTTCCTTTTGAGTTATTCCATGTAAGGTGCCCTATGAGGGAATATTCTTAATAAAATGTTTGACTAAATGGTCAGATTCTGATGAGGTGAAAAATACTTTCGCTGAAGAAAAAGCAGAATGTCTCGCCGAGGTAATCATCCTGAGAAGTCACCTTGGGAAGAGGCAGCACCTCCCAAGGATGGAGCTTCTCCTGTCGAATAGGAGAGATATCTCTCAGCCATCAGTCTTGCTGGAGGAAAGGCAAAAGCGGCCTTCCCTTGCTCCCTCTTAACAGATAACCAATCCTCTACTTCCTTGAGAGCCTTCTTAGCTAAGGAAGATAAAACCATCTTTGGCAGTTGAGAGCTAATCTGTCTGATTCTTCATCAGGAATGTAGAAGCGGGCGAAACCAGAGCTGTTGGCTGGGAGTGCGAAGGAAAAGATGCTAAAAAGTACTTCATAAGAGAAGCATAAGCAGTAGGTGTAGGTTCCTGGACGACCTCTTCCATTTCAGAAGACATGGGAGACAAGGACGCCTCTCAAGAAGACTTATGTGAGGAATGCACTTTGCGCAGTAAGCCAAGCACATCATCTAATTGCTTCTTAACATGTGCAAAAGAGGGATCCTCAGACGACATTAAGGCAGGCGCAGCAGAAGAATGTGGGCACTCGGTTGGCGCCGGGCACCCGGAAGACAACAAGCTCTTACGAGACGGGCGCTCTGGAGTCCGAGACGGGCTTTCAGGGACTGGATGCCACTGTCGCGAATATGCTGACTGCTCATGGGGCCCCCCAGAAGATGAACATTTGCTGGAAGAGCGCATAGGAACCAACAACTGACATTCAGCATGGGAGTGATCGGCAGAATGACATGTTGGACTGCGCTGCTTACTGCAACCTGGTTGTGGACTAAGAGCAGGATCTCTAGTGCACCTGGGAGAGATGGGAGAGAGTTCTCTTCCCTGACGTCTCTTTAAAGGACAAGACTCCCCCGGAAAACGCCACAGACGTCTCTTCTCCAGACTGGAGAGATCGGAATCCAACAACAACTGGTGAACACTCACAGCGACACCTTTCCAGCAGCTGTTGGGACTATGCACCACAGAATTGGATGAGGGGGTGACTGCCTGTGGGCAAACCCCACTGACCTCCTTTGGACCTCTGGTATGTCTACCCCCAGGTTCATGGGAGTGTGACAGTGGCCTTCGTCAAGGAGAATCAGCGTGACGGACAGCCAACTCCTCCACTGGCACTAACGCTGGCACTGACACTTGTTTAAAATTTTGAATTTCATCCATCAGGACCTTAACCGACCCGCCTAATTTAGATACAGTGTTGACCACAAGATAAATTTTGTGGTCAAACTTACACTCGAGGCTGGACACGGCATCAGGATCAGAAGCATGGGAGCCAGGAACAGGAGTTGATTTGGAGGACTAAGGATGGGGGATAACACAAGGGCAGGAGAAGGAGGAATATTACGGCCTGGGACTTGAATGTTAGAGACAGGTTCTAAACTTAGAGCTCTACCCTCAGCTCTAACAGCCGCCTTCCTCTTCCTATCCCTATCCAGTTTATCCAAATTAGACTTTAAAACTTTACAATTTTCTCATCCCATCCAAGACATTAAGAGCACATAAGAAGATCTTAGCGAAAATCATATGACTATCATAAGTCACTTTCGTCATACGAGTCTTACATCCTTCACTACAATATCTAATACTTGATGAGCTAAAATCAAACATATTGTGGGAAAAACAGCCAAGCTAAGCTGAAAAGCTACCAAAATCAACAATACTTCACCAATTCCTTGGAAAATTGATGAAAAACTCTTCAAACCCAACTACCAAAAACATTTGATGACTCAGTGGTCTGGTTAAACTAAGGTATACTTAGTTACGCCGAATGTCGGCAGAAAAGAAGTGATTTCTCTGTTTTGTTGTACCTACCATTCCCTATTAGAGGGCGGGGTTGTTACCTACACTTAAAATAAATGAATCGCTACCGCTAACTTCAAATTTGTAACTGCCAATCAAGTAGAAAGTATTACTTGGTAAGTTACATATATGAAACTTAATGTTACATTTGTTGTAAACCATGCTGTTTAAAGGCTAGGTCTTGCCAAATACAAACGCTCCTTTATTTACGAACGAGTTACATTCTGAATGGCTGTTCATAAGTTCATTTTGTTCGTAGTTCAACTTCTTATACGCAAAGTCAATATGTACAGTACTATTTATGTTTTTTCTTATAAAACCCAATATTAGTACTGTTACTGTATTTTATAGAGTATTTTATGAATACAAATGATGCATAAGACCTAACATTAAACAGATTATGATTATATAGTAAATGTAAAGTACATGTACAGTTTTCTTACCTCTGAAACTGATGTTGTAGGCTTGTCATGATGGATGATGAGATGGGGAGGGCAGGGTGGAATTAATACAGGGGTGGCGTGTTGTCATCATCTTCATTTTTGCTTTCTTTGGTGAGGATTTCTTAGGCAAGGACTTCTCCTCTTCATTTTGGAGGAAGCAGTTATTGGAGTTGGGGAGGCTGTTGAGGTTGAAGGCAATGGGGAGGCTCTTGAGATTGAAGGCACTGGTTTAAAGTATTTGTTTGTGGAAGTTTGCATTGTGTTTCTTTTCTTTTCATTGTATATGATGTGATAACAGTGGAAAGCATCATTGACTATTGTTGCTACTTTTGAGAATCTCTCGGCATTGGGGTCCTCTTTCTCAAAAATAGCACTTTTTCTAGAAGAGAAAACCCCACAGCCATCGATTTTGTTTCCAAACTTCTTTATGGAACTGTGGGCATAAGCCCTTCCATGTTCCATTCATGTTGATCTCACTTACTTCACGCCATGCAGCATCAATGTTCTTTATACAAATGTAAATGTTGTAACCCTTCCAGAAGTCACATAAGGTCACATCTGTGTCATTTATCTCTTTTAACGCATTCCTATACTTACAGCAAGTGTAGTATTTTCTGAAATTTGCTATTATGCCCTGATCCATTGGCTGAATGAGTGAAGTTATGTTAGGTTAAATAGCAACTTAAACATCTGGATGGAAATCATCTGAGTGTGGTGGGTGACCAGGGGCATTGTCCAAAACTAAGAGAATCTTAAATGGAATGTTATTCTCTCTGCAATACAGCTTGATGTCTGGGATTAAGTGATGGATTACGGGTAGAGAACTTTTTGTGATATTTTTCAGTGCCCATGGCTTTGCTGCCCGATATACGAGAGAGGTTTCAGCTTTGTCTCCAGAACAGTTGCCACCCAGAAGCAACATTAGCCTATCCTTCACTGCCGTAAATCCTGGCATCGTCTTCTCTTCATGGCTGATGTACATTCTGCCTGGCATTTTTTTCTAGGAAATGTCTATCTCGTCTATATTAAGAATTTGCTGAGGGGTATAACCTCCCTTATCTGTGATTTAGCCTTCAAGTCATTGAAAATGCTTTTAGCCTTTTCCTGAATTAGCATGAGGTTAAGTGGTACAGACCTTTGTCTCTGGTGTTCCATCCAGATACCCAGAAGTTTTTCCATTTCTTTTACCACCCTCCCTCTTCTCTTACTGAATTATATAATTCTTGACTGCATTGGCACAGCACTTTTCACGTGCTCCATAATTTTGTCTTTGTTCTTCAAAATATTGCCGATGGTCAAGCGATTCGTCTTATAATGGCGTGCTACGTCAACCATTTTTTCACCACTTTCTAACTTCTTTCATATAGCCATTTTAGTTTCCATTGAGATTGCTTGCCGCATTTTAACACTACCTTGCACTTGCCGTTAGTCCTAGTATATTAATGGCTGCGGTAAATACATGATAAAAATGCACAAATGAATCACCTCACCGGAGATGAAATCTTAGCACTAGCGTAGGTACGAAGAAACTGGGATGTGTAGTGGCATCAGCTATGGTGCTGTCCAGTGTGGGTAGCATCAGAAATTGTAACAAAGTTGAGGCAGGCCCTCACAACAAAATTTGGACTTGCTGGTCGTGGCCCAGAGCTCTTCGAACAAAAATTGAAGTTAAGAGCATGGATGTTTGTATCTTTGTAAGTTCGTAAGTTGAAAGTTAATAAGTAGAGGAGTGTCTGTACTCCCAAAAATCTTGTGTTTCTTGTCCATAGACCAACTGTCAAGTTTATGTAGAAATCACTGGTCAGATAATTAAAGGCCTTTCAACTGTCGATCTTCAGTATTATCCTATCTGTCATCAAATTAGATTATAAAACAAATTAACTGTATACCTCGTACATTATTACAAGTACAGTAATGCTTTGTATCAGTTTCAGTAAATTTAACTGTAAACAACTACAATCCAAATTCACAATAGGCTAAAACAAACATCACTGAACAGGTTTTTAGTGAGAAAGAAATGGTGAAACTCAAGAAAGCAGTGTAAAGAGAGAGAAGAGAGAAAAACTTCATAAGCCAGTTGCCTGTCGTTTTAAGAGGATGGGGCCCCTTTCAAACAATTATATCTCTCCTCTTCACCTTCCTGACCACCTACCACATATGCCATCAACTCTCCTAGTTAAAGGAAGTGTGAGAACAAATTTGCAATTATTTCATCTATTCCCTTTTTTGTATAATTTCTGCATACTAGGCATGTTAAATTCAAGTTAAAACACTTTTATTTGTTGTATTTTTGGAGGTGTGGAACAGTTTAATCCAGTTCCCATTATTTCTTATGGTAAAAATTGATGCAGTTTAAGGACAAATTGGTCAAAGGACAGCCCTCTGGAACAGATTAAGTTTGTTAACTCTATAACTGTACAGTTTATTGACACAGGTACATTTTAAAAATATGGTATAGTATTATGGTATATATTTTTGAAGAGGGCATGTTCTCTGATGTGAGGGTTACAACCACGGCCAACCACCTTTAGGTCTGCCATTGTCAGGACTTTATGCTTAAGACATCATAACCTAACCTCACCTTGGATGTCCTGTCTTGACTTTATAGTGGGGCCAGGAATTGAGGGGTGTTCCTCATCCTGGACTACTGTATCCTGCTTTCCCTCACTTAGGTCGGGTACATTGCATTTTCCATGTTAGCTTCCGTCATTCATATGGCATTACATAGCTAAATAATTGCAAGAATTTAAACAAATAATTGTCATGTTACTGAATTTACCTTATCTAGCCTGGTGGTTACCCTTTGGAAATGCATAAAGCATAGGCTATTTATTGTGGTATTTAAATTATTATAGTAGCCTACTCACTTGTTAACTTGTAAAGGTAATATAAATTAACCTTCTGAAAATGAAGGATGATTAAGCTCCAGTTATTGGACACCTCTTGCTGTGTATTACAGACTGGTATGGTATGTCACAAAATTTGTAATTGTATGGACATAGCAGTTATTTGAAAGGGACAACAACTCATACCTATGATGAGTAGCCTAGGCCACCCTATCCCTGAAGCTTATAACAAAGATGCTTTTATATAATTAATTTACCCAGTAATTTTAGCTAAGAGTTTCTACTCAAATGGCAGCTTAACTTTTGAAATTTGCAGTAGCGATTCTTTTGTTTTGTGTAGGTGACAAGACCCTGCCCACTTTTGGGGTAAGATAGAGGAACAACTAAGCCAATAGATCAATTTGTTTCTGCCACATGTATCGTCCGCACACCATGTTGACTAAGCAGCTTGGTTTTGACAGTTGTTGTTTCTTCCCATCTGGTGAAATATTCTTTGTATGGTACCTTTTGGCATTGCTTTTTTCCTGATTTGACTTTGTTACTGATTTTGACTTTTAGCTAGTTAGTATGTCAGACACTTAGCTTTTGACTCTCATACCCTGTGCACAAATTGCAGAGGGCAAGTTTGTACCATTAATTTGACATGTGACGAATGCAGGGATTGGATAAACATAAATGGAAGACCTTGGCTTCTCATTTAAATAAATTGAGGGAGATCGTAAAAGGAAGGCACCGCTAAAGTCGGCGAGAAATTAGCTAGTCAGACAACTCCTAAATCTAATGATATAGATATTCCTGCTGTATCTCCTCCTATTATTCCTGTTTCCCCTGTATCAGTCCATATTCCTAGACCACCTACTCCTGCTCCTGGCTTTCACACTTCTGAGCCCGATCACTTTGCCCTGAGCCCGATCGCTTTGCCAGCATGAAAAATAAATTTGATCAGAGAATCAATATGTTGGTAGGTATAGTGACCCAATTAGGGGCATCAATGCGTGTCCTTATGGATAAGTTCGACAAGAAAAGTGAAAGTGAAGTGTTAGTGGAGGAGGTGGCTGTTCATCCTGCTGATTCTCCTTGGCATCGGTCACTGCCATACTCCCCTGAAATAGGGAGGAGGCATACCATTAGCCCAAGGGAGCTCAGTGGGGGCTGTCCACAAGCAGTCACCCCCTCAGACCAGCGTGTTGCATCCCAGGTTGCATCAGGAGACAGCCTCTGGAAAGGCGTCTCGGACGTGCATCAGCTCTTGCCTAGTTTGTGAGATTCTTCACCGTACAGAAGGCGCCAATGGCATTTTCCTGATTGGTCACGCCCCTTGAAGAGGCGTACTTCTTCCAAGGATCAAGCTCCTTGACTACCCAGCAAAAGGATGAGGGAGCCTCCTCTCAGTCCTTAGCCTTCTTGCAGTAAGTGGGACAGCCCTGAATGCTTCTCCTTTCCTAGAAACCAGGAACGAGTGTTTAGTCACTCCTCTTCGTTTAAGAAGAGTCTTCTTTTTTGCTCCAAACACCCTGCTTCTAGTGTGCAATGAAGTTCTTCGTCTAAGCGCCCGGATTCAGCCGAGCGCCTTGTACTTGATGAGTGTTTTTCGTACGATGAGTGGCCATGTAATATACAGCTGAGCACTGTATATTACATGAATGCCTGCCTTCAGTTAAACGCCTTGATACAGCTAAGCTTCCTGAAGTACCCAATCTTTCTGAAGCACCCAAGCTTCCTGAAGTGCCCGAGAACCCTGTAGCGCCCGAGTTTCCTGACGCATCCACTCACTCTAAAGCTCCGACACGTCGACGTGCATCTACTCTTCCGCTTGCTGCCAGTGTGTCGGTGGAACCAGCCAGTATATTGACGTCAGCTTCTAAGGTGCAAGCGCCAGGTTCGTCCAGTTCGGCGGCGAATTGTCAGTCGGCCTTAAGTTTGGATCCAGCTTTGGGTCCTCTTCAACACAAATTGGATAGCATTCTGCAGCTTCATCATGGACCATCCACTGCTAAGGCACCTCCATCGGATGCTCCCTTGTCTCCTGTTTCGTCGGAAGAAGAGGATTTCGATCAAGATTCTCCAGCAACTCCGTATGTGTCCCTTCTAAGGTTTTTACTTCAGAACTTCTCAGAGTTCTTTTCTCCTGCGAATCCTTCGTTCCCGGCTTTATCTTTTATGATGAGCAGTCAGCCTTCAGACACTGCTGGACTCCCTAAGTTGGTTCTCTCGTCCTCATCCTAGAAGGCCCTCAGTGAAGCGGAGAACTGGCTTTCCAAGAAGACGGAGCCGGGGAAGGCGTACTTTAGTGTCCCTCCTTCTCGTCTTTCCAGGTCTCGCTACCTATCTTATGCTACTGGAGAAGCTCCTTCCCTGGGAGTGGCTGCCTTCCACCAGGGGGACTTCTCTGGTCTCATTGACGCAGGCCGTAGATCCGCTCTTGCATCAGCGAAGGTATTCTTTTCAGTGCAAGAGATGGACCACCTGAAAAGTCTTTTTAAGACTTTTGAAGTCTTAAGTTTTATGGGCTGATGCATTGGTGCTCTTGCCAAGAAAGTTCAGTATCCATTGCTTCCACCTGATTTTGCTTCGGGGTTTTCTCTCCTGCGCTGACAAAGCAGCCAGAGACAGTTCGCAGGAGGTTGCTTCACTATACGTGATGCGGGTACTCTAGAAGAAGGAACTGTGGGTTTCCTTTACGCCTAAGGGTGGACAGCGTCTCACAAATCAGTGCTCTTATTTTTTCCGCTGGACAAACATCATCTTTTCCCACAGACAGCCATTAGTGAGATCATTTCCAGCCTGCATAAGAAGTTGACCTAGGATCTTCTTCGACGATGCAACAGAGAGATTGGGCCGCAGTACCCACCAGGGCTGCTTCTCCTTTGCAGTCGAGGCCCTTTCATGGGGGCAGGCTTAGATCTTGATCCAGGTCCAGAGGATCAGTTAGGTTCAACCCCAAACCATCAAGTTGTCGACTAAACCTTCAGCCTGCAAGTGAGAGCCCAGTCCTCTATGCCCTATTGGGTGCGAGGCTCCTTCTCTTCTGGGAGAGATGGAGTTCGAGAGGGGCAGACCAGTGGATAGTCAGAGTACTCAGGGAGGGATATTCTATCCCTTTCAGGGAGGCCTCCCTTGACCAACACTCCTGTTGTCTTGACGGCTTACTCTGAAGGATCGGAGAGGTATTTGGCCCTCTCGGAGGAGGTTTCCTCTCTCATCAGCAAGAAGGCCATAGAACTAGTCAGGAACTCCGGGTTGAAGAGGTTTTACAGTCGACTCTTCGTAGTGCCCAAGTCTTCAGGGGGATGGAGACTGGTGCTCGACGTGAGTGCTTTGAATGCCTTCATAGAGAAGACAAAATTCAGTATGGAGACAACACAGTCGGTTCTTGCATCCATCTGTCAGGGGGATTGGATGATCTCCCTAGACATGCAGGATGCATATTTTCATATCCCTGTTCATAAGGATTCAAGAAAGTACCTCAGGTATGTCTTCAGGGGCCGAGTTTATCAGTTCAGAGCACTCTGTTTCAGCCCTTAACTGCCCCGCATGTTTTTACAAGGATACTCGCTCTCCTTGCAGGTTGGCTTCATCTAGCAGGGGTGAAGAGCTCACTCTATTTAGACGACTGGCTACTTCACTCTCCCACGAAGAAACGATGCATGGGGAACTTACAGAAAATGATCTGCATGACGCAAGATTTAGGACTTTTATTGAATCTCGAGAAATCACAACTAACTCCCACTCAGAGAATTCTCTATCTGGGGATTCTGATAGACTCTCAGAGTTTTCGAGCTTTGCCGTCCCCCAAGAGAGTGGAAGACTGTTTAAGGAAGGTCGACCTGTTCTTGCCCTTCATTGGCGCACAGCAACTCAGTGGATGAGTCATAAGCACACTGGCCTCTTTGGAGCAGTTTGTAAGACTGGGGTGACTGCACATGAGGCCACTACAGTTTTACCTGAGAGCCTGCTGGGAGTGGAAATAACATCAAGATCATCACTTCTTTCCTGTCACAGCAGAGATAAAGGAAGACCTGCGTTGGTGGAGATCAGATGAAAGATTGATGGAGTGCTCCTCGGGAACCGAGAATTCTGGGGAAGGTGGTCCCTGAAGGAGAAACAGCTTCATATCAACCTATGAGAGTTGAAGGCAGTTCACCTGGTCTCAGTCATTTTGCAACAGAAGTCTGCAACAAGATGATCACAGTGCATGCAGACAACACCACAGCCTTGGCCTACATATAACATCAAGGGAGAACTCACTTGTTCTCCCTGTGCAAGATAACAAGGAACCTGTTGTGCTGGGCAGACCAGAACTGAACCCAATTATCGAAAGCAAATGCAGTGTCTTGGTGGATGAACTGAGCCGCCAGAATCAAGTCCTTCTGACGGAATGAATGTTAGACCATCGGGTTTGCTCCAACCTATGGAGTCTATGGGGACAACTGACCCTAGACTTATTTGCAACATCTTGGAATCACCGTCTACCTCTGTTCTGCTCCATGGTTCCAACCCTCTCGCATGGGCAAGAGATGCAATGATCCAAGATTGGTCAAATTTGGACCTTTACGCTTTTCTGCCCTTCAGAATGATAAGGGAAGTTCTCAGGTAGTTTCGCTCTGACAGCAATGTAAAGATGGCTCTGGTGGCCCCCCTTTTAACCACAGAAGGAATGGTTCCCAGACCTTCTGGATCTCTCATAGACTTTCTGAGGCTCCTCCCTGCTATTCCAAGCCTTCTTAAACACCTGCACTGCAGGATATTCCACCAAGGCCTATCCACTCTGGCCCAAACAGGCTTTCGACTGCCAGTAGGCTTGTCTGAGCGAAAGGATTTTTGTAATCAACAGCAGAGGCCATTGCCAAATGTAGACGTGCCTCGTCCAACAAGCTCTGCCAGGAATGTTATAAATTCCTAGCCACTTGGAGAAACTTTTTGGCTTCACAGTTAATGAGGGCAGGTGTCTGCCAGTGCCAGACTACCTTCACCTCATTTTACTGTAGGGACATCGCCCCCAAGTCCTTAGACCCCTGCCTTAGGACCTGTGATGGCTGCTGAACAGCTTGTGTAGCCTCCAAGTTCCTCTTGGACAAAGAAAAAAAATGCTCACTTGAGATACTTGGATTGCATAAGGCTGGAGGTTGAAAGTATGAACGACTGGCTCGCCATTTCCCTTCTTCCTTTCTTCCTGCCTTTGTCTGATTAGGCACTGGACAGGTTGCGACATAGATAAACCTCACAATCAAGCTTCTTACTTTATGAGCTTCAGCTCATAAGGTGTGACTCTTTTACTTTGACTGATGGGAGGGGGTTGGCGTTTGCTACTTTTCAACTTGTTACCCTATCTTTAGATAAGCACTTGGTATGCTGAATTTATTCCAGAGTGATAGTACAGACACATCTCACTATGGCTCAGGACCTGTCAGTTACGCAGATTGATGTTCCAAATTGTATCAGATTTTGTTAGATTAGGAAGTCAAGTTAGGCCAATTGCTCATTTAGCTTAATTATTATTTGTTACTATAATTTTGTTTTGAATTGCTTTGCAGCAGCCTTGGTTTGCATGTTAATAAATGGCATTTACTGTCGCTCATCTGAAGATGTTAGTACGGTATCTTTTTGTTAACTCTTTCATACAGTATTTTATTAATTTTTTTTACTCCTCCCGTGCTGGGTTGGTACAGTATTATTATTATATTGTTGAGACAAACCCTGTGCATGTGGAACAAACTTACAGAGCCATTGACTTGAAATTCAAGCTTCTAAAGAAAATGGGGTTCTTTTGAAAGAGTGTACAGAAGATAAGGAAATACAGAAAGAAAAGATCAGATATTAGAAAAAAGACTAAGTAATGAATTAATAAATAGGTAAAAATATAAGTGATTAATAATTGAGGTAAATTTTTTAGGGTAGTAATGCATTGCATCTTCCCTTAAACTTTTGTGGTTCGAATTCAACTACGTCTTCAGGCTTTGTGAATCAGTTGCATGCCATTCGTGCACTAAATAGATATTCTTGCCATGTTCGCTTGCAAAACAACTTCAGAGGACTTTCATACCTTAGTCACCCTTATAAGATTCCATTGAATGTTCAGATTTAATCAGTCGAGTGTGAGGGACCTAAAGGAAAATATAGAAATAACTTTTATTTTGAATCTGGTCCTATGACTGTAATATAATCCAGCTGTACAGTAGTTTTGGCTAATAAAATCTCCGTGGTCTGTTTCCATTTGAATGGATTTTTACTTTTATTTTTGAAAATAACATCATCTTGAGATGTCATAATTTCTTCTTAACGGATTGCAAGAGGAAGTTTTGGATGACTCAGAATTACTTCTTACATTTTCATATGCATGAAATACTGTATAATACCTAAATGCGCATAATTAATCTAACGCACCATAGTCCTTGGCCAGAAAATCAGTCTCAAGACTTGACATAATTGAGAAGAGAAACAAACTCTGTTTTAGGGGTATGTCTCATTTAACCTAGGCACCCTTACTTAGGAAATAGGGCTCTGATACCCCCCCCCCTTTTTTTTCCTGATTCGCTGTACCAGGAAATTTTGGATTTACAGAATCTTAACTCGGCCTAATTTTTGTACCTCAGTTTTGATATTGGTGTTAGGCTAAAGGAAGTAAAATTACGCTGCCTTAGTATCGTGGTTTTGCTTTGCATGCTGTTTTAAAATTACTTTTGTGTAGTTAGATACATAAGTATGTATGTATTGTAATGACTGATTTAATTGCTCTCCTAAAGATATAATTTGATATTTGTACTTTAAATCCCAATTAAAACCACTGAAAATATCATGAATAGTGATTGCCCGAAGTTTCTTTTATGATATAGGGGAAAAGTAAATAGCAAAAAACTAAATCTTTTACTTTGTAAAATCCAAATTGTTGATAAGGAAGAATACTAGAGAGCTTAAGTCGGTTTGTGAAATTACTTTTGTTAGTATTTATGACTATATTTTTTATCATATTACAGCTGGCCACCGTCACTTTTATTGCGAAAAAGGCGAAGTGATATGTTTCCAGTTGGCCTACCTATGATAATGTATCTTCAGTGAAATGGATAATAAAGCGATGGAATACGTTTTGAATGTAAATTTTGGAATTTTTTTTCAGTTTAAAGGTGGCACCTTGGTACAGTAATAATTTTTTTCTTCTTTTGGAGCGAAAAGATGATACTGTAGTATTATGGTTTAGAAGGCCAGTGTTTTAGATTCAGAACTCACAGAAATGTCGTTTTCTTTCATCAGTACGTTCAAAATTTAGTGTTAAAGCCTCGCGAATACGGGACATTGGAGCTACTCCCATCTTTTGTCATGAATTCCTGTCGTATATGTAGCTGTATCTGCGTTAGACGTTATTCAAGCTGTTTCAAGTTAGACTTTTTAAAAATGTTTCCGAAAAAGCTAGTAATTTTTCGTGTTTTCTTTCTTTTGATGCTATTTTTCATAGTAATCATATCACAGCTTATAAAGTATATTATAAGCATATTATAGACATGTATGTAGCCTATATGTCTATGTATGAGGTTTATGTGTTTGAGTTTGGAAAATGGACTTTAAATATTTAGCGGGATTTTTTATAATACTGTTAAAACGACGGTTGAAAACAAAAGTGTGTGTATATATATATATATATATATATATATATATATATATATATATATATATATATATATATATATATATATATATATATATATATATATATATATATATATATATATATGTGTGTGTGTGTGTGTGTGTGTGTGTGTTTTCTTTCTTTTTTTAAGCGGTGTTTTACAGAAATAAGAGGCTGACTTGAACTTTTAATTAGTTTCCATCTTCAGACCGAAACTCTCCAAACCATTTAGAATCGCTTAATAGTGTCTAGATGCCTTGTACGTTTTAAGGGACGAGTACTATATGCATCAGGTACTACGAGATTGGAAGGGAGCTTAATAATTGCTCTGGGAAGAAAAACGCTGACCACCGAGATGATATAAAAGTGGCAGGTTCCTTGGCTTCCTCCAGGAACCCCTTTACCACGACCCCCTCGACACGGGTTATGCTCGAGACTCGACTTTAATTAATTCCAGTGTAATTATGCATTTTATAGAGTTATCCGGAAGGCCGTTGATGCTCCACCGTCATCCCCAGAATCTCACGGGAGATGGAAGGTTTTTCTCATCAGCGGGGTTCAAGAGGTTTGGGCACATCCTGTAATTTGGGGGAGTTTTATGTACTGTGGCCAGGTTCCTATGGAGTTTTGCCTTCGCTCTATCTTCTTGTGGGATGGCTTGTCTCCTCCTTGGCGGAGATGCCATTGCAAGAGCTGCGTGGACAAATCGCCTCTGTTTTTAACATCGAGGAAAAAGTTCATCTCTTCACTCCTTGATTGGAGAGACCTGCGAGTAAAACGAAGCCAAGAAAGTGTGACTTGGAAACTGGTCGACCCCCGATGTTACAGGCTCGAGTCACGCAAGCGGCCGGTTTGGGCACAAAGGTCAAAATCACGGATATTTTCCCTCACTTCCAACCTTAGTGGATGACCCAGCAAGATAGAGTGTCTCTGATATTTGTCATGGGAGCTGGTTCTTTTATTTCTTTTTTTCCTGAAGGGAAAATGTTGTGATGCTTACTGGACGTATAAATATGACAGATTAACGAAATCATTGGGGAATGTGGTAGTGTGGACGGCGGAAAGGAAATGACTGCTGTTTCGAAAAGTATTAGGTCCGAAGTTGATGGAACCGTCTTGGCCCGGCAGGGGAGTTTGTCTCCTTTTTTGTATTGCTCTATCAGTTTGGTGCAATTAGCGGTAATTAGCGTGAACATTACAGCTGTGTAACTATTATCAGTAATTACAGGCATTATGTAAGTTGCGCAAGCTCATTAAATCGGCATATAAAATGCTATCGTTTGTAAAGCTGGTCGTTATGTAGGACTATTTCTCATCTCTGTCAATATAATGAAGCGTATTTTGTTCGAAGATGTCAGCTCGTGACTTTTCGCCTGTACGTAAGTAATGGGAAAAGATGATGATTTTCCCCTGGAAAATTTGCTTCATTTGTGGTCATGCTGCTGTTGCCGCCAGATGCTTTTAAAATATAATAGCTCTCTCTCTCTCTCTCTCTCTCTCTCTCTCTCTCTCTCTCTCTCTCTCTCTCTCTCTCTCTCTCTCTCTCATATGAAATTCTTTCTCATAGGTTCTTTTTTAAAATAATTCCACTTTGTGGATCATTTATTCCCAAGCGATGTCAAAACACCCTTTGACCTGTTAAGTTCAGCTCTGATTGCTTACTAGAGGCTCAGATATATACTAGTCACGAAAGTTAATGTGTATATGTATGTATGTATGTATATATATATATATATATATATATATATATATATATATATATATATATATATATATATATATATATATATGTGTGTGTGTGTGTGTGTGTATATAGCATAAACAAACGTTCTCATGAGGAAAACCAAAGTAAAGCCTTCTAATATATCCTCAGATTTATATCCATGTTGGTGACCTTTCAAGTTGAAGATGTTATGAAGAGGAAACGTTGTCTGGAGGAAAAAAATAATTAAAAGAGATGTTGATGATAATTGCAAGCAGACATTTATGAATCGCATTTAATTGCATGGGAAAGAGAACCTGTTTTTGATCGAGGTTTATCTAGGGTGTTACACCTGGTGATTTTTATTCCTTTGTCGTGAAGGAAATTAATATAACTATAAAAAGTCTCTATTGCCTTGTTGCAGGATTTAAACGTTGGGGTATGAATCGTTAATTATAAGTAGTCTGTGAATTAATGTTAGCTTAGATTTTACTGTATTACTGTATTCAACGTATTCGCATCGTCAGAGAGCCGCATAGTTTTCATGTTTTGCCCAAGAACGCTCTAAGCGTGAATTTTGTCATTAGCGCTTCATCATGTTCGTCATTAACGTCTTTACGTCAGATTTTTCCCTTAATTGGGTTAGGCTTGAAATGAGTCCTCTTCACTCTCCTCTGTCTTGGGCACTTTCCGTACGTCTTAGTCTTCCCGTCCTTCCTGCAGGCCTTTATTCTACTCCTTCTTAATTACCACTTTCATGACAGACTGTTCCTAATCCCTTCCCAGTACATGTCCAAACCATCTGTCTTTGAGATATCTGTCCGTTTTACTGACGTTGTGCACCGCATCTTCTGCTTAATTAGCACTTGCTACTCATTTTACCCAAAACCAGTTCTCCATGGCTCTCTAAAAAATGGTTATATATATATATATATATATATATATATATATATATATATATATATATATATAATTATATATATATATACACATAATTATATATATATATATATATATATATATATATATATTTATATATATACATGTGTATAAATATATATGTGTATAAATATAT
The DNA here is from genome assembly GCF_040412425.1 of Macrobrachium rosenbergii. Taxonomy (NCBI): domain Eukaryota; kingdom Metazoa; phylum Arthropoda; class Malacostraca; order Decapoda; family Palaemonidae; genus Macrobrachium; species Macrobrachium rosenbergii. The sequence goes on from NC_089787.1 coordinate 43,216,143, forward strand.
ATATATATATATATATATATATATATATATATATATATATATATATATATATATATATATATATAATAATTAATGTTGTGTATGTGTGTGTATGGGTATTTTACATACATAATTTCAGCTCTTCATGGCTAATGTCCTGATTGTTACAGTGGACAGTAGTTTAGAAGTTTATCAAGTTTCCGATACCTGTGGACACCTTAGAAGGTATAACTGTCATATTTGAGGGTTAGTTTACTGTAATGCCGTTCCAGCCCTTCCCACCCGTCATTTTGACCTTGGTTGAAAGTCAGTCGTACATTAAAACTCACCTTTTTGATTTACGAATTGCAAACCACCCTTCTGCTTTGCTGTCGTCGAACAACCCGTGTTCTTAAGGAAGAAGCGTAACTTCTCATTTAAAATGCAGAGATAGACAAGCACTTGATGGCTGTGGTTAAGTGAATTGCATTCCCACTTAAACAAGTGATGAGATTCTCTTCCTTCAGTTTTTTCACTTTTTCTCGTAGCCATCTTCAGTTAACAAGATTTTGTAAGTTTTTTTTATACAGCTTTATGCCTTTTTTTTTTGCAGAATGCTACATGAAAAGTGAGTTAATTGATTATATGTTTACGTAGAAGTTTATTAAGTTCCTATATTAGTTCGATTGGCTTTTAAAAACTATACTGGTATGTACGTATGTGTATACCTACACACATACAGCACACACCTGTATACACGCATACACAGACAAACAAACAAGACTTGACAAGTATAGTGCGTTCGATTTCAAGCGATATTTGCTGCTTGATTTTATGAGCCAAAAAGTCACTTGCGTAAAAGTGACAAAACTCTATAAATAGCAGTGTTGCAAACTTACCATTCCGTTACCTTATTGGAGATGGTATGATATTGAATTTTAGTTCAGAATTTGAATTCAGCAGGATTATGTACAGCAGAGCCATTATCAACTGACACACTTCTTGACAGGCGAACGGTTAAGTCGACTGTTATCACTGTCGCTAAACCAAAGACGCAGTTTGGAAATCTGGCTGGGGTAGATGCACTTATCATTTATAATATTCAGTATTTTTGGTTTAGTTTTTTCCTAAAGCATAGCGAATTTGATATTAAACGTTATTTGAGGTTCAATATTTAGGCACATAACAAAGTCGCGTGTATAGGTGACAAAATTTCATAATTAACCAAGTGCTGCAAACTTACCAGTTAGCAATCATAGCGGAGATGGTTCTATATCAATTCTAAGTACTGAACTTTAATTCAACAGGGATATGTAAAACAGTGTCTATATAAACTTTTTATTGAATCCTGGCTGGGTAGATGCACTTATCAGTTGTGATTCCCGTTGGGTGTAAGGTATTCCCAGGGTATAGTGAATGCAAATCTTTTAATATAAAAACGTCAGTGTTGCAAACTTACCAGTCAGCTCTCATGCTGACGTTAGGTTGATATGATTCCAAGTATATAACCTAAAGTAATATATATATATATATATATATATATATATATATATATATATATATATATATATATATATATATATATATATATATATATATATATATATATATATATATATATGATTTTATTGTCGATACCTGTGTTAGTTATGAACTAGACATATATATTGCTATTATGCAGTAAAGTAAGATTATATAAATTATGGTTTGTATCAAGAGTTCAGTTTTCCCCAAAAATATTTAAGGAAATTGAATGCTTTATTTTATTTTATTTATTTTTTTAAAGCATCTTTATCGGTGTAATGACTTCTGTTGCCATTGAACTCAGGCTTGTTTCCACCTCGGATTCTGGGTAACTGGAATTGTGGAGAAACTGTCACCAGTATGACTACTAACATTTTCCTGTTCATTTTGAATGGAGAAAGTTTTTCCTTCTTAATTTGGCTTGTGGTTGGTTCTCTGTGGAAGGAATAATTTTGTTATATATATATATATATATATATATATATATATATATATATATATATATATATATACATATATATATATATATATTATATATATATATATACATATTGACTTGTGGTTGGTTATCTATGGAAGAAATAATTTTGTTATATATATATATATATATATATATATATATATATATATATATATATATATATATACATACAGACATATACATATACACAATATATATATATATATATATATTATATATATATTATATATATATACACAGTATATATATATATATATATATATATATATATATATATATATATATATATATATATGTATATATATATATATATATATATATATATATATATATATATATATATATATATATATATATATATATATATATATATATATATATATATATATAGAGAGAGAGAGAGAGAGAGAGAGAGAGAGAGAGAGAGAGAGAGAGAGAGAGAGAGAGAGAGAGTGGGCGGTGAGCACTGTAATTAGTTCTATGTGATTCCAAGGATTTTCATTTCGTTTGGTTAGCCTTTTTTATTAGTAGTAGATGAGGTCCTAAGCTTAAATTATGTAGTGCCCAGCATTTTCATATTTAATTCGTATTTTGTTTAAGAGAGAGAGAGAGAGAGAGAGAGAGAGAGAGAGAGAGAGAGAGAGAGGGAGAGAAACCAGTTTTATGTAATGTCTTTCATTTTGATCATATTGGTGAGCTTTTTGTTTGTTGGAGAGAGAGAGCACAAAATAAGAGGGAATCGTATGCTAAAGTCAGAATTGTGGCGTTCTCTTTGAAGGTGTTCCCCAACCGTTTTGAAATCTATGAAAGAAAAAGTTGCCTTACATTGCTCAATAAATTTTCTTCGCAGAAACAGGAAATGACATGTAAATTAACCTGTTCTATCTTCATCATTATTTGGCAAGAATGTATTCGGAGAAAAGGTGATGAGTTTAATTCTCTCTCTCTCTCTCTCTCTCTCTCTCTCTCTCTCACCATTATATATATATTTCTTTTTTGTTTTTCACTCATTATAGAATCTATTGGCCACTTTTTTTTTATACGTATGTAGTTGTATTAACAATATTTTCTTCTTAACTTCACGATTTCTTCCCCTTTTTTTGGATACGCTTGTCAATACAAAGCCTAAGACCCAAGTGGAAGCATATGAAGAAATTATGGAGTCCATAGCTGGATTCGAACCCGCATCCAGAGAACGATACGCCAGATGTGTGTTCAAATCCTGCTAGAGGCATCGGAATTTCTTCATATATATATATATATATATTGTCACGTAATGATGGTTTGCAGGAACTGCTGGTTTCCCGCTCGTTCCCTTTTGTGGATTGCTGCCTCCTTACCTTGTTTTTTTTTTTTGTTTTGGTGTTTTCGTCAGTGAGCTGCCGTTTTTCTTACTTCAGTCGGGTCTGGTAGGGCAGCGAGAGTAGCGGCAGTGGCAGCAGCAGCAGGCAGTTTTTTGAGTCGATGTTGGTCGAGTTTTGAGCAGCAAATTGGAGCACGCCACGAAGTGGAGCACGTCAGAGGTGGAGTGTGACCATGAGTAGTCGTGTGACCCACGGCTGCTGCTCATCTTTGATGACAGCGTGAGGCTGTCCTGGACGTCTCCATCGGGGTTTTCTGGTTGATGGGTTTTGTCCTGTTGCACAGCTGAGGGGCTGTCTTGGTGCCCGATGGAGGACGTATGTTTGTTTTTTTTTTTTTTCTGCCTCGCTGTTGTTTATTTTTGCTTTTTTTTCTTACAGCTAATTTTTGTTTATTTAACTTGATTTGCTTAGAGCTGCCTTTTGGTTTTTTTTTTGTATTTATGTCTTTTATCTTTTACCAGACCTGACTCACTTGTAAATTTTGTAAATAAATTAATTTTAAGCTTTCTTTATTGTTTTTGTTGTTTTCTCCCTCTCATTTGTTGTGATTCTACATCAGTCATGACAGCCCTGTCCTGTATGTTAAAGAACCTGCATAACGGCCCACTCGGGTCGTTACAATGGCGACTGTGACATATATATATATATATATATATATATATATATTAAAGATTACGTCAAAATAAGCTAAAAAGTGCCCTCCTTCCGCTTTACTTACCGATAGGTAGGCCTCTGTCTATTTGAACCTGTGAGAGGTAGTGAAATCTGGTTCGGGTTAGTTTCAAGCAGTAAATTCAGGGTTCTAAGGCAGCCTCAGGAGATAATCTTGGCCTAGGGCAGTAACTGGCTGGCACCCTTTCTTTTGGTATGAACTGTGACCTTAAAGTCAGGCCATCGTCCCCCTACACCCGGCCAGGAAGTAATAAAGTACACGGCGCTGTAGTTCATCCCACAGACAGCCCAGTCGCTTAATGTAGAGGTCAATAGTTCAGACGCTCCCCGCCCCTTCTTCTTTCCTTGTCGCCACGTGGATGTAGCTGCCCTTGCTTTGCACCAACCACGTACAGTATCCATTTCAAGTGGGGAATTGCAAATCCCAGGAGTGAGGGAAACTGACTGCAGCTCCTTCATCGTCACAGCATGCCTCCCGACCACCATGCACTCCGAGAGCAAGTTCCTTGGTGGGAGGCCTTTGTCTACACACACACGTGAACCCTGGCAGAAGACGCTGAAAAGGACTTGGACGATGCTGGATGCAGACATCAGCCTTACGCTCCTACTATGTTGTAAAGTACCCGGAAAGAGTTGCTTAATCACGTTATGTTCGCCCTTGTGCATTTATTAAACTTCTGGGCCTGTAACTTGGTATTCCCTGAGCTTCTTGGTTCAATCCCGGCCCACATGCTCACTGCCTTCCTGCTCTAAGTCACTAGTCAAGCCTCGAGGATTGTCCTCAGGCCTCAGCACACTCTGAGTAAAGCATTCCCCAATTTCCCCAGCCTTAGATTGTAACTTGGGTCTTTATCGTTTCAGAAGGACGATTGTAGCAGAATTCTCTTGGTCCGTGTTCTGGTATCTGAGTCTCTCCTGAGGACTCTGCACAGCAATTAACGTGTTTTAATTCATTTTCCTTGATCTTTGTCTGTCATGTAAATATACCTATTTTTGTATCCACGTGTTTCATGCACTTCCTTGAGAAAGAGCCTCGCTCTGCATAACTCTCTTCTTTATTTGTGTTTTATATGTTCCTTGTTATCTTTCAAGGCCATTGTAGAGTAAGGTACTGAATGTGAAGACTTAAAATTTCCCTGCACCAGGAAACATATAAAAATGGTGACCTGACCAGTGATTCTCTTAATGATTGCATCCCCTCCTTTTGTTGTTTGTGTTGCAATTTGTAAAATCAGCAATTAGCTCAGCTGTTGATACGAGACAGATTACGAACCTTTGAAAAGCCAGCGCAACAGGCCAAGGGAAATTTCATGTAATTGAACTGTAGCTTATTTCTAGCGACACTTAGCAAATGTGACTAAACCCAGGAATCTCTTTTTATAGTAGGGCGCATGTCAAAGAATGAGAGAGGATCACCGAAATTTAGTTTTTGAAAGCCTTTGCATGGGGTTTGCATGCCATTCAAGTAGGTTATTTAGGGGCTAACCCATTAAAGGAATAGTGATTTCGAAATCGAATCCTTAAGTAGGCGCGAGAAATCGACTGCAAACACGTGTTCGAAAGTCAGACTAGCATCGCTGACTCATTTTTACTCTCTCATTTAGAAATAGGGCGTAATCGTATATTATGCTAGGCTAACGCGAAGGACTGATAGAGGTCATCAACCGGCCGTTGCCTCCGCTTGGGGAAGTACCGGTCTGGTTTACAAACATTAATCCTATATTCATTCATTCGCCGCAGACAGCTGGCCCAGCAGCCCATCAGATAAACAGACCGGGAGGCAAACCGCCTTGACCGACATTCAGAGCTCCAGCTAGGAAATGTGTGAAATTTGTTTGCTTGATTTTACTTTGTTTTCACTGCCTGCTCCGCCAAATTGGTTGGGGATTGGTTTGGGGGGCCCCATATTAGGAACCATATATTTTGCTTTTGTTTGTTTTGTTTTGTGCTTACTACAGCCAGTGTTACATATCTGTTATGAATTTGGGATTACACCACCTAATTGCCATTGAGAATAAAACTTCTCCCATAAGTAAGTAGGACTAGCACTCTTGCTAATCAGACCTCGTCTGTGCCGGAATTCTAGGGACCTATATATTCCAATCTCGCCCCCAAGTCAGCCTGTTTTGTTGGTACCTTGGGAGACCAAATCGTTCGCTCATTATCGTCCCCAAATAAGCCCGCCTGGCCGGCACTGAGACCCATATTCCAATCTAGTCCCCAAGTCAAACCGCTTTTTTGTCGGCACCTGGGGAGACCAATCATTTTCATTATCGCCCCTAAATCAGCTCCGCTTGCCTGTAAATTTGGGAGACCGGAGAATTTCATTCCTAATCTCTCCCCGTTGTAGCTCATGTGCCAGGGCGGGAGATCAATTCATATGTCTTTTGGGAAATCTCCAAATCCTCTACAGCCTCTGAAAACTAATTCTGTAGTTATTTGCAGTGTCCTCCCCACCTGCAAAATGTCGATAAGATCTCAGCAGAGCGAGGATTTCAAGTTCTTCATGTCCTCCGGGAAGGAACTCGGCCTTTCCGGGCGAGAACTAAGGGACTGGGTACAGGAGGGGGTGGACGCAATACAGGAAGACAGACAGGCTCAAGAGAGACGAGAAGAAGCAGAGAGACAGGAACGAGAAGCAGAGAGACAGGCTCAAGAGAAACGAGAAGAAGCAGAGAGACGGGCTCAAGAGAAACGAGAAGCAGAGAGACAGGAACGAGAAGCAGAGAGACAGGAACGAGAAGCAGAGAGACAGGAACAAGAAGCAGAGAGACAAGCTCAAGAGAAACGAGAAGAAGCAGAGAGACAGGCTCAAGAGAAACGAGAAGTGGAAAGGGAAGAAAGGGACAAGCAGCGTGCCCATGAACTCGCGTTGCTGCAACAGCGTGGCCCTTCGCCTCCACCTGCCACCCAGGGGATGAGCACCTTCAGCCAGGCTCTTGCCTGCATGCCAAAATGGACGGAGGCCAAGCCCAAGGTGTGGCTCGACACCGCCGAGACAGTCTGAAAGGCCTGCCCCCTGAGTGCAGCCGAACTCTCCCTGGTGTTGGGCAAGTTCCATGGAGGAAAGGCCCTTATTGCCCACAAAGCTCTCCCGCTGGAGGAGCAAGAAAATTGGGATGTCGTCCACCAGACTATGGCCAAGGCGTACAAAATAACCCCTGAACGCTGGAGGAGGCGCTGGGGAGGGCAAGTTAAGGAAGTAAATCAGACCTGGGCAGACTGGGCCTACCAGTCCGAGTGCGCCCATGCCAAATGGTTCGAGTCCGTGGGGGTTATGACCCTCAACGAGGCAATTGAACAGATGAAAATAGAGCACTTCCTACTCTACGCCCCTCCGGCCCTCGCCACGCACATTATCGAGGAGCAGCCTACGACGCCAGTGGAATGTTGTTGTATCATCCTTGAATATCATCACCCCCAGGAGAGCTCCTGCAGCGCAGAATTAATCCACTCCACCTGCCTTCGCTGCGCCCCTCCGCCGAAGAATGGGCAATCACAGAAACCCGTTGTGTGCGGGTTCTGTAGAAAGGTCAGGCATTCCAAAGAGCAATGCCGAAATAAACCCCCAGAGCCTCTTTCTCCCAGAGAACCAACTAATAAGCCACATGCTCCCTCTGCTGTGGCAGTGCGAAGAGATTTCAGCCAAACCTTTTGCACAGCGTGCAAGGTTTATGGCCACTCTCCCTCATGGGCAAATGCCCCAGAAACAATAAGTCCGTAATCCTGCCGTTGCCCCGGGCAGCATGAATCCCAAGTCCTTAGGCCTCCTGCCGAGGGTCCCATATATGTGGCACCTCCGAGGTAGATATCCAGCACGCTAGGTCAAGGCATTTGACGACTCTGGCAAATTTCCCCTCACAAGGAAAGACGGTCTCTATGGAGCTATCATAAACTGACACAAACGTCACCTGAGGGTATCAACGAATCTCAAAATGATCCTCCTACAGTCCAACTCGAGGTCACCTGACCCTACAGAGAGCCAGGGACCTTCGCTCGGGCCAGAAAGGAAACACATCTCCAGGGGAGGCTATGACGCCCTTCCTGGGCTGGTGGACTTACGCCTCTCCAAACCACGATAATTCCAGGGTCCAAATTTCGGGCCAATCCTCCAAATCTGAGTCCAGTGCCCGGCATGGCATCAGTGTCAGTGCCGAGGTTCAGCCAGACTTCCCTTCAGGAGAATCAACATCAACTCCCTCTGCCAGTGCCACGGCGTACTGAGCAGTGCCATTCTCCATCCGGCCAACCAGACAGACGCAGACCACTACCACATCGCTACCAGCACCAGTGCCAATGTCAGTGCCAGAGCACACCCAGATCCCCCTCCAAGGGATCCAATTCCAAACTCCCCTCTCTTCGCCTAGCCTGGTGCTGCTGCCAGTGTCAGTAGCAGGAGAGACGGGTTCTCCTGGACCAGCGGAGGCTCAACCAAAGGCACAGATTCGCAACCCGCCTGAGCTGGTCACCGCTGTATGCGAGCTCATCCACGCCCCCTCCGGTCCGTCTCTCTCTCGTCACACAGATACCTTCGCGAAGTCATGATTCTGTCTTTCTGTCGCTGGGCTAATGAACTTCTGCAAGCTGCGCCGATTAACATCTGAGCGGTGAATAAAATTTCGTGGTCAGCTGTCACAGTAGCTAATTCAGATGGCACTTTGCCGCCTTCTTCACTTACTTGATTCCCCACATATAACGGTTCAAGGAGGAGAGGTTCGCAGGAATTACTTCACGGTGTGGGCGATTGCAGGTAGTTCACAACGAGTTCTAAGCTCTTTCTGGCACCTGTGCAAACTTGTCATAGGGCCACCTCTTCACCTTTCATGTCTTGCACCTTTCATCCAAAGAGAATGTCAAGGCCTTCGCCATTCCTGCCTTGAACTTCTATCCTCATCCTTCTGTCAATCTTCCTTTACACTTTTCCCAATTACCACCGCAAGAGGCAAAGTTAAGATATGGGATATCATCTTTAAAAATGCATCTCATCATCTACTCTTGAAGCCAGTAAGAGAGTCAGGAGTGGAAGTGGGCATCACTCACGCCACTCAAACATTTTGGCACAAGGCAGTGGGCGTGGTCAGCTCTTCCTGAAGGGGCCGACTTTTTAGTCTTTCTCAGTCCTTGGGCTGAGAGTTAGTTCTGACTGTCGTCTATCGGTGACGGACGTTAAATTAACACCTAAACAATAAATACCTCACTCTGGTGTCATTCGCTTTTCTGCGTATATCATTTACTCTTTCATTTAATTTTTTTTTCTATTTGTTAACGAATCTCGAGTCACAAGACTCCTGACCTTGCAAGTTTTAATGTTACCCTTTTAATACCAGCGGCGTGTCCTGCCCTTCAGTAAGAGGTCACGTCCTTCGCTTGTCATTCTGTTTAGTTTTCTTTTTCTTATTTGAGTTATTTTTTTTGTGGAGAAATCTATCCTGTCAACTTCTTTCATTTGTTTATTTTCCCATTCATGCTTCGGAGTGAGTCATCTATTTATAGCTTACACCTGGAGTTGTAGGCTGCGGAAGTAAAAATTCTAGAGTTGTTGTTTAGCGAATTAAAACCCGCTGAATAATCTCTTTTGCTCGCCAGCTTCAGCAAGCTGTCAAACTCTGTCACTTAGTTTAGTGCTTTCTGAGATATTAGCTATCATCGAGTTTGTAAACAATTATTGTCCACTGATTGAAGAGGAATTGAATTTTGTTATTACAATTTCTAGTAAAGGGGATATCATTTAAAACCGACGCTGTATTGTCATTTATACCGCCTCTTCAAGGCACTAATCGCATGCCTGTATTTCCAGCATAGCAGTAAGCAGTTGGTTGATTTACATTTGTTTTCATTTTACATCCTGCCTTTTACTTTTTTGTTTAGTTTTTGTTATTTTGTGACTTTGAAGTGTTCTTTGTTTATTTTGTCGAGTGCCTTATTACCCTCAGTAAAGTAAAGCGAGTAAAGCATTTGTAAGGTTAGCACTTATGAAGTATTTCAGCAATAATTAGTTTCCAAGTAAGGGTACTTTTTTATAGTATGTTCTAAATTGCACTCTGCACCTAGAGTTAACTTTCAGTTTGTCGTTGATCAGTATTGCAGCAGAGTTTTCTGCAAGTAAAGTAAGCTAACAGTTGCAGCAAAGCAGGACCTATAAAGTCAGGTTTTCTTCGCTCATTATTTTGCTGTTATTGACATGCGCACCCTATTGAGGGTGCGGATGTCATCTTGCAGGGCGACCTGTAAAGATTAGTGCCAAAATAAGCTAAAAAAGCGCCCTCCTTTCCGCTTTGCTTGGCCGATAGGTAGGCCTCTGTCTATTTGAACCTGTGAGAGGTAGTGAGTAAAACCGGTTCGCTAGTTTCGGCTATAAATTCAGGGTTCTAAGGCAGCCCAGGAGATAATCTAGCCCAGGGCAGTACTGGCTGGCACTCCTTTCTTTTTGGTACAGGAGCTGTGACCAGTCAGGCCATCGGCCCCCTACACCCGGGCCAGAAGTACAAAAGACACGGTGCCAGAAGTTCGCTCCTCACACACAGCCCAATTGGCTAATGTGTAGGGAGGTCACGAGTTCACGTCTCCTCTTTCTCTTGGTCGCCGTTACGGTCGTAGCTTCCCTTTGCTTTGTACTCCAACCACGTGGCCAGTATCCATTTCAAGTGGGGAATTGCAAATCCCAGAGTGAGCGGAAACTCAACTGCAGCCCTTCATCATCACAAGGGCGCCTTCCTTCCCGCACCCGACCTACGACCCGAGAGTAGTTCCTTGCGGGAAAAGCCTTGTCTACACAATACGAACCCGGGTAAGACGTCAGCACATCGGACGATGCTGGATGCAGACATCATCTTACGCTCCATTATGCGGTAGTACCCGGAAAGAGTTGCTTAGTCATGTTATGGTTTGCTCCTCTTGTGCATTTATTAAACTTCTGGGCCTGTAACTTGGTATTCCCTGAGCCTTGGTCCAATCCCGGCCCACGCGGTCATTGCCGTCCTTGCTCTGTCACCAGCCAAGCCTCTGAGGATGTCCTAAGTGCCTCAGCACACTCTAAGGAG